>NC_134326.1:15171375-15494023 GCF_964195595.1 Calonectris borealis
ATGACGTCTGAAAAAACAGTAATAAGTTCTGGCTTTCTGTGATATGTGCATGCAAGCTTGAAGCTCCACTACAATGCACTTTAGTGCTTGGCCCCTACTTTAACCCTTCTTAGAAAGTTAGCAATTTTGCTACAGCACATGGACCGTACAATAGCGTCAGTACAAAAGGTTTGTTTCCTCGTGTTGTAAAGAATGCTCGTGTTGTAAACAATGATCAAAAGGAACCAGGAACAAGCAAGAGTAGCTGAATGGAAAATGTTTGCAATGCTCTTTGGTGTGTTCGCTTCCCTAAGCCCCTAGTGTTTTGCTATCGTGGTTGGCCTGTAATTTTCAGACACTTTTGGAAATGATGATGAAGCATAACATTTTCTAGATCTCAAAGAAAAAAAAAAAAAAACAACAGTAAGAGCCTACAGTAGCATTTCCTGGTTAAATATATGTTTGCAGCACAACATGAAGTGCTGGATTTAATGAACAGCTGCAATTTACTTATCTTTTGAACGGATCACTTTAAATGCATGTTGGAAAGTACCTTTCACCAAACTGCCCATTAGAAGTGAACTACAAAGTAAATGGATTGTATATGGGAAGCATTTCTTATCTCTGTGAGTGCAATACATCGCCTGCAGAGGCTTTTTTTTTTTTTAAGTAGAGGATATATAATGATGCCTTTTAAAATTCTGATAAAATTAACATGTTTCATTTTCTCCCTGCTAGAAGAAGATTGACTAACACTTTAAACAATGGTAATCTGATGGGTACAGGCACAGATGTACAAATTAGATGCTTAAAATAATAGGTGAGGTTCCCAATTAAGTATCTCACCCTGCTCCATTATTTTTCTATAAGACAATTAATACTTATTATGGGACAACTGGAAAAGAGTGTGTTCGCTTATTCTCGGCATGCCAGATTAGCCTCTGGTACTTTCAAGGGAATAAACTGAGTATTTGAAGATTTGGTGGCTTGCCTTTGCTTTTTGGGAGAGGAAGGGCAGGATCTGGATCATATTTATTAAGGTTTGCTCTTGCTGAGCACAGCACAGGCAGTCAGTATTTAGTTAGAAGTGGATTATGACAGTCCATTTTTTATCGGTATTTTGCCATCATGAAATATTCTAATGTGCTGTTTCCCGTTCAGCTCACTACGGTCATGGCTCTAATGTCACTAATGGTAACTGTTGAGGGGGCTGAACTACCTTTGGAGACTGCAAAGGTCATCTCCATATCCACCGCTCGGGGAGCCCACAGTTCCCACACAGTTGGAAGTTGGTTTGATGTAAGGCATGGCTCAGGAGGAGATTTCTGGTCAGAAGTCTGAAACACAGTAAATGCCTTGCCAACAGTGCCTGCAAAAATAACCACTGGGATTTTACTGGACACTTCTGAGTTCCCATCTCAGAACTGTCTGCTCACATGCATTTCTCTCAAGGTCCTTTCTGAATATTGTAAGGGTGTTATAAAAGCTACTGCATCACTGTCATCATACCACTAAATGAAACAAAACAGGTTTTTTCATGAGCTTTATGTCTTTAATTTGAGCTATTAATTTCAGGCTTCCTGACTGCCCCAAATGGAGGTGTATGCATTTGGATCTGTAGCCAGTACAAATGAAACAAATAAAGAAAAGCAAATATTCTGATTTACCCAATTACTTCTACAAAGCTGTTAGGGCTGCCACCATTGAAAGATCTTACTCAAGCATTAGCCTAGCATTGTCTTTGTGATGGCACCAGAAGCAGACACATGCGTCAGACAAGAACATCCTTTCCTCCCTGCACATTCTTTTCAAGCAGTAGCTATTATCCCAGTGACTCATGGACAGTTAAACCGCCATCACCGTCTCAAGGAACCGAGCAACAATATCTGTTGTTAGGCTTGGCAGGGTCCATTAAGCTCAAAGTGATGTGTCCTGTTTAGTGATGACAGCCAAGTTCAATTAAGTTCCATTTGACATCTCTTTGGATGCTTCTCCAAACTTTATATGACCCTCTTGGCACTGTAAATCTCACAGAAGTGGTTTTCTTCATGAAATTTTCATTGCAGTTTTACTTCTGGATGGGACTGGATGTGAGAGTGAGCACAACCTTCCACTTCATGCACTGGCACTTCTGCTTCTAGAAGTTTTAAAGCAAGCAAGAAGAGGAAAACCACTGGGCAACCTTGAGAAGAGGCAGGAAAACGTGCGTTTTTCTTCATGTTTTGGGCAAAAGATCATCTGGGGGGCAAAGGGAATGGCTGTCTTATTTTGTCTGAGCTGGCTTCTCATCTGCTACTTGAGCCTCTCTAGTTTTTCTCCTCACTAGGAAACAGCTTGGCTATGGCCATTGCCTGACTGGTGAAGTCAGGGTCAATTTTTTCCATCTGGACTGTATTAAGCGTCTTCCATTTGCTCATCTCCCTCCCCCCAAACCACGCCTGCTCCTCCCCAGCCTCCCTCCTAATGCTGATGTGCTGCCAGGCATGTTCCGTTTCACCCACTGCCAAAAGGCAACTCCAGTAGGATCTCATTAATTCACACTAATGATGGGGAATTTGGCAAATTAGTGAACTGACTTGATCCTGCCATTATTAATAGCTTTGCCATTGACTTCAGGCAGAACCAGATTGAGTCTCTGAATTGATAGCTCTCCTCGGACACCAGAAAGAGATTATGTTTTATGAAATAGACTGATTTTTGTTTGGATGATTAGAGTTTAGTGTTATGCTTGTGCATACTACAGCAAAAGCAATGAACTCTAATTAACGTGATGGCTTTTCAGCTTTCAGCTTTTCAGCTATTAAATCTCTGTAGAAAGGAAATGAAAGCAAAAAGATGAGGTTTTCTTCCCAATTAGTAGAATGCAAGAACTTGCACACTGAGAGTCACTGTATGTCCGTTTGGCCATCAAAAGGTTTAGCCCAGCAAGGATTTAGCTGATGGGATTCTGGCAGAGATTTCCATCTGGGGTGAATTCCTTATTCTTTTTGTGCCTGAGCTGCCTTCTGGAAAAAGAAGATACTCTTTCCTTTCTACTGCGCTTATCTATGTCACTTGGCTGATGATATTTTAAAAGCTAGTCCAAAAGAACCCTGTTTGGGGTATGAGGATGCTCTCCAAGCAATAACAAAGAAAATCAGTGATCCACTGGTCATTTCTATCATCTCTTCTCAGCTGTAACAGGTATGTCAGAGCTTCCAGTCCAACCATAAACCACAGTCACATCAGTCCAGGGAATGTCTAATGTTACTATGCCGGTGCAAGCTTAGCAGCCCCCAGTGACTCTTCTGCTCTTGTGATATCACAAAGCAGCAAGCTCAGTAGCATCAGTTTGTAGGAGTAAAAATTACTTTGCATTTCTCAAGGTATTCTAATTTACAAAGAGCAAAGCAAATATACATACAGGCCTATTCTCTTAAAAGCACGAAAGAAGACAACTAGATTCTCCCTTTGGTGCTTTCCTTCCTAGAGGCAATGCATAATCAACTTTTGGTCTTCTCAACAGTTTAAGCTAATAAGCCAGACCACGAACCAGAGCAGCTGAAGCACAGACACATGTTACCTTCTGCCAAATTTTGGGAGCGGGGCGAGGCAAACAGCTGGAGGCAGTAACGTCTTAAATCACCTCCATCGCACAGAGCCTGGGTGCTCTCAAGGGAGAAGTGAGGGTAGGACGAGACTAAGACTACAGTGGAAATAAATCCTCTGTTTCTACCTCTCCCCGGTAATGGACTTCTTTATTTCATAGGCTTGAGCAAGTCAGTGGGAATTGGAGCTGGACTCCACCTTGCTGTTATTCCAGCCACACAAGATGGGAAAGTACCAAGTGGTCCCTCAGACAGGCTATCGATAAGTAATATCCTCTGAGCTTGGAGGAGTACAAGTCTTACTCCTCCTGACTTTGTTCCAGGAGCAACAAGGGGGCAGGGACCTAGGCCTGTCCTCCTAGAGATCAGAAAGATAACTCCTAGCTCCCAGAAGTAAATTACATCCCTTAAAGACAGTGGATTGGGATTTCTAAACAGACATTTTTTTCCTTTATGGCAACATCATCACATGGTGCTTCCCAGTAGCTGCTCTTCTTTATGTTCTTGCTGTTCTAGACAGAAAAGTGTTTGTTGGGAAATAGCCTTACAGACAGTTTCTTATCTCCTACAACATACATAATCTTTCAGTCAGAGAGCATATTAAATAAAACCAGCATTTTGCAGATATCATATTCTCACGGTTCCCTGTTTAAGATCAAGATTAGAGGAAGGACTGGGCCTTACTTCATCACATGTGAACATGTGTGAAGTCCAAGTTAGAACATACCAATACTGAATCTAATATGTTCAGGATTTTTGTTTGCGTGTCTTGGAGGACAGAAATGAGGTATTGAATAAATAGCCTACTTCAGGTAATTTTTGTGTTTTAAATTCATTGGTGATTCCACTTTATGCTGTGTGATTTATTCTTTGGCCTTTGCTGCTCCTTTGCAAACTGGTTCCCACTACAACTTCTGTATGTCCTGGTGAGGTCAGCCCTTGGCTGGCTCCATGTGGCATTTCTGTCTATCTCTTCCCATGCATTGCTCTGTGTTTGTAATGCTTTTAGATTATTCCAGTCTTGCATACTACAGACTTTCATGGCATTCCTTGTTTTCATTCCTTCTCCTTCCCTTCCCCCCTCAAAGAGCAAAAAGTCTTAAAAGAAGGGAAATGGTCAGATCTGGGAAAAAAAAAGGAAATCTGCCAGAAGGGATTAGCTGGAGTATGCGTAGGCAGCTGTGTGCTCTGGAAGGAATCCAGTCATATTTGTTTTCCCTTGTTCTATTTTTCCTAAGTTTTCCTTTAGTTTATCCCCAATTTGGCTGTGTCTGATGCTAAAGTTAGATGCCATTCAATGAGATTCTTCAAATCTTGAACTCCTGTGGGTGGTGAAATACTTGCTAGCTTGACTGCCTTCCTTAGGCTTCAGAGTTAACAATCCAATGACATAGAGTAAAATAACTCTCTCTCCCCAAGGAACTGTAAGACCTGGCTTTTCTACAGACTCAGAAAATCTTTTGCATCTTGTTCACATTATATTAATTTTCAGAACTGTCAGTGCTGGGAGTATTTTCAATGACAACAAAAACAGTTTTGCTTTTATTTTTATAAATGACAGCTCAGATTCTGAGACAGCCATGAGCTGGCAACCTGGCTAGCTGAGCTATTCCAAACTGGCCCAGTTTGACTTGGCATCAGCAAGGAGGAAATGTCTCATTCTGCACTCGGCTTGCCAGGGAAGTCTCATTGCTTTTGTAGCAGTGCAGAATGACTGGATGCTGCCCTTTGCTGCAGAGTTATGAATCGTGCTCTCTCTGGATTAGGAAGTCAAATGCCTCCCATGAATGGGTCTATTTGCCCGTCTACAGTACCACCCACCTTCCTACTGGCATCATCTGCCTAAGTCTGGAAGTGTGGCAGCACATACCAACTTCAAAAGCAAGCGCCATGTAGCATCCGGCTGAGTATTAATTGTATCAAATGTGAATTAATGGAACTGCTTTGCAGGCTAGACTGAGAGTGCAAGAAGCAAAGATGCCTTCTTACAGGCAAAGCTATCAGCTCGAGTTTCATAATCTAAATAAAACTGTTTGTTCCTTGATCTATTTTACTACTTTAAAAAAAAAAGTCAAGAGCCTGCTTTGAGGCTTATCCAAGTAGCTGGGAGAATTTTCATTCTTTCTCCCCTCCTTACTGCTTGACAGGATTTGGATCAATATGTTAAAAACGTAACCTTGCTTTCCACATGACTCTGAAAGCGGTAACAGAGACAACGATGAAGGCAAAGCCCCTGTAGTACAAACTCATGGACCACTCATCTCCCGACCTCCTGGGCCACCACCAAGCTTCAGACTCCTCCAAGGCAGCCAGGGGAGATGTTTGTGCAGTTTGCTGCCTTGGATGATGCTGTTAACCACAGTATGGGAACTGTCCCAGAAGACTCTGCCAGTGCCTAGATCTGCCCTTTGATGTTCTGCTGCTCTCCAAGTCAAAGGGCAGTTTGGTCCAGAAAGTGGCAAAGAAAGATGAATACAACTCATAAGTATTTCCTCAAGCAGCAAAATACATGAAGCCTACTTTTCGGTAATTGTGCTGTCTCTAGTAGCCAAGGTAGAAGCACTGGGATATTTGTAATGTTGCTCTCACTCTCATTAAGCTTCTCTGGTGTTTCTTAAGAGTTGAGCTCTGGTTACAGCCTTAGTGGGGATTTAACAGGATCTGTCTCTCTGCTATCCAGCAGTCTATTTTCACGAAAATCACAGCGACCTGATTATTTCTGAGACCTCTGCCCCCTTGTCAATTTTGATCGGAGTTGGCCCAGGAGTTCAAAAGGCTGTAACAGTTTGATCAAATAATCCTGGCTTCCTTAGGAAACCAAGCTAAGGACAAACAAACAGAAGTCCTTATGGAAAAACTCCCTTGACAGTTAAGGGTTTTTTTTAATCAACACTTTAACTTCTATGACGATTTTTACCTTCACTTCCCACAAAGATTGTCTTACAGATCAGCCACCAAATGTGCAAAAGTGGCTCTGGAGTGGCACCGTTACAGGCAGATTTGCATTAGGGTTAGTCCGTATCCCAGTGGGAGCCATGGGAAACCAGCATGGACCCAGGTGTCCTGCCAGCATCGCCTAGTGCAGAAGATGACCACTTGCAGAGTAATTAGCAGACATTAACTGGAGCAAAGCTCAGAGTTGAGCTGTTCAGTGGATGGAGCATGCAGAGGGAGAGGAGTTCCCCAGATGGACAATTCTCTCTGACCTGTCCACCCAGCTCAAATCCTGCCCAGAGCAGCTGTGTTGGGTGGTGTAGGGCTACCATCCCTGGGACCCTGGGACTAGGGATAAGAAACGACACCTAACCATGGTTTCCTGCCCAGCTTGGTGGGGTCGCTTGCCCCAAGAGTGCAGGGAGCTCTCTGGGTCACCGAGGGCCCCCGATTCAGGCTCTGGGAGCGGAGCTGAGCAAAACTTTCTGCAAATCACAAGCTTCGACACATCCACCTTGGTGCAGCGTGACTGCAGAGCAGGAGCGCCTCGCTCGGATTCCTCCAGGTTAGCAGCCAGCTTCTCCCCCCTCCGCTTTCTTTTCCCTTGTTGCTCTTTCCATGAGCACTGACAGCAGATCTGCTGAAGGGGCAATTTTACAACCTAATCCCAATAAAAGACAGCAGCTGCTGGTGCGGAAACCCTGGACAAGAGCATGCCTGGATGGTCCGAAGTAGTATGTTTTGGTATTAATTGCAAACCCTTTCTGCATCTGCCACTTTCAAAGCAGTTTTTAAAAAAATAATAATAATGGAATGGCAAATATGCCAAAAGCTATTATTTATGCACGTTCAGCGTTATTTGATCTCAGTCAATTACTACTATGTTCCAAACAAGAGGCTGGAAAAGCAAATCTTCCCCCTCCCTTTTTTTTTTTCTAAGGAGATCGGGACTAACATTTTCACGTCGTCAAAAGCGATGACGCCTCACTCCGCTAGCCAGGGTGTTTAAACAGAAAACACGCGTTTGAGGGGAAAGCTGACTCAGCGGCCGCATGCTGCAGGGAAAGGCACGGAAAAAGAGGGGGGAAACGGTTTGTGCGCGGGGCGGGACGCGGTGTCGGCACTGCCCGCAGCAGAGGCCCCGGCACCGCACAGGACTCCGGATTTACCGGGCTATAAATAAGCTAATAAGTGATCGGGAATGGCCTCTCGGAAGGCAGCGCCCGCATCTCTCCTTTCCCCACGCAAATGGGAACAAGGTCTCTCTTCTTTATCTTTTCTTTCCTTTCTTTCTTCTTACTTTTTTTTTTTTTAAACATAGCTTTTCCCTCTGTAAGAGGTGTACGTTTAATTATAAAAGGGCCTTTTTCTGTTGTAATCTGTTTCCAGTTCAATTCCTTTGCTGGATAAATCCCTTAAACGTGTTGTCATTCCTTATTTATTGATTGCAGGTATTTGGGGTTTAATTGAGCAAGTCGGTCGTGGCCCAGGGCAGGAGTGGCGCTACATGAGCAATTAAATCTGATTAGCCCGAGCCCTTTAAGCCCCAGCTGGGTGATTGATAACCGAGACCAACATTCTTCAATTGACTCGCTACATCAAAAAGGAGAAAGGCTTAGAGGAGAAACGCATGGGTCCAACATGAAAAATAGCAAAGGAGCCGAGCAGATTAGATTTGCAAAGGAGCTGAGCTAACGGCGAAGGGAGCAGGGAGAACAGCCCTGGTCAGCCCATAACATAAATCCGTAAGTGTCTCCTCCTTTAAAACTCAGCCAAGGCTGCTTTTTTTTCTTTCTTTTTCCTTTTTTTTTTCCTCTTTTTTTTTTTTTTTCTTTTTCTCCAGAGGCTAAAGTGACCCGAGCTGAAGCGAGAATGGGCAGAGGCGGCGGAGCTCGGATTTTAACACCCCTCAGCGCTCGGAGCTGAGCTCCATCCATAAAGCTGTCGTCTGTTTGTTAGTGTGTTTGTCTGCTCAGTCATTACACTTTTTGCCCGGTAGTTTAAGAAAATAAACTAGCAGGGAGAACAGGAGTGAGTAACCCCCATTTATCAAGCTGATGGATGCCCCGTGTCTCCCTTTGGGGGGGGGCAGTGGCCCGCTGCGGGGAAGGGGGTGTCCCTGGCCGCAGCATCCTCCTGCCCCGCACGCGGGGGAGGTGGTACCCGCCGGGCGCCCCGGGCCAGGGGCACTCCGGAGATTTGGGGGACAGGGATGCCCCGAGGTTCAAGTCACCGCCCTGGGAGAGGTCGCAGCGCTGCTCTTCTCAGCCGCCGAGCTGGCCGCCACGGCACAAAACTGATGCTCCGTGAAGATGTGATGAACTAGCCCTGTTAAGTTCTCGGGAGCAGCTACGGAGAAGCACCCCCCAAAACACACACACCCCCCGAAGCAGCCTAGTTTTCTGCTTAACACCAGAGAAGAGCGGGCGTGAGAGGCGGGTGCAGGAGCTCCCGGACCCGCCGAGCCTCCGCGGTGCCAGACCTCAGGGATCCCGCCTTACGCGCGGGGCCACCGCGCCGGCACCGCCCGCCTCATCCCAAATTACAGCGAAGGCGACTTGACGGGAGGAATCAAAGCGAGGGGAGAGGAGGGGGGAAAAACCTCCGGGGGGGCAGCGCGGACCCCGCGGGGCAGCGCCCCGGGCTGGGGCGGGCGCCGGTGGCTCGGCGGGGCGCGGGGTGCCACCCCCGGCGGGGCTCGGCGGGGCCGGGGAGGCTCCGAGGGCGCTCCCCTCCTGCCTGCCGACTTTTCCCTCGGATCAAAACAGCTTGAAAGCAGCAGAAATCACTGGGGAGGGGAGGAGGACGTCAGCAGGAGCTGGACTTCTAAAAACCGTTCCGCCCCATAGGCTTTAATATTAAAAACCCCCTAGGAGTCTCAGACACTGTATTAATTAGTGCAACCACCCATGAAAAGTTGGGTTTGGAACAGCATTCTTTGCCCTGTGTGAAACAGCAACCCTAATAAACAATTGTTAACTTGGCCTATTGCCTCTGGTAAATTACACAGCATTAAAAAATAATGCTTTTCATATTAGGCAGTAATTAAAGGTTGGGACAGCTTTAAAACAAGAGGGGGAGGGGGGGGAATCAAAGAAAATATAAAAATGTTCTTTCAAGAGTTATGGGAGGCTAATAAAGTATGTCTGTTATAGTGCACCACTTTGCCCCCAGCTACAGCCAAACTGGAGCCACTGCAATTGCCTCTCAATAAGATAATGATATTCCTTTCTCTGCTATTAAAAGGCTCCCAGTGCAAACTTAAAATGATTTATTTAATTTAAGAAATTATGAGGTGTAACTTCAAAGCGTAAGCCGTTAGTAATGGAAAACACCAGGTTGTTTAAAATTATAATAATAATTGTTTGGAATACAGTGACATCAAAGTGCTTTCATCACCAAATAAAATATAGCACAGACCCCCAAATCCAGTGGAGTTTATTGAGTAGACATTTTTTGGTGTGTTTTTATTATTTCCTTATCAAGAGACATTATTTTAGCAGCTCCTTTTCTCAGCTTTGATGTTTTGACAGTCTTAAATTAATTTTATTGCATTTTTTTGGCTCGGAGATGGGAGATTATTCTAACTGCTTATTTTTCATTATGACTTTTTTGTTTTCAAGAACCGGTTTGTTATTTAACACAGCACCTTGATAAGCGCAGTTGAAATGAATTGGCCATTACAGGTCATTAAAAAGCAAAGAATTCTGTTTTCAAGCAATCCATTACACGTCTGGGAAAATATTCCTACTTAAAACAAACTTTGAGTTGAACGCTGGCATAATCAGTTTAATAAAACGGGTAGCGCATACTTTTAAGGAACATGTTTTTTTCTTTACGAGATTCTTGCTTATTCAAAACACAGCAATCTAAGAAATACATATACAGAACTTTTTGCCAAAAAAGACCTGCCTTTACAGTACGAATATCACAGAATGTTTTTAATTTCCTTGAACAGTGTTATAAAACATTAATCGTACATACATTGCTTGAGACTTTTCCTTCCCAAGCAAAGCAGAATTATTCCAATCCCCTTTTAAAAAAAATGGTAGCATTTTAAAATATACTGCAGTTGCAGCTTTATAGACCGGTATTTCCACTAAAACAGCAGGGACAGAATTGCTCTGGTGTTAAAAGACTGAAATATAATGGATGGAAAGATTTTTATTCCTTTCGTGCAACTAGTTGGGAACTGCTGGTAGCACCCGCCAAACGCCTTATGGATTACGGTGGGAAACACACATCGAGGGACTAAGGGAGTCAAACTCATACCAAAACAAAAAAGCTCAACAACAAAAAAAAGACCCCAAAGTCACCCCCTCTCCGCGGTGGTGGCCGGCACCGAAAAGGAGCGTGAACCGCGCAGCGGTTCGTTCCTGGGTTTCCCAGCGCGGGGATGAGCTATGCGGTTTCCCCGAGACCCCTAATGCTTTTCACTGGAAAAATATCCCCCCTGCTCTGAAGGGAAAAAAATCGGAATAACCACTTTGTTTTTATTTTGCGAGAGAGACTTCCTACGCAAAGAACGTGGGCACTGCCGAAAGTAGGTTAGCTTCGAGAAATGACCCCCGGAAAAGGCTTTTTTAAATCTCCGTGGTGGTCATTGATCGTAGGCACGAGAGGGGGGAGTATTGTTTTTTGTCTGTTTATGGAGATTTTCTTTGTCCCGTTTAATGATTTTTCTTTTTTTAATTACTAAAGAGGTACACGTTAGTCTGCGGGGTTACTAAACCGGGGATAAATAGAGGAGGGAAATATACTTTGCAGAAAGCAAGCTGATAACTTCCCTATCTGAACAGCTCCGGGGTCAGTGGGGCTGGATCCACCGCAGCTGCTCCGCGGACTCTCCGGCTCCTTGCGCGGGAGCTGCGCGCAGCCGCGGGGCGGGTGCGTGGCTTGGAGCCTCCTCCCGCAGCCCCGGGGCGGCACGGGGGACCGGGGAGGTGGGCGCTTTCTGGGCGGATGGGTCGTCCTTTGTCATCTACCCCCTCCTGCCCTCCGTGGGCTCCCCTCCTCCTGCCATGCGTGTCCAGCACTCACCCCAAAAAATCCTGCAAAGCCCCAGGTGTGCGCAAATCGGGCATTCGGGTGCCTATGGCGTTTGTGTGGCGGGACGCAGAGACACTATATGGAAATCTGCAATGTCCAGCTCACCACTATAGAGATGTATATGTGCGCACACACGCGCGCGTACCCATACGGTGTATGAGTGCGTGTAAATCCTCGGTGCGGGGGTGCCCGCGCCGAGGAGACCGTACAGGGGCTGGGAGCCGGGGGAGGGATGCTGTCGCAGGACCCCGCCTGCCACCCAGATCTGCCCGGCCTGGAGCTCAGCTGCGCCCCCCGGACCCCCGCGGGCTGGGATCCACGGAGCAGGTGTCCGCTCCTGCGCGGAGCCCCCGCGGCGCGGAGCCTCCCCCGCTGCTCGCAGCCGGGAGCCGGCGCCCCGCCGGGAGCAGCTCCATCCCCGACGGTACGGCCCTTGAGCTGGCCGAGGGGCCGGGGTCCTCCCGGGTCGCCGCCGCCACCCCGCCGAGCTGGGTGCCCGCTGCCCCCGGCCTCGCAGCGAGGCTCCCGGCGGAGATCAAACCCCTGTGCTTTCGGGCACTCCGGCTCACAGACGCGCCGCAGCCAGCGAGTTTTCCTCCTTCCCCATAAAATGCAGGAATTCCGGGGTTTGACAAGGCAACGTGACAACATGAAATGCAGGCTCCGAGCGCCCGTGGCTTTAGGTAATGAACGCTTGGCCGTAGCGAGTCAGAAAGCCCATTCCTAACTGTTTATGTCAACAAATCCATACCTCGTGAATTAAGGTCCCGGGAGAGCTGGGCTGTGCCCGGCTGGCCTGAGCCGCCGTTCAGCAAGTCGGGATTTTAAGGATCGGGATAATTTATCGCGTTGTTTTTAATGTTTATTATTTATTGCTCTAATTATTTTTCACTTTCTATTGGAAATTTAAAATATATAGATGTACCTGGAACAGATGCCAACTCCTTTCAGTCTCACTCAACTTCTAATCATCGCATCTGCTTTGTGTCAGAAAATACTTTGGGAACAATTTAACTTTGCATTAAAATAACTAATTAAAGCCACACCTCCACAGCCTCTTGCGAAAGTGGAGGAGGAATTTCAGTAACTGCATCGCTTTTAATGGTAGCATTCTGATTTCCCTGCCTTGCTGTAATTTATTCAGTTACAGATCTGCCTGCGGGGCAGCTCCCATTAGGCCGATGATGAAGTCTCATGAGTAAAGCTTGACACCTCCCTCCTAATAAAATATAATACTCAATTAACTCGGCCTTTCTGAAGGCTTTAATTGGAACAAGTTAATAATGGGCGCAGGGTGAATTGTCATGCCATCCGCAAGCTCGGGGAAGGTGTCACGGATCCGTCCTGCCTTTCCCATAGCAGAGGTTGTAACCGAGATTTGGAAGCTTTTCCTTCAACACCCTTGTGTTCTGCAATAAATCTGTATCCATTTAAGGATCTATCATAACACACACAAAGCTCCTGCGCTCAAAGAATTTCCAGCGAAAAGATTTAGCTGTAATCCCTGACACAGCTGATTTATACTGAAGGTTAAAAAATACCGCTGGTTTATTTATAACCGACCTAGTCCAGCTAAGAAAGCACTCGGGACAATCGGACGGGGAAGGATAGGGGCGAGGGGGGCTTCACCCTGCCCTGGAGTTAGGGGGATAATTCTTCAGAGAGAGGGAGCCGAGAAAGAAGCGGTTGTCTCCGGTTTTTATGCGGCAGTAAATGCTAATTTGAAAAGTCTGCATGGAGATTAGATTCCCCCAGCTTTGTTCCCTACAGTTGCGAAGCGGGGAGGTTAACAGAGGGTTTTTTTGGAGTCGGGTGAGCAGGGCAGGATCCGCGAAGCCCTGAGCTCCCCGAGCCGCCAGCCCAGCCCGCAGCCCCCGCCTCACAGCCCAGGTCAGGAGGTGTTTTCACCCCCCTGCCCTTTTTCTCCTCGCACAGCGGAGGCCCGATCCGGCAGGGTGCTGAGCGCCGCTTTCCCGGCCCGCACGGAGGCAGGTGGGGAGGGGGAGGCTCGGGAGGGGCGGGCGGGCGGCGACCCCCGGGCTGTGACCGCGAAGCGCTGCCGAGGTGCTGCCCGCCGGCGTGTGCGGGGTGCCGAGGTGCTCCCTCCGGGAGAGCTGCGAGGCCGGGGCGAGCCTGGAGCAGGGGCAGGCTCTCCTCTGCGCATCGGAGAGTGCGGCCGAATTAAACCGCCCGGCTGTTTCAACAGAGGCAAATACACCTTTTTCTCCAGCTGGGATCCCAGAGGTCACTCCTAATCCGAATAAGCCTCCTACAACAAAATGTACTTTGGGCCAGCATGGGACTTCGGTGTGACATGGTAAACTACCCCTGACCTCCCGGGTATCCCTCGTATCTGAGCAAACCCGAGCCCCCCTCGCCAGAAAGGCCAGGGGCGGGTGGTCCAGCATCTGCTCTCCGGACAGCACATGAGTGCATCCCTTGAGGGAGGCTGCCCCGAAAACTATGGGACAGGCTGACGGCACATGCCAGCCCTGAAATGCAACTGTACTGAAGTATTGCAGAGTCCCTGCCAGGTTCTACCTGTACAAAATTACCCCCAACTACTGCGAGGGTCGAGACTAGTCTCCCACGAAAGCACAGATTTGAGGTCAATGGAAAGGCGAGTCGAAGGGAGAGTCCTGAGCAAAAGAGAAGGGCGCACGAGCTAAGAAAAGTGATGGAAACATCACCAGAGTATGATGTTGTAAAGAACAGAGGCGCCTAAAAGCGGTTGTTAAAAACAAGGAAACCTCATAAAAGGTTTGGCTTTCGACTTTGAATTGTTGACTTGCAATTCACCTTCATGTGCTGCAAATTTGGCTTTAATTCAGATTCAGAAAGGGGAAATAATCATAAAGGCAACCCAAACATTCCTTTGAACTTGACCCAGCGGTGCAAAACACACACGGAGAGAAGTTACCTTTTAAAGAACTCCAAACACTCACAGACCCACACGCGATTAAACATGTTTTTTTCTTTTTTAATTTAATTCGAAATAAGAGATAAGAAATAATAAATCTTCAATAAAATATATAAAATTGTACAAGGCATCCCTTTCAAAGGGACTTTCCTATAATGGAAGAGTGGGGGTGAGGGGAAGGGAGAGGGGAAGTTCATCTATAGTGGGTTCCAGGCGGCAACAGTGCCTGGGTCAAAACAAACCAAAAACAGCAAAACCTCGTGACTTTTTTTCGTTTTTCTGCTTTTTTTTGTTTGTTTCTTTCTTTCTTCCACAACAACATGCTAAGAAAATAAATCCAGGAGAAGCTCTGCCTTCAGTGCTCCACTGCCTTTGGAGTAACTTTCTCACAAAGTTTAGCAAGAGTAATACACACAATACAATAGTTACAAGGAGAAGCCTGGGGAAGATACTGCCAGCGCTCGGAGAGCTCCCACAGGGACAGACAGGTTACGCAGTCTCTTGGCACCTCACCGTCCCACTAGTAGGGTTGCTTGTTTGTGATACCTGGATCTCTCTCTTAAGAAGGGCTTGAAGCATGAGTCACTTATATTGGCATCCTTAGCAAGGAAAGGAGAGGAAGACTCGGGGGGTTCATCTATTTAATTCAGACTGTTGCAAATAATAATAAAAAACCCCAAACATCTCCCAGAAGTGTTCAATAATCCTTTGCTCACCACCACTGTGGAAACAACCCACGTCTTCTTTCCCCAGAAAGCTTCCTTCCCTCTCTCCTGGTTTTCAAACAGCATTGCAGAGCCAAGATTACCTGGTTGTAGCCAAAAATTTCTAAGCATGCCAATAGGAAGAGATAAAGACCAGACTGCCTAATAACCCTCCCTTGCACTTTACCTCCCCTCACAGTGCTTAACAAACGCTGAAGCTATTTATACAGATAAAGGCATTACAGGAGCCAATGGTGGATAAAGCTGTTGCTCTACGTTTAGGGGCCCTGCTGCTCATCTTTTGGCAAAGATCTGTCGAGGTTTGGGATGCAAAATCTTTCCCTACCCCCAGAAATGCAGGAACTTGCTGGCTCTGAACTTCACTCAGACTCTACTGGGTCTAGTTTCTATTTACACGGTGTCTCTAGCTAAGGGCTCTGCTTTCTTTAAAAAAAAACAAAAAACCAAAACAAAAACAAAAAACAAACAACAAAACCTTGATTATACCTTTTTATTTCCCTCCCTCCTACCCCCATATTAAGTGATGACACTTGAGAGTGTGGGTTTAGGGCATGCACCCCTCTTAACTTTAAACATGTGTTGGGCCCCATCAGGAAGGCGTCGGGAAATCTCTGCCTCCGTAAGATGCGACTGCTTTTTCACCCGTTCCTTTTTATTCTAGTTTTATGTGCACTGTATAAAACCCCTACATTTGCTCAAATGTTTTTTCTTTTTTTTTTGTTTGTTTGTTTTTACATATTTTTTTTCTTTGAGGATCAGACTCAGCACTCAGAGCACTCTCAGAAGACACCCAACCCGTAGCATACGGGATGCCTTGCTTTGCTAACGCAAACTCCCGTACACTCAGGATGGCAGATAGAAGCGTGCAGAAAGAACGGCCAGTACTGGTTGGGGTACTGCCTTCTCAGGGTTGGACATGATCCACCAGGAAGTCTCTCTCACTGTCGCTTTGTCTTTCTGGTCTTCTTAGGATAAGTGGTACATGCTATATCCAACGGGAGTAGCATAGAGTCCAACGGGCGGGATAGGAAGCACAGGTCTGTGAAAAGGGTAGGATGTTCCATACAGTGAGGCAGCCTGGATGGGAGAGTTGATGGGGAAAGGGAGGCTGAACCCCGACGGTAACATGGGCTTTGCTGCCATTTTGAGCTTCTCTAGCTCAGCCTCCTGCAGTCTCTTGGCCTTGGCCCTCCGATTCTGGAACCAGATTTTGACCTGGGTCTCTGTGAGGTTGAGGGAGCTGGAGAACTCGGCTCTCTCGGCGATGGACAGATACTGCTTCTGGCGGAACTTGCGCTCCAGAGCCAGCAGCTGGGAAGTGGTGAACGGGGTTCGGGGCTTCCTATTCGTCTTGTGCTTCCTCAGGGTGCAGGCAGTGGGACTCAGATGTCCTGCAAGGAAGGGAAAGGTGGGTTATCACAAAAGCAGGGAGACCTGGGTGCTCTGGAGAGACGTGCTGTGGTTAAGGGCTGGGACGGGAAGGGGGGGCAGGTATCTGAAGGGAGAGTCCCACCAGGTGATACCCTCAAAACAGGGGATCCTTTTGCAAGTGGCTCTGGAAATCTCTTCCTGGCCAAAGTTATGTTCACAGGACTTCAGCAGATGTCTTGGGAAGTGAAATTTATGCTCAGTAATTTCAAAAGGACAGCTTGTAGGCAAAGAGGGCACAAAGGATTCACAGATACACACGCAGCAGTTCGCTTTAGGAGTCACATCATAGGGGTCTAGAGCACACAGCTGTTTTGGTAGCTGCAGAACTGGAGGAGTAACTCCAACAAAGCACAAGACAAACATATACGCAAAAGCAGGAGATTCTCGAAAGGACAGTGGTGCAAGAGACAAGCCCAGCCCAGCCCTGCTCCAGGATTTCTCCACCAAGAGCAACAAGTCAGCCCTATCTTTTTTCTGACAGCTGAAGAAGTGGGTCTAATAATTTTTGTGGTTTTGATAACTGGGCATTTTTCTTGCAATTTTTTCTCCGCTTGAAATCAAGAGCAAGTTTTACCTCTGCTTAACAACTTTTATTTTCAAGAAGTATTTTCTGTTTTTCAACAAGTATCAAAAAAAGAAGAAAGCAGTGCACTTTTCATTCAACATTCAACTTCTATGACATTCGCCAATTAAAAAAAACCCCACATAGCTGCAGCATCTGTAGCCAATCCAAGTCAGGAAATCTACTACCTTTTGTGCCTGCCTTATAACCCCAACCAGGTTAGGCACATGTGCCCGGGATTGCACATCGCTGACTTGTCTCTAAATTAATTTCGCATTTCACTAATAATTTTGCAATCTAAAGAATAATTAAAAAGCGTGCGGCTGACTTGAAAGGCTTAGCAATTTGGCTATGTTTCGATCCCGGGGTATACGACAAGCCACTGTGGCTCCCCAGCTTGACACAGAAAATGACACACAGGCTGCTCTTAAGAGGCTGCTAAATTTTGTACATGCTGTCCGGCTCAAACGCTTGTCAGGATTTGCACGTCGTGTGTTCTGAACCCCTTTCACTTTCCTCTTTTATTTTAAAAAATGAACTAGACCACGAAGCTGTCGAAGCGAATATCATGCAATTAAAAAAATCCCACGAGGAGAGTGTTCAAAAGTTCAGAAAGGGGAGGGAGAAAACAGCTACAGCAGAAAAAGTTAAATTTCTCTTCTTACTCTTCTTCTAGATACTGAATGCGAAAAATAAAGTCCTCTTAGAAAACAACTTGTCAAATACCGTCTTACGGTCACACGGGGACATTTTAATAATTAGGGTGCTCACCGTGACATTTCGTTCACTCCTAAAACTACACAATTAAAACTACACAAATCGACACTAAAGTCACTACCGGTCAGCCTTTTATTCCACTCTTTTTAAAAGCAACCTTTTTCTTTTCTTAAGGTGAAGCTGTGCAAAGACCCAGCTAAAAGGGGGCTCTTTCCAGGAGGGGTGGGGTCTACAAGGGCGACCGTGGCTCCGGGGATCGCTCCCTGTCCCAGCGCCTTCCCCGGCTGTCGGGTTAGCCCGACCCGTCCCGACTTCTACTCACGGGGGAAACCGCAAAAACGTACTTTGAAATTAAATCCCGGACAAATATTTCCCCCGGAATACACCCAAACGTTCACGGGCTTCTTCCCTCACCATCCCCAAGTGACTGCCAAACTCTGATAAGAAGCAGGGACCGTCGCCACCGCAGACCCTGTAATTACATTTATCCCGTGCCAGTCCTCAAGCGCTGGCTGCAGTGATTTGTTTCGCTGTTTTTTTTTCTTTATCCCTCGTTTTCTGGCCAATGCCGGACAAAAATAATCACTTGGAGACGGTTCCCTCTCTGTGTTGCTCAAAATCTAACTTTTACACCTCTTTCCCCAGTTCATCCCACCCCTAGTATTAATAATAATAAATCGAGGAGCTACTTCTAATGCTAAAACCCTCCACGGACAGACGGGCTTCTTGTGGGAGAACCGGTCATTGCCTCCTGCTGTCACAGCAGCTCCGAGGGGCCGAGAGCCGGCGAGGTGGGAAATCAGGAAGATGATCGAGGCCGAAGGACCTTCACTTCCCTGATCATCATTTTTTCGACCCAAATCCCGATGAAATCACGGACCCGAACTCCCTAGCCATTGAAGTCCTTTACAAACCTATTTTGCAGATCTCACGAACCGCCGATTTTAATAGAGAAAGGAGGAATTTCGAAGAAAAAAAAATGTACCGGGAGAAGATTAGGCCTTGTCTAAGTGTGAGGTTTAGGGCAGTGTTAGAGGAGGGGGTCTAGGTAGGAGCGCACGCTTCTTTTCAGTCTTTTCCAGCGTACTTAAGGGTACATGAAAATCGCAAACCGGAGCTGCACAGGGAATGACACGGTCGGGCTGCCTTCCTCCCAGGTCCTCTCCCAGCACGTTAGAAATCAAATTAATTCGGGGTTATCGCAAAGGAAAGGAAGCGGCTGAAAGCCAAATCGAAATGATTGTCCCCAAAAAAGAGGAGCTGTAATAGCACTAAACTTCCTTCTTGCAATATTAGATTACAGAAGCAAAAACTGCGACTGTCCAGCTCAATAGTTCGCGTCTGTAAAGTCATTAACTTAGAGAAAGCAGAGCATTTAGTTCACATCAGGGATGCGAGGAGGAGAGTGGATCGATCTGCTAATACAGGTGTACAGCCGCCAAGGCCCTTGGCGATGGGAAGGCAGAAAGCCTAGCACTGCCGGGTTACCTTTTTCACCTTTTCCTGAAGGTACTTTTGGGGCTTTTTTTTTTTTTTTAAAGCAGTTCATTTCTTTTTTTTTTTAAGGGATGTCACCGAAAGCGAAATGCAATTCAGCGCAGACACAGCAGCGCGGCTCGGACAGCAAAAGGGTTTAAGAAGTGACCTGTCACCTCCGGATCGCGCGTCCCTAAGGCGGTGGGGACGGGGTCGGGAGAGATCGCAGGGGCTGAAGAGGTCAGGCCCAGCTCGGGAAACTCTGACAGGCTGCATGCAAGGAGGGAGGGAGAAACCACCACCGTGCCAGGAGAGACTGCGGCGGGAGTGAGCGCGCAGAAAGCGCGTAAGGCTGGAAGGGGCAATTCCCGAGTATTTAAGAGCGAGGAGATTGCTTTGCAACGTTTGATGTAAGGGAGGAGGAAATGGAGAATTTCCAGTTCTCGTTGCAGCGGGATAACATAAATGGACGAAGTGGCAGCCGCTGAACCGTGTTTTGGGAAAGGCAGCTAGTCCGCGGCAGCTTCTGATCTTTCTATGGTTTTAAAGGCATTATATATTTATATACATAAATATATAAATATATAAATATACATGTATAAATACATAAATATATAAAAATATATATGAAGAAATATGTAACATACATACAAAAATCACACACACGTAGATGTAAACACACATATAAAATGCACTATACATATGTGTGTATCTAGCGTGCTGCTGTGCATCTCGGCGCCCGGGGAGCAGCGCAGCTCGGGGCCCGGGGCTGGGATCCCAGGGCCGGAGCGGTGCCCGCCTGCCCTCGCTCCCCGTCCGCCGGCGGCTCCCGCGGGCTCCGCGCAGCCCCGCGCAGCCCCGCGCAGCCCTCCGCCGCCGCTTCCCCGGCCACTCACTTGGCGGAGGGGAATATCTCCCGGCCTCTTGGATCCAGGACGTGCCGTCCTCCGAGTTCTCCGATTTGACCGACGCCGTGTCGAAGGTTTTTGTAAGCGCCCCGGGGGGGCTGTGCGCGTCCCGGGAGCCGTGGCCCGGCAGCAGCAGGTTCCTGGAGGTGCCCACCGCCGCCCCGTCGGCGCTGCCCCCCGCCGCGGCCAGCGGCAGCTCTTTGGGGGGTTTCTTGTCGGACATGAGGGCTTCCACGCTGAACGGCAAGCTGGACACCTTGACTTTGTGGTGCTCCTCGGCGCCGGCCGCCGGGCCCTCCTCGTCGGAGGAGAAAACCTCCTTCGCCTTGGAAGGAGAAGCCATCGCGGGTGCGGAGGGAGGCTGGAGCGGGGCCGCCCGGGGAGCTGCGCTGCGCCTCTGCCCGGCCTTGCGCGGGGACTGCGCGAGTGAGGCGCCGCGGAGCCGCCCCCCTTTTTCCCCCCTCTGGGGGCTCCCCGGCTCTTTCCTCCTTTGGGAAGTGGAGTAAACGCCCCGCGGGCCAATCAGGGCCCGCGCTGGGGCCTGACGTCGAGGGGTGACTCATGCCATTGGCTCGGGAGCGGGAGGGTGGGTAGAAACCTTTTTTTTTTTTTCTTTCTTTTTTTTTTTTTTTTTCCGGGGCTTATTTTGTTTGGGGAGTTCCCCCTCCCCCGTCCCCTCCGAAATGAATTAGGCGTTAATGACACGGGCAGCCAGCGGAGCTGTGCTATTAAGGAGCCGTCCAGGGCTATAATCATACCAAAGCAAGAAAAAAAGCCGCCGGGGTAATTAAGGCTGATGATTAGGCGAAGAGGAAACTTTAGAAGATCGCGGCTCTGCCTCCTCTCGCCGCCGGCCCGGCTCCTCCCGCCCCCCCGGCCCCCCCAGCCGCGCCCCCGCCGCCCCATCGGGTACCGCCGCGCCCCAGCCCCGCCGGCCCTCCCGGAGCGGGGTCTGCCCGGCCCCCGGCCGGGTCCCCGAGGAACGAGGTGCTTTTCCTCGGACACGGGGTTGGGGGATACGGGATGCTGGACCCTCGCTCAGCGAAACGCCCCCGCGGAGAAACGCGGGCGCCTGTTCCGCGCCGCTCGTTTTTCATCCGAAAAGGGGGTTTTTGTTTGCGTTTCCTCGGCAGCAGGAACCAAGTCGGGCAAAACTACTCTGCAGACGTTAGATCTGTAATTATTATTTTTTTCCAGCGTCAATTACACACGTGATGAATAGATGAGCTTTAATAAATTAGGGGCACGCAGCCCTTAATTAAGAGGGATATCAAACCTGTACTATGAAAGCGATTCTCTCACTTTTTGACTTCCTACCAGTGGTATGAATAAAGAGTATCCTTTAAAAAGCGTTTCTAATTACTGCGCGGATAAAAGCGAATACATATTGTTCTTTTCATAATTATTTTAATCTTACGCCGGGCGTTATTTCATGCTGTGCCCGCAACTTTCTCTGTTGTTTTTTTCTTTTTTTTTTTTTTTTTTTAACGTCCAGGAAACGCAGAGTTTGGGAGCCGTTTCGGTATTATTTATAACCGAGGCTCTAAAAAACAAAATATTCAGGGAAGGCGGCAGTGCCTCTGCCCAGATCTGGGGCTGTGCGGCGCAGCTCCTCGCCCCATGCCCTGACTTCAGGGACGGCTCAGACGGAGCTGCGGGCTCGCTCCTGGGCGGCTGCAGGATGCTGCTCCCTGTGCCGTTTTGGTTATATCCCTTCCACAAAACGTGCAGGATTTCACTAGCTCTTCTTGTGCTCGATTTGGACTCCTGACTTTCCTGCCAGCCCATGTGGCAGTCTTGGAAGTCCCCAGTCCTGCTAACACAAATCATGACTTCCCACTCCCTCTACAGCCTGGGTGATTATACCTTTTCCTAGAGGGCAGTTTGGGAGCTGATTTTGGGAGAGGAACTGGTCCAGTGTGGATTTTCTTCGGGCCATGCTTCTCTACCCAGGCCAGGCCGGAGAGCATCTTGAGGATGGGGCTGCATTGAGTGCGCTGTGCTGGGCCCAGGGGTCCCCCCGACCCCTTACAGGGATGACCCTGGTCATCCAACCCTGCTGATCAGCCAACAAGTATCTGAGCCATGCCAGCCCTGATAGCATCTCACCTGGTGCCACGGATGGCAAATTGGGACCCGGGCATGCGATTGCGCTGCGGGAAGGCGCGTGGGAGGACGTGTACCAGAAGCCGTGTTACAAAACCCACTGATCAGTAGGGCTAATAGTAGGGTTTGCACACCCATTACTTATTGCTAGCAGTGTTACTGCAGACCTCGATGGGTTAAGGATTAAAGCCAGGCAAGATCTGCAAAGAGAGGTGATGCCTTTCACTGCCTCAGTCCAACTGACCTGGCTGAGGCAGCCTGCAACATTTCAGGCAACAGAGCCCTGATTTGGGCTTTTCTCCAGGAGTGAAAATAATAGTTGATCCCACAAACGGATGCCTCTCTAGCTGCCCTTGCTATCCCCAATTCAGCACTTCTCTTTCCCCAGAGAGCTCATCTCTTTGCTGGGAGATACTCGCAGAGAGGTGCAAGACTGCAATCAGCCAGCCCCGGCCTTGCAAGCTCTCCTGCTGCAGTGGGCTTGAGTTTGTCCCTCTTCTCCCCCCCCTCCCCTTCTTTTCCCTTCTCCATGCTTCCTGCACCGTGACAAGTAAATGAGAATTGATGGACATGCAGGAACAATGCATGTGTGTCAAGAACAATGCATCGCCCATGGAAAGCCATTGTGGGGCTGCTGAAAATGCTACAGATAATTATACCGCGCTCCCAAAATCAATGCCCGCTGGAAGGGTGCCTGGGGAAGGAGAGCTCGCAGGAGGGCAGGTCACGGTGACACCGATCACGTCCCTTGGGTGCAGCTTCTCTCCCTGGCTGCCTGGTTGTGGCCTGGGTGCGCAGGCCCACATGCCATCCCCGTGGGCTTGGGGAGGCTTCTCTGCGCTGTCATCCTTCGGGAGGCTGGAGGACGAAGGGGGACCAAGGGACAAGCTTCTCTCAGCATTGTGAAGCACCGAGCAGAAGGTGGCTCACCCAGCCTGGTTTGGCTGGCTTTTGGGTGCCACAGGGATGTCTGGGATAGCAAAGCATGGCAGGGTTTGCTCATGGCGTCTTCAGTGTCAGCCCATCGCAAGGTTGGAGCATTTTCTGTCTAAAGTCTGAACTTGGAGGTTTCTCTCCTCCCTCACCCCTCCCCTCCTTCATCCTCCTCCTGTCAGTTAAACATAGGAGAATGAAGCCCCACACAGCACTGAATGTCGGGACGGAAACCTCTGCGAGACGAGGTTTGGAGAAATTTCTAGGAATTAAGCCTTTTCCCCCCTACCCAGGATCTCAGAGCGGCCGCCCAGCCTCAGACCAGCCCGGGGAACCGACGTGAGTCCGGGGCCTTTCCCCTGCGTCGGGCTCCCCCCCCCCGTCCCCGGTGAGACCCCGGTCCCGGGGAGGGCGGTCCCAGGGGCTCGCCAGTCGGGGCTTGGCGGGAGCCGCCCGGCTCTCGGGGCGGCCCCTCCCTGGGGCCCCACGCCCGCGTGCCCCCCAACCCCGAGCCGCCGTCAGAAGCCGCCGCACGGAGCACGCCCGCATCCCAAGGATGCCCAGAAAGCCCTTAACCCCCCGATACCCCCCAAGCCCCCCCCGCCTCCGGCAGCATCAGCCCCCGTGAGCCGGGACAGGCTCTGGGCGCCCCGGTCCTGGGGCTCTCAGCTGGAGTGGGACGGGGAGGGAGGGAGCGCAGGGGGAGGAGAGACGTTGCAGACAAACTGAGGCTGTTTTGCAGGCGCCAGGAGCGGGGAGATGAAAGGGAAGCTCCTGGGGGAAGTGGCTGTGCAGTTTGACCGGCTCCAGCAGCAGTAGCAGCGACGGCCCGTCCCGGCCAGCTCCGCCTCCCGCCTCCCCCTCTCCCCCCCGCCCCGGGCTCCAGGCTGCCCCTCGGCCCACCTCCGCCTCGCCTTTCCCAGCCTGGGGGCGGAGGGAGGTGACGGGCAAGGCACTGCCACAGCATCCTCGCTCCCGTACCCGTCGGGCTGTGGGCAGCATCCCCACCACGAAATGCCACAGCATAATTAGTCTGTGATAGCTGGTGCTGGTGACTTGGGGAGGGAGGGCTGTCCGATTTCTCAAGCCCCACCGTGCCGCCCTTATCGGTGTATATCAGGAGGGAACCCATTCGGATCATTACACGAATGATGTCCTATACCCCCGGTCCACGCAAAGCACCAGCCCTGTCCTTTACAGCCTACTCGCGGGGACAAAATGCCCGCGGGCAGTGGGGAACGCGTTTATTCTCCGGGAGGGACAACCCCACAAGCATTTCCCCCTCCTTTTATGATCGATTTGGTTAATAAGCTGTTTTCTAAAGAGAGGAGATTTTTTAACGGGCCACCGTGAGGCTGGCGTGTGGAAGTCCTTTAAGAAAGGAAGATAAGGCTCCCGATTTGACTAGAAAGAAAGGCAGGAAAATGGAATCAGAGCGTGCATCAAGTCTAAGTTTTACCCCGAAACGAGGTGTACGCCGAGGTAATATTTGATGTGTCAGAGGTTGGGAGATTTTTGTCTCATCGCCTTGCTCCAGATGAGACCTGGAGCCAAGAGAAAGGCGTTGTAATAATAGATATTATGCATTTATCTCCAGACGCTAGAAAGGAATTAAAACGAGCTGAACATCAGAGCTTCCGAGGGATCAGGTCTGGTTACCGACGCTTCGATCTAGATCCTCCCCTTGAGTCTTTTGGACTCTCTTTCTGAAGCCGTTTTGGCTGATGGCTGTTAGCTGCGGAGCCAGCTCCTGGGCGGCTTGCGGGGGGAACTCTTCCCCGGAGCATCCTCCGGCCACCCCCGGGGGGGATATGTCCCAGGCGTCGGGGGGCGGGAGGGCTCTGCCCGCCCGGGACCGCGGGACGCGCAGCCCAGCTGAGCGCCCGGCTCCCGGTGCGCGGGAAAGGTGGATGCGATGCAGCAAAGTTGCGCTATATTCGGTGCGGGAAATGGGCAGTAAGTGCAATCACGCGTTATAATTGTCCTCTGTGTCACCCGACAATGGTTCCTATTTATCGCACCGGTGTCATCCACTCGTTAAGACAGTGAGTGTATAATGAACCGTGATTATTGCATAATACGAGCGTCTCCTTTCCCACCCGCCGAGGGTTGTTCTCTCCCGCTCTCTACGCAGGTATTTCATTTACGATCAGATATTTATTCTGTTTGGCAAGAGGCAGGGGATAGTTGTGAGAGATCAGATGTCTTCCTGCTCAAAGCAGTTAACAGTTTTGCCCTTAAGGACTGAAAACGATTTTTTTTTTCCGAGGTAATAACTTTTTAAATAAACACATGGGAAAGCTTCGGGGGAGGAAGGCGCTGTTAGAGAGGTTATATTTACGTGCAGAAAACTCGCGATCAAGAGGATCGGATGGAGACTTCGTTTTCGGAGGCGATGCACGGCCCCCCGCTGCGAAGAAGGGGGGACTCCGGGGGTGCCGGTTGCCGTGTGCAGTGACGGGGGGTCCCTCAGGCCACCCCGGTCTGCAGAGGATCCCCCTCTGTCCTGGGACCTGGGCCCAATCCTGGTCCCATCGAAGCTAATGCATCCGGCGCTGCTTCCCGAGAGCGCAGGATTGGGCCCCGAGGAGAGAACCCCTGGGCACCTGCTGGCACCGTGCCGCTCGGGGCCGGCACCGTCCCGAGCCGTCACAGCACACCCGGAATCCACCATCTTAAAAATAACATGGGCAAAATACTTTGGGATTTGGCCCCAGCCAAGTGCAGGGACGGGCGCCCGCCCGGCCCGAAGCCCCCGGTCCCGTCGGGGGCCGCAGCGACGCTCCCCGGCCAGCGGCACCCCGAGGGCGGCCGGCACAAACTGCCCGGGACTTCGCAGGTCTCCTTTCTTTCTATTTTTTTTTTAAGAGGGAGAGAAAGGGGGGCGGAAAATGACGATCTATGACCTCAAAACTTTTTTTCCAGGCTCTGTCTTTCCGTTTGCAAACGGTTTCCATCAAACTTGCTGCAGTGAATTTTAATTATCGCACACACCTTCCTGCTTGTCTGGGTTATGAATGCATCAAAATGATTCACCCCAGCGCGGAAAATAATGTGTAGAGACTTATAAACTAAAAGCTCCTGCATCGACTTAGGTTCGAGCACCCGATTATTCCCAGAGGCTGCCTACGCACACCCATCTCCCCATATAAACAAGCAGCTGAGTTGATTTTTATACGCACGTTTTACTTTCATATGTCAATTTTCATACACATTCGTTTTCGATGTTTTGCTTGCTTCCCTCCACTAATCTAGGAAATATAGAGGGGATGGGAGATGGGAAATATACTGAATTATCCCGTGCTCAAACGGAGCTCCTGTAAAAATCCTATTATTTATGCAGTGCATTCGCAGGGTGGAGATCTGTCCCACGCTTGATGCAATTCTCGAATTACAATTATCTGCTGTCACTTATTTTTCCCCATTTAGCTTCCCGTCTTTATTTTCCAAATCTATCGCGAGCCCCCTGAATGATCGCAGCTTCGCGACGTACCGTTGGTCTCCCGTAGCTGTCCATCCCTTTTTGATTATCCAGGCTGATACAATAAACCAATCAATAAACCTCTTTTGTCTCACAGGCTTAAATTTGGTACAAATTGATTGTGAGAGTGCCCGACTCTGTGAGATCATCTGGCTGGTTTCTCCACTTCTCAAACACCATTTCTTTAAAGAAAACTTAAATTTCCATCAATTGCAATTTTTTTTTTTTTCCCCAGAAAAAGATATTGAAATGAGATTAAGGACGTTTTTTATTTTGACTTGGTAGAATGAGGGCGGGGGACTGATCTATGCAGCAATCTGGTAAAGCTGTTTTAGTTCTGCCCGATGAGAGATGAGAGATGCTTTCGGTGGGACCCAACCCTGTGCCTCAGAGAGCAGCGATTTCAGCTCAGCCTCTCCCGGGTGGCCGCAGCAGCCAACATGCCGCGCTTCCCACACGCGTGACGCGGCGCCGGAGCCCTCGCGTGTCGCGTCTGCCGTCCTTGGCCAGTCGTGCTGGGTGTGAGCTCACATCTGGCTGCTGCCAAACCCACGGGGTTCCCCGCAGGAATCTGGAGAGAGCTAAAATCCTCAGCCCAAACGTGCTTTTACACCCAGTCCTGTCCAACTCATTCCCGGCACTTTCTCACCCAGGGCGCGGGATGTGAGTGGGGTGGGCAGTGAGTGCCGGAGCGAGCACATTCCACTCCGGATTCCAGCCAGCCCTCCAAGGTTACAGGGATTTTTTTCCTTTCCTTTATTTAATTACATTCAGGGTTCTTTCACGGGGTTCGCAACTACTCTGATTGCATTTCGAGATGATATTAGCTCTGCAGAGAATGCCGTCAGGGTCCCGGCAATGTTACGCAGGGGTGGAAAATTTATTTGGATGCTCCTAATTCCTCTGTAGATTGTATCAGCTCCAAGTCTTTTTAAAATTTAACAATTTTTATTTGTGTATATATACGTATTTGCATGGAAAGTTGTAATAAGCAAAGCAAATCATACTTTAGAATATAACAGATGTTGGAAGAATGTTCATTTAGCAAATGATGAAATTAAATCCATGCAACAATATTTTACAGCTTTATTTTGCACAGCCTCTCAGAAATCAGAGACAAGAAGAATCACTAGCTCATCCAGTTTGCAGTCCTTCAATCCCTGTTAGTGTAGCTTTCCCTCCTTCTATACATCTATTGCTGCTCATGTAAGGTAGTTAGAAACATCCCACACTGTCTTGTTTCCATAATTTCCCTCTGGAAAATAACCCTCTTTCCAATGTAAGCACTGTCTTTGCCTACGCACTTACAAAATACCTTTTAAACAACTTCATTTATAGTCTCTAAGGTAAAAAAAAAAAATTTAAAAGTCTTTAAGTCTAACTCAAGGTGGCTGTTTGCAGAGATTGTGGGGAGGGAGCACTTTCAGAGAGGGTTTGCCATCAGGACACTGTAGTCTGTTATATGGGTTTTTGCTTCATGTAACAGACTGACTCAAGTTTTGTGTGCTTTTTATTAAAAGTCTGCATTTTCTTCTGACTGCACAATCCCAATTTGTTCCACTGGAAAGTTCCTTGGATAGTAGCTCCCCACAGTTCCTCATTTGCAAAAATCTCAGTTACTCTACAGTCAAATCAAATTGTTTTTTCAACACTTGGGGTTTTTTTTGAGTGGTGCTAACAGGACCACTATGCTCAGAGATGCTCTCGGTATTTAAGGATTGGTTTGTAGCTGGACCCTGATCCTGTCAGTGGCTTGGCATTGGTCAGCTTCCACAATTGTGCTACATAACAATGTGGTTCAAAATATTTCAGGATGCAGGCAACCAGCTCAGTCTTGATTTCCTGAGCAGCAGTGACAATGGTGAAGAAACGTGGGAAACAGAGGTTTGTACCAAGCAAAGACATTTTTGCAATGTCAGGGTGTTTGACCGTGATAATGGCGAGCTCTGGATATTTAAGGTTCAGTTAATAGAGGTTTTATTTCATTTGATTTACTCCAGATGGTTCTCAGCCACAACACAGAGACTTAGACAGCAACCAGAGCTCCAGCATGCAGGAGTATCTCAGTAATGAATTTTCATTTGGCCCACAACAGATAACAGCCTGGGCAACACTTGGATCTGTAGCAGTTTGGATTCCAGAGCCATACGCTGCACAGGGGGAGGAGGCGAGGGCGAGGGAGGGGGATGCTGCTTTTTGCAGCACAGTGAAAGCCAGATCCACATATGCCAAGAAAATCATCCTAAAATTATGTTAACAGTTTTCTACATTGGAGAAGGATAAATCTCAAACTAACAGCAATCAGAATAGTTTAGTCAGCCTTGGTCTGCAGTGATAATATTGGCTCTGCTTCTCCATCATTATCGGTGTAGGTCCAACAAAGCCAACCTCGTTATGACCTAGCTCCACTTCAATTACAACTGGCCTAATCAGCCCAAGGTCTAATACGTTAACAAAGGTTTTGCATGATCCAAAATTCTCACCACATCTATTGGAGCATGACCAGTACCAGCTAAATCTGCAACAAATCTCTGTGCTAGCGTAGACAACAACGGAAAGATAAAGTACCCTTTGTCTCTTTTGCACTTCCATTTGTGCTTTAAATCATACTTCTTTTTCTGTGTGTAAATACATCATTCACAAGTATAAATTCTTAGTTTATTCAGTAAGATTTTGATTTCTTTGGTCATGTTTCAAGTAGGTCAAGATTAAGTATATCCATGATTACGGGAAAAGAAGGAAAATGCCTTGCTGTGAACATCTACCAGTTAGTATTAAAGGAGAAACTGGCAGGAAACCTTGGAGGTAATTGCTAATGGCACGATTAGAGTTATTATTGGTGTGGTAGAATTCAAAGAGAATAATGCAAAAGGCAGATTATACTCAATAAATATGAAAGTTGCTGATGCCTTCTGGGAAACACTAGAAGCTTTTCTCCGTAGCAACTATTTATTGCAAGTGTAACATTATTGTTAGTGATTATCCCTTTGCTTTTCTTTACTAGCAAAAAAGCTGGCATGTAAAATCAGATTTTGGTGTGTGTGTGTGTGTGTGTGTATTTTTCTTCTGCAGATCAGTTTGCAGCAAAATGCAAAGTGTTCTCTTTCAAGGTGGTGAATGCCAAGAAAAGCAGCTTCTGCAGGCTACAAACAGCACAGAGCAAATCACGGGGCATAGGTGTCCTTGATTTACCTTCACCATTCCACTTGTGCTTGGATTCAAATGCAGAACATCACTGTGGGCATAGCTTGTGCTGCAGGGGCCAAAGGGTCCTAAAGAAATGAAAAGGCTCATTCTTGGTTTTGCATTGGCCTTGGCATGGGAAGAAAAGCAGATTAGAATAAGGTAGTAAATGCCCACATGGAATAACGCTTGTATAAAGTGGTGTCTGCTGCCCCTTCCCTCCTCCAACCCAGAGGTTGTTGGAAATGGTCTATGACTGGCACATGTTCTGCTCTGACCATCCTTCGCTGCAGCACAGTCCTGTAGGCAGAAGTGAGCCGTGGCTTTACAGCTGGCTTTCCTCAGCCTGGCTGCGTGCCCTCAAGATGGGCAAGGGAGAAGGAGGAATGGGACGGCGTGAAGAGCAGCAACCACACCTGGAAGAAGGGCAGTTTCACCCTCTCGCCCTAGCGCTCAGGATCTCTTCCAAGCAGCCCATGGCCAGGGAGCAGGCTGTCTCCCCACTCACCTCTGTTGCCCCCACACTGGCATTAAAGACTGCCTCCAGCCCTGGGCTTGATTCAGCAGATGCTGGAGCGCTGCCCAGGTGTGAAAGGAGAGGTTGTGAGCTCCCATCTCGCCTCTTCGGTGCCTTCCCTCCTGCTCCCAAGAGAAGTATCTGCCCTGTTTGTCGTCTCCTGCCCTCATTGCAGCCTGGTTTCGTAGTTCGTGCTAGGTTGCTCTAACTTTCACTAAAGGACTGGCTTCACAATACGAGGAGCAGAAAGGTTGTTTCCAAGTCTTCAGATGCAATTCCACTTCTTTTCCCTCCACCAGTTTTTCTTCAGTCCTTTTACTAGGCTATAGGCTGGCTCTTACGTAGCATATGAGCAGTGTAGTTGTCCACTGTTGGAGGGATGACACTAGCACAGAACCTACAGAGATGAGGGAAGAACAGAATTTTCTAACCACCACAGAGTACGTGTCTTTGTCAGAAAGGCAAATCAACTCTTGTCTCCTCTTTTTTTTTTTATTCTTTTTTTTTAGGTAAAGGTTTCCAACAACAATATACAAAGGCAGGAGAAACATGAGATCATCCAGTGTTGGATTTGAGAGAGACAGACACTCCTTCGTGTGTGTATTCTCCTGCTAGCTCTGTGCAATCTTTAGGGAGAAGCATAAATACTGAGTAATTTTATTAACTGTCTCTTCTATGGGCTTGTTCAGGCCAAATTTGGATTTTGTAAAACAAACAAACAGCATCTTTCTTTTTTGAAATCAAGAATGTAAGAAAGTATAAACAGGGGGATATTAAGTTTTCCAATTAAAAGAATTATCTTATATAATTAAAATCCCCACCACCACCTCCCAAATTCTGTGGTGCCAGGAATGAAAAAGTATAAATGCAAATGACAGTAACTTTACTTCCACAATCCAAGCAAAATGAATGGCTTGGTACAAGAAAAAAAAAATTAGAAAAAGAAAAAAAAAATGATGATTGAAATTCTGTTTTCTTGAGTTAGTAATAGCATAAGAGAAAATGTTTACAGTTTTTAGGCTATTGTTCCACTGAAGTTTCTGGACTGGTAAAATGGAGATCTGAAAAAATTTGATCACCAATTAAACAGGAAAAACATAATTGTGTTTACAGGGGAACACCAGAAGCTGATAACAGCTTTTTCAGCCCTAAAATTTACTCGAGATATCCAGTGTAATGTGTGTTTCTTATCTCTGGAGTGATGTCTTGAAAATCATTTGCCACTCTCTGAAAATGATTGTTTTATTATCTATGTTCAAGATAGCTGACGAGTTAAAGGATGAATAGTGCCAGGGTTTCTTTGGTTACCTCCAAACAAACTCTCTTTATATCCTCCAAATTATAGCTTCATCAAACAATAGCATACGAACCCTTGAGATCTGATTCCAAACATTTTTTTTTGAAGTAAGTGTGTGTGTGTACATCTCTTTCTATAACATGTATTTATAGCAACTGCATAGAAGAGAATCTCTGCTGCTGAGATCTCAAATCATTCCTAAAATTATACAGTCTTAAATTAAAAGCTGGTTAACACAAAGACAAGAGCATAAAAAGATTATTGTCTAACCTTAGTTTTATAAATCAGTGGTTGAAACAGAAACTAAGCTGTGGAGCCCTGACTTCCATTTGATTGAATGACTTTTGAATCACATTTCCCACATCCAAAGCGAGATCTGTCCAAGTTAGTTGCAATTTGCATTTTAAGTCAAAGGAAATGCAATATCCAGTCAAATATACATTTCAATTGAAGTTGGTTGATTCAGTCTTGCCACTTGTAAGTGCTTTGAGCCAGCAGAATTCTCCACGGAGTTTGCAGGAGTGGTATTTGACTTGCATCATATGTGGCAAATTGCTCGGTGCAATTTAAGCAATATTAACCTAAAGGGAAAAGAAAGGTCTGTCACTTAAATCTGGGCTGACTCCTTCGTACAACGTCGTAATTGGTAACTTTGCTTTCATCCTCCTCTCGTTTGCTTTGTCATGTTTGACAACGTACACATTTGAAAATTAATGGGTTAATCACCTGCATAATGGCTTTATACCAAACGCCAAAAGGATCTTCCTGGATTTTTTTTTGCAAGTTTGAATAAGCATCTTCATTTGCACTGCTGGGAGAGCACCTTTATGAAGCAGGCTGGTTTCAGGAAGGAGAGCTACTTTTTTCTTTTTCAAATTCTGGAAATGCTGAAAACAAGTTTTCATTTTGGATTTTGCATTTCTTTTAACAACAAAATCAGTCAGTACCCATATGTCTATTCACTTCACTGAGTCTGTTCTTCAAAAATAAGATTTTTTCATCACTTTAGTTATAGAGATGGATTCAAACACACAATTTAACATGCACTGTGCTTTTTTACTTTATTTGAAGTATCAAATATGACCTTCCAATACATTTCTAAACATATTTTTATTAAAAAGTGAGATTAAAACATCCAAAATATTTTGGAAAATAACCTCAACCAAACACAAAACCTGCTGGGATGCTGGGAAAAAAGACATTATTTTAACAAATATTTCATTTTGAAAATTCCCAAGTAGCTCAGTGCAGCGTTTTACAAAATCTGTAGCACTTTGTGCTGAGTGACAGGGCACAAGCTTCTGGAAATATCTAATTGTAGCTCTTCAGGCTCGGTAGCTTATCACAACCATTTGAATAGTCACTCTTATACAAATACAGGAGTAATATGATACCCAGCCTTACACCCTCAAACCATAAAGTAAACTTGTTTTTCCATGAAGCAATTAGAAGGATACATTTAGACATATCCTTAAAATAAACAACATAAGCATATCTGAAAACATTATTTAATGTTGTAACTTGTGGGTTCTTAGAATGACAGTTTACAGTTATTGAAATACCAGAGAAAATATTGATCAAGACGTGCAGGGAACATACATGGGAAAGTCAGGGTCATGACTGGACGGATGAAGGAATTTCTCTTCTAACCCTGATTTTGCACAATGATTCCCCTTCTCTGGTTTGCAAGCCAGGAGGGGGTAAGTGGGTAAGAATACAGGAAAACTCCCCAATACTTGCCATGCTTCAGGCCCTGGCACATTTATTTGCTTTTCTATATGCCATCTTGAACTATTATTTCTGTTAATTAATTCCTGAATATAAAAAAACTCCTGATGCCATATATCTGTTATAAAAGAAACCACCTCATGATCTTACACTGTTTAATTCTGAGTTTTGCCTAATTTATGCCAGGAATCCATTGCTGCCCTTACAGCCACACGAAGTCCCCTCTCGAAGCCCCAGGAGTCCCTGAAAGCAGAAATGGCAGTAGCCGGGGTTTGTGTCTGGGTCATTCCTGCTTTGCAAAAGGTCCTCTCCCGACCGCTGCTGGGTGTCACCACGGCCAGCAGCTTGTGCCGACAACGAAACCCATCCCAGACACCTCTGGCGTTAAGGAAGCACAAGCCACTTGTATTTTTCCAATGGCCTCTTAACCAGAATTAATTCGGGGTCCAGCCCTGCAGTGGTCAGTATCTTCTCTAGGAGGTATCAGGTTGCGGACTTGGGGACTGGGTGTAAAAGCCCTGATCCTAACCTGAGCACAGGAACAGGAATAAACTGCTGCTGCGTACGGAGCTATTGCCCAGGGTCTGCAAACCTCAAGGCACAACCCGTCCTGACTGTATCAGCATCCCCGGCTCTTGCTCCTTCCATCCCCTCGGTGAAGGTCGTGTTTGCTGTTGAAAGAAACAAACACAAAGGGGGTAAAATCTGCTTCGAAATTTAAAGATAAGCTTCAAAAAGGCAAAGAATCTCAGCCCATTTATTATACCTCTCTAGCCAATGATGCAGCATTTCCACCCCCTTAAAACCACTGGTTTTTTACTTGCTTATTTGTCTTTTTTCAAGAATTTTCAGATGCCAGTGTAACCACAGTTTTCCTGTCAGAACTGCTACACTGAAACATCTTTCAGTGGATCCAGTGTACTCGGTAGTTTCTGGAGTTTATAACACAGCCATAAAAAATTGCTCAAGGCTGAATCTTGGCATATTAAGTGTCATCACAGAGGTAATTGCTTTTCTTTAAACACCTAGGAAAAAAAAAAAAAACAACCAACATCTGAAGTTGCCAAAAGGCTATCATGTCCAAACACCTACACTTCCACAGAAGGTTTTCTTGGCTTTTATTCTAGTCTTTCTTTGCATTTTTTTTCCCTCTCAGCTGCTTTTGCAATTGAATGTAAGCATCAGAAAACAAGCGAGGTTATTAACCCACAAAAATGTGTCCAGTTAACAAAATGTTAGGAAACACAACGTCTAGGACAACATGTCCTTATTACACCCTTTCCTAACACAACAGTCTCTTGGCTATTAGAGGAATGAGTAAAGCATGGGATGGAGGTTTGAATATGGCTCTTTTATTAATTCATTGTCAGCTCTGACACAGAAATACTCCAATTCAGTTTATTTCTTCAGTCCTTCACACTTTGTTACATGTCAGTAAGTTCAGATTTACACAGATTAAGTCCTGAAATAAAACAAGGATGGGACCATGCTACATTTTCAGGAGTAGATTGTTGTCCCTCTCTCCCAGAAACCTCCAAAAATTAGAGTATGATTCAGTCCTGAAAACTGCTCTGAGTTCCTAATTCTGAAAAATCTTTCCCTAGCACTGTCAGCTAGTCTGAGAGATTCTAACTTTCAATTTGCAAATGCTACAAAAACATCTTCAATTCAAGGAGTTGCTTTAACTATTTGGATATTTACAAGCTGAAATTGGAGGACTGTGAATGATTAAAATCCCTAAAATAAAAAAACCCTGACAAATGAAATAGTAAAAAAGTAGTAACCAAGCCAACCACTTTTCTACTGTGTATTTCTGGTGTGAATTTCACCATTTCTCATAGCCTTTTGGTTATGGTTTTAGACTTTTCAATTTTTTTTTCAGGAACCAGCCAGTCATTTCACAAACTGTTGTTGTGAAGCGTTTTGAGCAGCTGAATGACTCCACTGTACTCTCTGCAGCCTGCATTAATCCGTCATGTTCTGGTTAATTTTGCGTGGCTGTCACTTTTCAAGTATGTTTGGGGAATGCTACTGTGTAGCTGATCTTTCATTTAATAATATCTCAAGCTTGCCCTGTTTCTCCCATCCAAGCTGGAGCTCTGGCTGTCCCAGTTGTGCCATTGCACTGCAATAGCCGAGAGAGTGGTGCCAGTATTTCATCTCGTCTTACTGATAGATATACTGTTGTCTTTAATTAATTTTTTTCGTACGTAAGAGTTTCTGAGTTGAGTGATATGACAGTAAGAAATAATGTGGATCTCTGTCCGTAGCTTTTAGGCTGCAATGTTGAGCATGAAATTTGGGTGCTATATGCAAAGAGGAGCATGATAGCTGTCATCTCCTGGGGAGGGGTTCAGAGCACGTTGCTCCTGCTCCTGGTGGCTCTTCCTCTGCTCTTGTTTTTCCTAGGACCTCCTACAAGCGTAAGGACTCCCTGTAGACCCCTCTTAATCCAACCTGGGCCTCTCTAGCATTGCTCTTGCCACATTCACCATGGTTGTTTGTCTTTTCCAATCCTTAAGAGATGGAGTCGTGGCTCAGGAATGAACACCACATCAAAAAGGTGCACATGAAACCAATACAGTTCTTTCCAAGAACGCTGCACGCTTGAATACAACCCTAAACAGTCATACCAATTAACATGCATATTCCAGCATTTCCCATAACTAAGTAAGAACGTCTTAGTCTGTCAGCACTTCAGGAAATTTCATCACCTCACTGTCCACTTCTTTCTGCAACTCATTAAAAAAACCAACACATTAAATCTTGCTGCTCTGCAGCTCTGACATGAGAACAATCCCCGGGTTTGTCTTTGCTTTGCTCTGGGGGTTACAGTGTACCAACTGCTACTTGGCAGTTTTAAGGCAAGAAGATACTTTCTCCCTTGTCCCAAAATGGCAAGTTACTTTCTATAGCTACCGTTACGGAGAAGCCTTATATAAAGTCTTCTGAAAACTCACCAAATGCCTCTCTGCCCCCAAATAAACAATCTCCATTCACATATATTTGTTTACCATGACCTACATTTGAATTTCTCGTGAAGAAATATTCGTAGTTAATACACCCATCTGGCCAGGTTCCAAGATTACACCACATGGAAGCTATGTCCATGGTTCAGATAAATCAATGGTACAGATAGTGGAGCCAGGGCATTTACTAGAGCAGCACAGCGCAGAGGATGGACAAACTCTGCAGATGGCTCATGAGCTGCCAAGCAGAAGTCTCTGAAGAGGGGTTTGATGGAGGGCCAGAAACAAACAAGAAACCCTGTTGCATTTCGGGAAACAATCAAGGATCACATGAGAGGCCGTGCATTCATAAGCAGATAGGTAGGTGGAAAGGAAAGGTAATTTTGTGGTTAATGCTGCCTACTCTCCCAGAGGAAGCATGGGTGAATTTTTAAGCCCTGGATATTGTCTCTTGCTTTAAGTAAGTCCTATGACCTCTTTGGGCCCTGGGGTTGCCATGTATGAAACGGGAACAATTGCATTTTCTTCCTTCTACTCTTTGTCTCCCGATCTCCTGCCTGTTTATTTTAGCCATTATGTGTTTGTACAGTACACAATGAGATCCTGTTCTTGTCCAAGACCTCAGAGAACTCTATAACACAAAGGTTTGGGTTAATGAGAGAGATAATAAACCTCACTGAAAAAAAGGAAGAATTCTTGTCATTTTTGTTGGAATTCCAATAATGACCGGTTCTGAGCGACTAAACCCCAGGTGACTCATAGAGCAAGGAAAACATGCAGCAAGTTTTTCACAGTTGGCCTCCAAACATGTCGTGTTTCTTTTTTCAAACAGCAGCGGCAGCCCACTTTCCAAGGATCACAAGTCCCCTGCCTTCTGAAAGTGGAAAAGAAAAAGACACCCTCTTTACTGTAATCTGACACTTCCAATTCTTGGCATTAAGCTTTTCTTCTTTTGGGGGTTATTTGACATTCTGCTAGTGCTTCTGAGATGAATAATGCAAGATAAGTGTTCTCATCTCACGACACAAAAGTCAGTGTTGCACCGTAGTAAAACATGACGTTTCTTGCAGGGACGAGTCTCCCACCTTATTGCATGGTTTGGAATTGGCCAGCCGTTGGGATCCCCCTCCGGCAGGTTTTCTCATCCTTTGTTGGAAGCAAGTTTTGACAACAGCAATGCTAATTGATTAAACGTTCTAATCAGAGATTACAGCTAAAAGAGAGATAACACTTTTATTTCATTGTGTCTCTGAGAACATTAGCCTGTAAGGATCTAGCCACTTTGGCTGTGGAACTATATCACGCTATATTAATCGACTTGCTACCCCCCCTCCTTTCTTTGTACTGAATCCCTGAGGTCAGGTATTTAAAAAGCTCATTCAGTATTTACGATACATCTTTCACTAGGATTCAGGTGGGGGGAAGTCTCTTTAAAAAAGCTTTTGCAACTTTTATATTCCTTCTTCTTTGGTAATTTTTACATCTAAAGCCAGCTGGCATTCGCAGTAGGTGTTTGGAAGCATAAGCACTCTCATTGAAGAGAAAAAGACATAGGTTAAACTATGGCTAAGATATTGGTGGTGAAAAGGGCTATATGGCTGGAACTAGCTTTTTCACAATTATTTAACTTACATATGTACAGATTGGCAGAAAGTGAAATGAAAGGATCATCCTGTGCTGAGACAGAACAGAATATTCTTAAATAATGTATGGCAGTTAATTTGTCAATTTTTTTCTTTAAAACCTTTCCAGTGAATATAAAAATCAGGTGCGTTATAGGCTTCCAATAACATTTAGAGTATGAATAGGTGTTTTTTCAGACTGAATTAAATGGTGCAGTGGGTGAGTGAATGGATGAGTGCACAGGCTCTGGGAACTCTTGCAATCTCAACCTCCCACTGAAACCAATTTCCTGTGGGCCTTGGGCATGTCACTTCTATTGCTTGGATATCATCTATAGCAGAAAGAGTTATGTTTACTAATGGGCACATCTAAAATCTTGATTTTGATTCCTTTCCTCCTTTATGGACCACGTTTGTATGATTGATATCTCTCATATTTCAAGGAAAAAATATTGCAGAAAATTTCCAAATCATGTTTCCTAACAGGGCACTTGAAGAATCAACGAGCTGATCTCCGCATCATCTTTAATAAACACAAACAAAAAAAAAACCACCAAAAAAAACCCCAAACTAAAAAACCCAACGATGATGGGTTTTTTTTAATGCATAAAGAACTGACCATTAAGATTTTGGGTTTTTATTAATTTTTTAAAGGATAATGTCATGTTCATCTCACACACACAGATCGATGCTACTGCTGGAAGTGCAGTTTGCAGATAGAACTGGTTTCCTCCAGTCCTCTGAATAATTTACCTTTTTAGTTTCACAAAATATTTGAATGAAGTGGAACTTTTGTAGGATTTCGTTAATATAATTAGATGCTCAGCAGTGGCTGATACTTAGATTGGGTTTTAGATACTGATACTGCTAGTCATATAATACTGTCATTTTTGTAATTTAACCCAGCTGTCAGCTTTCCCTTCTCTTAAAAAAGGGCCAAGATTAGATGATTAGAGAAAATCTTGTAGTCCAAGTATGTTAGCAGGAAAACTCTTCAGGAATGTAAGAAGGCAGAAGATAACAGAAACATAAAAATATGCTTGTGAACAGGAAGGGTAATATTCAGGGCCAGATTTTGATCTTTATTAGACTAGTGTAAATCTGGAGTAGCTCCACAGACCTCAGTTCAGTTGCTTTGACCTTGCAGCAGATTACAGATACACAATGTAAATCACCAGAGAGATAGCTTTGTATCTTTATGAGAAGAGGTGGGGTATAAATATATACAGATATTTATGCAAACATATGTGGCATGAAAACATCCCAATGGTTGTTTTTATATGAACATGTCCAACTTTGTTTAATGCAACCACCGACTCTGATGCCTCTACACTGATGTCTTCACCCCCTTGACCTCAGAGGCTGTACAATACTACTACTACATTAACATTCAAGTAATAGCAAAGGGATTTTTGGCAGATTTTTTTTTCCTGTAACTGTGCTAGGAGAGAATGCCTGCTGTACATAAGCAAAGCATCAAGCAAAGCATCAGATGTATAAACTACATGAAACCAAGATGCTGGTATCATTCTTACTGATGAATTATTCTCTCTTTTTTTTTTCTTTTTTTTTCCTGCTGTCTGATCAGAAAGAAATCAAGCCCAACGTTTGCACTCTGTGCTCCCATGTGTTGACTCTAGAGATAATTCACAGTAGTTTTTCATTTTTTATAAGTTTTCCCATCCGGTGTTCTGAGCATGGAGCTCCGTAAGGAATTCCGGTAACTAAAGGTTTCTCCTCCTGATCGCAGCCGCTCTCTTCCCCTGCAGGTATTTCAGGTGGCACGGGGCATGGGCATCCTGCTGCCCCCAGTGGCTACTGCTACTGCAATGCATCTGAGACTCAAAGCAGCAGATGAGCTATGAAAAAACAATTTGATACATGCACAGCAAGAGCCAAGAAGAGAAGAGACCTTGGATACGTGATTATGACTGATTTAAAAAGAAATTTTGTTGGCCCAGGTTTGAGATATTGGCTTTCCTGAAAGCTCTTCTGTGTCTCTGCTACTGTCTGTAAGGAAGAGGAGCTATTGCCCAAAGATCACATACCTGCATGAACACTTTTCATCACCTTCCCACTTCTGCTGTGTCCTGGAAGCAGATATCCAGTGGGCCAGAAGCCCCACCTCCCTCCTCTTTTTCTATTTCTCAGTTTGCTAGGACGGACACGATATTTGATGATACTTTATTTTTTGCAGCCTGCTGTGGCAAACAATATTTATTTTTTTGCTTTTCTGGACAGTTCTTCTTGGGCTCACAGGCCAAGTTTGTTCTGAGGACTGTATGGGTCTGCTGCAGAACAGGGTGGCTGCAAGTGATACTCATCCGGTCCCCTTTCTCACTCTTTTAAAAGTGGTCTCCTAAGTCATGTGATAGATTCAGAGGGGGTGTAGAAAGAAACCTAGATAGAAAGTGCTCCCATTAGCTGCCAGCTTGTTACCCAAAGCCTCACTGGTGCTCAGTGCATTGCAGGAGATTTCCTGCAGATGGGCAGCACTGATGGATGTTACATATCTGCCTTGATGGAAACATTGAGAATCTGTGAGATGAGGTTCTCTTCTCTTGGGAATGTGGCTGTGATCAACTTTACCTTGTAATTTCCCCAATTTCATTAGATTTGGCAACTCATATACTGTGCTTTATTTTGGGTTATTTGCCTCAGTAAATGAGTTGGGAAAAGAAGATATTACCTTGGAAAAGAATAATACATTTTTTCCCTTCCATCTCTTTCCTTGATTTTGATTTTTCTCCTCTGTTAATAGTCACATATGTGGGGACCTCCTCTGTTCTCTCTGGAGGCCTCTGCTTTGGGTCAACTGGTAACATAGAAACAGAAGTCACGCTGCAGAAATTAAAATGGGCAGCGTATTGGGAAACTGCTGTGGGAGGGCAGCTGGGAATTTTGAGGGAGAAACTGCTTCATTCTCATATCATATCTCTTTGCTAAAAGCTTCATCAAACCACATCACTTAAAAATAAAGTTACGTAGAGATGAGTAATACCTTTGACTTACCCTTGATCTAAAGTTCATGGTATTCGCACAGAAAAGCCGTTAGTATCCTTTCTTCCTGTGGCTGGGAGAATCTGCACATACAGTTCAGGTGTTCTGTATTGTCAGTAACAAATAGTAATAATGATAATATAGACAAAAAAGAAGTAATGGGAACTTTTTTGTCTCTATGGTAAAGGCAAATTGCGTGGAGGCAGCTGTCTGCTGTGCAGTTACAGGCAAATCCTGGTAGAGCTATTGTGTCCTCCTGTAAGTTCATTTCTTTTTTCACCTTTGCGTCTTTTTTTCCCAGGCAAGAGAAATCTTGCATTTTATTTTTTTTACCAGTTCTGATTAATGCCCTCCCACCCTCTTTGAGTTTTTCATTTTAATGGCACATAGCTCAGGTTTTCTTTTTCCTAGGGGAAATAAGACTGTTCTTGGAAGCTACCTCTACACCATTCATGCAGAGTATTTTCTAGGGTGAGTTAAGGGCAAAATCTCCACAACATTATTGCACCAGGTTTGTCATCTCACATTTCATAAATCCTTGAAAATAAGCTCCTGAAAAGCAGGGATAAAGTGACATTTGGGAATGGAGTAAAATCACAACCTAAACGTGAACTCCAGCAATGGTCGGGAGTTGGGTTACCAGCTCCTCCGTCTATTTAGAATGGCTTAGAGCTGGGTCGGAGCTGTTTGCTTAGCCCTGTTACGAACACAAGGGTTGAACTCCTGGCCCCCTCCCTCATAAATAAACTGATGTCCAGGCTAAAGTCAGATGCCCATCTTTTCTTGAAGTGACATCTACAGCTCACATCCGAAAAAATCTCTGGGGTGAAGAGGGTTAAGAAACATAAATCTTGGAAAATAGCTTGTTAATACTACGATAGAAGCTCATGCCTATGAAAGTCAGCAGGATGGATTAGGCTGCCTGTGTGTACAGTAAGGAGGGTTTTTTCCCTTCCTCCCCTCCCGCCCCTTTTTAATTAGAAGCAGATTTAGAAAGTGGGACTTTCCTGAATAATCAGCCACAGTAAACCTTTAATCTCAGTCACCTCCGTGAGAAAAGAATAGGAAATCGATGTGCAGAAAGAGGCGAGACACAAATGAAGGGAACGACAAGGGAAGGACAGGTCACTGAATTCACCCTTTTAGGACTATTATTATTTTGCATATGTGTATGTGCTGGTGGCTTATACAGTTCAAAAAGCCTTTCTTTGAAGCATTCTCCATTGTAAGATATCAGGAACCAGAGTGCAGGGATGCAGAGCCACAGATATGGAGCTGTCGGAAACCTTTTTCTATAAAAATCATCCATGTGTGGTTTTGTTTTTATTTGTTTCCCAGGATATGAGCACTTTTTGATGCACACATTGATGGTATCTGTCAACCACTTTTCTCAAAATAAAAATACATTAAAGAAAAGGGTCCCACAGGGCAAAGAGGTATAAGCAGCTCTGAGTGCTGGTCTGGGTCCACAACAGCCGTGTTCTGGATCCTGCTGCTGGTCTGGGGGCAATCTAGGCTGAGTAATGTCACTGCACGGGACCAGTTACACTAGCTGTAAAACAGGGCTAATGATAACTGAAACCCTCTGCAAAGCACCCGGAGATCTGGCAGCAAAAAATTTTATAGAAAAGCTTGGTAGCAGTATTACTCAATATCTCTGGTCTACGCAGATGGATGCCTGTCTTCGTACTGATGTCTTGTTTGTTTTTCCCACCCTCAGCAGCGCTCCAGCCAGAGATCTGTGCCCTTCTTAACTCCGTCTTTGAATTGCATCTTCAGTGCTTCACCATAATTAAAACTGTGTTTGCTACAAGCCATGACTTGCGTCAATAAGCCAATGGGTTTTTTAGATGTTGTATTCCATCCCAAACCGTGGTCTCTGTAAGCCTGGCCTGCTTGATCCTGCTACTCCATAAACTGCAATAAATCTGGTTCTGGGAAGGCTCAGAATATCCAAGATTTTCAAATGGCTGGAAATTATTTGAGCAGCAGAATAAAGGATATCTTTGTCACAGTAACTTTTGCGTTTTTTCTCTGTCCATTTAGCTTTCGCGCATGGGCAAAGCTGAGTTTTGCCGTGACGGACAACCCCTCTAGGTTAACATTTCCCTTCTTCAGAGTGTTGATAAAGCAGATGTTTGCGGTATGGACTTCTTCAGTCTTTAATGCCATCTTTTCTTCCCCTGGGATCTGCTGAATTTCTTGCTTTGCTGCTTGCAGCATTTCCTGTATATTTATGTGGATAACTTGTTTTTCAGCCTGCATGAATCCCCCAAGCTCCTCTGACCGCAGTGGATGAGCACCGCTTTTTGCAGACTCAATGTCATGCTTTCCTGTTCTTTCACATACTTTCACAAATTGACTTATTAAGCACAACACTTTGCAGAAATAAACTGATGATGAGCTGCCACTGAAAGCCTCCTGATATGGTAGTTCAGGCCCATTGACACGGACAGTAGAAGTCCAACGAGGCACACATTAGCACCAAAACTGGCAGTGAAACAAAGCTGGTTTTGGACCCTACTTCAATCATTTCCACTTGGAAACCCCCCAAAGCCAATAAAGCAAATACGTTAATATGATTAGCTTGAAACAATCCAAGAAAATGGTTTGTGTATACATCTTGGCACAGCTTTTGACAAGTATATAAGATAAATCAGAATAAATTTACTTTAGTGAACGGCTGTGAAGTGTTCAATTTACTTAGTGCTGGGATTGCATCTGACTACAAATAGGGAAAAATCGTTCCTGCTCTATACTAACTTTATGATTGTAAACTGGGAGGAGGTGGGGGCAGAAAAAATATAGGTAATTTTTTACTTAGTTTATCCACAAGAAATACTCTTCATTTACTCACTTAGCACCATTTGACCTGGTAAGCGTCTCATAAAGCAAATCCATAAAGAGACAAAAATTATTCGTATGGAATTAAATTACTCATCATTAGTAGCCACTGATTCTTCTAGATTAGGACTAAACTGTGATTTCTTACCTCAAAAACCACTTTTCATCTCTAGACATCAAAGTATGCAGTACCTTTGAATAAACGCTGGTGGGGCTTTTGAAAAGAGGAGGCAGACACAGTACAGAAATGAAGAGCTGTTTGTTTCTCTCAGGGTTATCTTCTAAGATAGACAAAGAACCACCACTTGAACTCATCTGACTCGACTCCAGCCCTGTGCTTAATCCCTTACGACTGTTTTTCCCCTTTTCCTAAATGGAAGTGAGCCTTGGAAGAGGAAAAATTAAGATATTTCCTACCCACACACCCTCTACGTATTTTTCTCATGCCCCCTCCCTCCCCGTTTTTGTGGGGCAAAACGCCCTTATGATGAGTGACTGGCTACTCAATTTGCTTCTTTTCTCATTTCTTCCAGTTTTCACCTGAAAACCAAACACTATTTGTCATCTGAGAAGTACCAGAAATGTTCTAGACAAAACTTTGTATGAGATTTCACAGTTAAGTTTTGAAGGTCTGAAGTGGATAAGCTTCCCAACTTACAGAAATTTGACTCCAGTATTTGTAATACCAATTTTTTTTTTTTAAGTTTCTCAGCCTGTAAGTAGCTTTGAAATGAAGAAGGGCTTGCACTGTAGCTCTGTAAGGTGTCTTTTATTCAATTAGAATATGTACCATGTTAACATTCTTTAGTGTTGTCATAATTCCTCTTTTTTTTTTTTCAGTGAAAATTAACTTGTCAACTGCGAGGAAGCTTAGAATTTGTTCATAAATCATTTTGCTGCAGGCTAAAATTTGACACGCTGTAGGTAAACACATTTTCTCTGGAAAAAAAATGACAAATATATTATTATCATTTTTCCCCTTTAGAACAGAGTCTCTGATGTCTCCAGTTTATGACTAAAACCAATTTTCTCCAAATTACATTACACTGAATTATTACATTGTCAAGGTAAGTGATCACCACGAGGAGAACTGCAGCCAGATCAATAGTGGGACAATTTCAAAATTTGGCAAGGGATTAATTTTCAATTCAGATTTCTGCTTTGTGCTTGTATCAAGCTGTCTCTCCTTCTCACCTGCGTGCATGTGAGGCTACAGGATTTTCAGGATCGTGACCTGACCTTGAAAACCCTCCAGATGTCAGTGAGATCTGTTCCTGGGGAGAGCTTGCTAGATTCACCCTGGAGAGGCTACACAACAATTCCTTCTCTTGTATTTCGAACATGCCTCACTGAGCCAGCGCTGTTGATTTGCTATTGAGGCTGAAAATTTTTGACAAGTGACTCATCACCGCTCCAGCAATATGTTACATTTGATCATGGAGTCCTAGAGGGTTTTTAGCAAGCAATTAGGAGGTGGATGTGAAAATAATTTGTACGTTTGTCTGTTTGTTGTTTGTCTCCAGCTCTTCTATAATCAGTTACCTCCCTCCCTTCCGCTGTGGGCAGGAGGGGCCAAAGAAATGTGGCTGTGGTCCCTCTGGGCAGGCTGGGCTTGAGCTCGGAGGTGCCTGACCTGGGTATTCGGCGTTTCTGGTGTACAACGTGTGCTCCGGGAAGATGGGAGAAGGTTATTCTGAGCTGTCGTGCTGCTACTTGTCCTCTTCCCCAATGAAAACGCTCTCCACTAACAATTACCGCATCGCTGCAAACAGACTGAAAAGAGACATGATGTAAAAATTAAATTACTTAAAACATTTTTGGGCTAACACTTGGCTTTATATAAACTCAGAGACAATCCTATAAGGCACTCAGGGCAGATTATAGGTTTGGGCAAAGCTAGAAAATTGCTGCCATTATATTGTTATTATTAACACCTTGTAATTAGCCCTAAGGAATCCTGAAGTTCTCTCTCCTGATTTGGCTTTAATGAAGGAAAATTGCTACCTTTGCAAGTTGGATGGCGCCCGCTCTGATTAGTCTTAAGTATATAGGACTATTATTTTGAAAATGTTTGTTGTCATGTGAATATTAGTATTGCATGTAAAGGGGGGGAGGGGAGCGGGGTGGGCTCTTATTTCTTGACTATGATGAGTCACATGTTCACTTTAGTTACGGGTCGTCCCCTTAAAAATCAAGAATGGAAACCTTGTCAAGGTACCCCAACCACAAGCTAATGAATTCAGGAGGATCCTGTGGCAAGGGCTGCCAGCTGCCCTACCTGCTGATTGCATTGGCTGATGGAGTAATTGTTGCATGGAGATAGTTTTATGATTGCTTTGAGAGTCTGAATGAGATCATGCATGAGTTAGCACACTAAGTGCAATAAAAATGATTTTATTTGCATGTCCCAGAGCCTTTCCTGATTCCTTTGCTGCTTTCACAGGCAACGTCTTCCCAGTGAAATCAAGCCAACATTAATAAAACATCCCTTCCATACATCTCCACTCCTCTCCTCCCACATACTGTATGCTTTCATTACCATCTCTGGGAAAAAACTGACATTAAAGAAAATTCATCTGATCTTATCTGTAATTAATTTGTATTTTGATAATATAGAAGAAGAATTTTTGCATGTAATGACTTACCTGTTCATTATTTCTCTCCTTTGAACTCCTGTGACCGCTTAATAACTCATGCCAAAGCAGAACTGATTATGACATTTTCCCCACCCACCATCCAGGAAGGTTGAAGGTGTTGCCTCTCATACTTAGACAAATTGCTCCAAATAATGACTTTGTGCAAAATTAGTCATACATAATTGAGAAATTCTATAGATGAATAGGAAAGTAACTCGAGATGAAGTTATCATTTTAATGTTTTTTAAGTTAACGTGGGATTTGACATACCGGTTCAGACCAGCAGTCCACCTATAACAATCAACTGCCTTTTGTGGGAATGGGATCAGAGCCCACTCCTGCTGGGAGCAATGAAAGCTTCTTGGTTGTCATCACGGAGGGTGCAGAAAGGCCTGGAGGGTACACTGGATGGCACCGAGGAGCGTGGTGTAAAATGACATGAGCTACACCGGCTATAGCATCCAAAGGACTCTCTCCCTGGCTATTTGGTCTTGGCTCTCAGGCTGCTGGCCCTATTCTGCCAGCAACAAGCTGGTTTTCCCAGCCTGGTGGCACTGATAGAATCTACAGCCAGTGATAATTTCTAACGTTATTTGTATGCATGTAAAATGGTGATGTGGCATAACGTGTCACATTGCCCACCCAACATATTGAGATACTCTCAGCACCAATCAAAGATTCATTAATTGGCTTAAAAATAATTCCTGAGCCCCCTGGACACACATGAATTATGGTTTCAAGCTCACTTTTGCCAATATGTGTTTTTTTTAGAAATTCCTGTCCTTCTTCTTCATCCCCGGGAGAAATCTAACCTTTTTTTATGCAACTGTCAGATCCAATAAGCAGGTCTGTTATGAAAGATAGCTCACGTTTCATGATAAAAGTATCACAGGCGGTACCAGAGAAATCAAATCTAAGAGAAATAAGACTCAGGTCCCAATTCTCCTACAACAAGTGCAAACAAAATGTACAATATCACATCAAACAGGAGACATACCTTCCTCTTTCCCCAGGGAAATACCGGATTACACCATGAAAGCTCTACCTTTATAACTGCCCAGGCCTGAATAGCAACACAAGTGTTCAGTGATCATAAAATTATCCCTCTTTTAAAGAGCTACAGGAAAAAGGAGGAAAATTAAGTCAAAGTTCCAGCAGTGTAATGGGATTATTTATAGCTTTTCTCTGTTAAAAAGGAGAAATACAAAGTCTAGAAAGGGGCTTGGTTCCAGCGATGTACAGGGGCAAAGCTCAGGATCTGGGGTTTCTGTTCTAGCCCCTTGTAAAGACATGGGTCAGTTGAACAGGTCAACATCTGAAGGTGTTCAGATTTCAGAAGCTTGGCTCTGACCCTTCCCTTTATCTACCACTGGTGGATTATCAGAATTGTGCCTTAAGTTTGCCACACTTAAAAACCAAACACTCTTACTCATTTTTCATTACATTTATGACTCATTCTATGTCTTGACTTCATTCATCAAAGGCCAATATATTAAACAAAGGATTTCTTTTAGCCTAATTTACATCTATTTTGTATTTTCAAGGTTACTGCCTCTCTCCCTTCTCCTTTCCTCAGATTATTGAACATTGCCTGTGCCATAGTACGATCTATCTTCGGCATATTGAAGCATGAAAACTGGGACAGGGCAACACATTAAAAAAAAATTCTCATATTTAAAGCTGAAAAAGTTGTGCATTCATCATGAGGAATCATGATGGACATGAATGCAGACGGAATGCAGGTTGCTTTTTCAGTTCCCCAGTGAAACTGCTGGCCCTGTTTCTGAGGGTAGGGAAAGGTAGTCACGTCCGGCTGGCAAACTGAATGATAAACATGATAAAGACAATGACGGACAGTTGATAGACATGGCCATATTCGATGCACATTAAAGTTGAGAAAAGTGGTTTCAATTGGTTTGTAGGATATTAGCCCAGGCCCCTACTGGGAATGGAAAGCACCAGAGAGAATTTATTGAACTATATGTGTTTATTGCAGTGTATAACATTTAAAAGGTGCCTGCTTGCTGCCCACAGTGCCTTTGGTATTATTTAATTAAAATAATATAGTGAAGACTAAACTAGCATCCACCTACCTGCCAATCTCTAATCCTAAGAGGGCTGGCCCCAGCAATTTTTTTAAACAAATGCTTCACCAGGTCCTGGCTTCCATCAGGTATCATCGTTACACCTACTTAGAGTGATTTAACAGGTTGTAGACAGAAAATGGAATCAACGTGCATCATAAATCAAACCAGAATAAAATAGGGGACATACGAGCTTTTAATTCTTTGGCTACATAGGATGCTTTTTAACACTGGATGAGGGAAGCCCAAGTCTATGGTTAAAACCTTAAATAAACAAACCAGTCCTTATAATGATATTCATACTTCTGGTTGGCTTTTATCAACAATGGCCCGTATTACCCATCTGCAGCCTGGTGTAGAGAAGAAAAGGGAATGGCACAGGGAATTTGTGGAAAAGAAAACAGCATCTTCACTGAAGCATATTCTCACCATATTGTCACCTCTGATTCCTCAGGAGGGAACTGATTCATCCAGCTGAGTGGGTGGGTGGTCAGGACCAGTGAGGAATTAGAGATTCATTTCATGCTGTTCAATTAGGCATGTTCCTGAGAAAACAAGTCCTTACGATGCAATTTGTAGTACAAGTTCTGCTTCCCCAAGCAGAAATACTCCCCTTCCACAATTTGAGCTGACTATGGGAGAGGCAATGCTGCCGTAAAGCAATGTTTCAAATGGTGTTAGTGCTGCAGTGGGTGTTCAGAGCCCAGCGGGAACCTAGACCTCTTTACAATCTGCAGGAGCTCATGCCAGAGAGCTTGGATTCATCTTCGGAATTTGTAAAGGACTCCCTCTTCGCAGCAGCCCCATAGCTCCCAGCCTTGCAGTAAGCTGGCTGTCTTGAAATAGCACATCCCTGTGAAAGGGCAGAGCCCAGGGAGTCCCACCATGAGCAGTTGTCCCACAGCTTCACTTGACTACAAACTCACAGAGGATTTTTGGCACTCAACTTTCACCGTCGGGAGCAGCGCATGTGCACAGCGGGTGAGAGAGCCCAGCGGAGGCAAAGGTGTGATTAAGTGTTCTGTTAGAAAGGTGGAAAGGTCCTGTCTTGCTGCTCCACAACAGCACTCTTAATCATGTGCTAAAATAAATTTACTGGCGTCAATGACACATCTTGCTTCCTTTAAAATCAAAGGGTGACTGTAACGTCTGCAAATCTATCGCAATGAGAGTTCTGCAGGCTGAAATCCTCTTAGTACGTAGGGAAGCAAGACAGCGTAGATGATTTTCCTACCATTTAGGCACCAGCTTAATCTGGAAGAGTCACATCAGCATGTGAAGGAATGAAATCTGGATGCTGCTATTCTGTGAAATGGGACTGGGAGAAAGATAGTGAAGAAGGCCACACAATTAGGTAAATACTTCTTTCTCATGTGGTTGGAGAAAGTACACGAGGCATGTATTGACGCAATCATGTTAATATGTGGCCCCTTTGTCATCTCTGAAGATCCACCCCTGGAATTAATTATTTCTTTGGGATCATTTCTGGGATTTGAAAGAAGGATGTCATGGATGGTAGCTTTTCTTCAGTGTCGGTAGCTATAAAATTTGATTGAAATGACCAAAGCCAAGACAATAAAAGGCCAGCAAAGACTAACTGGACATTTTTAAAAAAAGCTCTTAGACATTTTGTAAATTTAAAAAGGCTGTCTGTATAACACAAAGACCCTTTCTGTTCATTTTATCTTTCAATTGCTGTTGCTATTTGCTTGTTTCCAATCTCAGTAATGGACATCCAGCCACTGCTCTGCAGAATGACAGAACAGTAGTTTCAGTGTCACGGTTTCAGTGAAACGAAACCAGCTTCGGGTGCTTAGCCCAAGAGCTCGGTGATGTAAGTTCCCGCAGCAATTAGCTGCTTCGTCTCCTCTTCCAGCTTCATGAGTCAGCTGCACAGATCAAGAAGAAGTGAAAAAAAAGCCCACAAAAGTCTTCTATAAAAATTCACAACAATTATTTTGCAATGACTAGAAGCTACCAGGGATGCTATAATTGTAACACGTTGCAGAGTGTATAATAGTGTGACCTTTATATAAGGTGCGTTGCACTATGATCTTTACAAGCACAGAGGAGAAACTGCGAACAAAGGACTGCTCAGACTTCTGAGACTTCTCCCTTTCTAACTTATGATTACCTCATCTATTTACACTAGGTGAGGAGAGATTTTGTGTGCTTTAAGTACAGGTACTGCTTAGTTGTTTGGCATAACCTTCTTTTTATAGCCTCTGCATCCTTTAATCCTGGCTGAGCTTAGTACCTACCTTTCTGCCTATCTGGCTACCTGCTGGAAGGCACTGGTTCTCTACTGTCCATGTAGCATTGAAAACATATGTTTGAAGGGACCCACCTTCATTGCCGTCAAGAATTGGAGGATGGCCACGATGCCCTGATGAGTGTCTGTGCTCCAAGGTTTCTTCCCAGATGACAGATATTAAGAACTAAGCTTTTGCACTTCCTTGGAGTACAACACTCATTAAAAGCATATATAACAAACTGCATCCCAAACTAGACCACACTCCTAATTGGAGATTTGAAGAAATATGATTAAAGTTTCCTGTAACATAGTTAGCTTTGAATTCTATATTCCATAGAATGCAAATTCTTCGAGGTATGCCTATCAACTTCACTCCAGCCTCCAAAGTATCTATGATGTTTTTGATGCCAATTGAAAAAAGAATTATTAGTATGAGACAAAGGGCCAAGGTTTTTCTTTATGCAGGCAGGAAGGCAATAAGGGCAGGCGATACAAAGCATATGAACTAAGGAAGGGAACCCTGCTGAGCAAATTATTTGTGACTATTTATTGGGAAAAGTTTTCTTTTCTTGTTTTTTCTGAATTATCCAGGAACTTTTTTTTTAAACAAATTTGTGCATTGTTTGATGATTAGGAACATATGCTTACAGGAAATGTCATCCTGGATCAATCAGAAGTCCAGCAGGCCCAGGGGGTGGGATTTCAAAAGTGCCTAAGTGAGTTAAAACATAAATCCCAGAGAATTTCCACTGGACAAAATTTACTCCAAACCCTCATTAGTCAGAAGTTCACATAAGCCCTGAAGAATGTAGGTTTATAGCTCCCTCAAAAGTCTTATTTATTTTTTTAATCTTGATTATTATACCTGGCTATTCTTGTTACTGATACAAATATCTAATACCTTTTTGAATCCTGCTAAGCTTCTGCCCTCAGCAAGACCTTGTGGCAATAAGTTCCCCAGGCTAACAGTGCATTCGCTTTGTACACCAGTGGATCATGGTGGGATTTCACTTCTGGTGCCAGATGACTGGTCACATGTGATGGACAAAAAGACGTCAAGAAATTCAAGGAAATGGGTACAGCTGGGCAGTCTAGACTCAGGCAAAGTAAGAAAAAAGGATTAAAGAGATGAATAGCAGAACGTCAACATGCCTATATTCCCTCTGGAGGTATCTTCGTCTCTCCCTTGACTATAAAGGGAAGCCAGGAGCAACTGGGCTCCTGATTTAAGTGTCTAAATTTAGGTGAGATTAATTTGGCCCAAGGATCTTGTTCTACCTTTAGAACCTCTGAAGTGTCAGAACAATGTTTTCTGCCTTCAGATAAACGAATAAATAAACAAGAAGCAGCTCTCCAAAGCTTTGCAAGCCTGCTGGAGTTCTTCAAGAAATGTTAGAGGCACCTTAAAGCTTGATGCACACCCAGGTCCCCTCCCCGGTTCCTGCTGCCCCTCAAGAGGTTCTCCAGGAAAACCTCTTCTCTGCACCTTCTGCCACCATCCTTGCAATAGCTCAGTGTTCATCTTTAGGGAACAGAGATTTTATTCCTCTCAAAACAACCCAGCACTGATACTTTTACTTTCCGAGATTAAAGCTGAACCTGACTGACACGGGGATTAGGAGCAAAGGTTAAAGCCATGTCAGACTGAAGATAAAGATGCAAAAGGAACAAATGACTTGACCAAACTTCGTTCTTTAAAGTGTTTCACGTCAACAATTAAGCTGACTGTTCATTTAACATTAGCTGAGGGGCTTCTGCAGTTCAAATGAGATGTAAAGGAGAGGTTTTCACCTGCTGGCAACTAAAAAACCAGGGAAATTATTATTCTTTTTCTGACCATTTACCTGTATTTTGCCTTGCACCAGGCTTTTTTTGGCATTAGAAGTGTTAGCCCTTGTGATTTAGGCAACTGGCCTCAAGGTACAAAAACCAATTTATAACACAGAGAAAGAAAACTTTAAAATATACAAACCCTCTTTCATTCCTCATTTTCCCTAATGTTACTAAACCCAAACAATTATACTTTTTAAATTTGAAGTTCCCCCACCCCACCCCAATGACCAAAGAGGAAAAACAAAACCAAAATAAATGACTAAGAAAATAAGGGATGTAAAACAATTTAGGTTGAAAACAGAAAGAAATAGAATGACTGACTTGGGAACAATGGATCAAAGAAATAAGTAAATAATGCACAGAACTCCCCTAAGCTTCAGCAGCAGTGCAAATAACCTCTAAAATAAATGAAACTGGAATATACAAGCTGAAAGTTTCCTTTAGGGTTGGGGAGGGTTGAGTTTTGAATCCAGTTGGCATGAGAAGAACCTTGCCTAGAGTGAGGTGTTTTTTGAGGTCAGGGCTCTCAGATTTGGTGTTTGGAGAAAAAAAATCTAGTAAAGGGGAGGATGGGAGACCTCAAGGAATATGGCAGTTTTTCCTATGTTTGAAGTATCTTACTTTTGGCAGGATTCTTTCAAGTTGAACTGACACTGAAAACATGTTGAGATTTGACCATCATTAGCCCTAAAAAAGGATCCCTTTGGCTGTGTATTAAAGCTTTGATATAGTATCTGATTGGAAAAAAGAGGGAATTTCTCCTGATCTGCCCTTCTTCAGCCCTGCATCCCCAGAAAGCTGAGGGCAAAGATGGCTCTGTCCCCCTTGATTCATCCTTCCCTCATTCCAATTCAGTCTGGGGGCCCCCATTCCTATTACCACACAGTAAGAGGTAACTGCTCAAGGTTGTTGTATTTGGCTTCATATGAGCCAGAGCTATAGCCAAGGACTAATTTTCTTTACAAGAAAGAAGCTTTTACTTTGAGCAGCCACCCCCCGCCCCGCCATTCTGACCAAACAGAATTTCAGTTCTGTAAACTGCTTAATGAAGCTTAAAACAATTCCTGTCCTTTATTGATGTGAATTCCCCTCTTCCTTTTCATCTCTCTTCTGTTTTGGTATGCTGTAACCCACATTTTCCAAACAATAGAAAATTTTCCCCCCACCTACCTACCCACTGGTTCTCTGGAGTGATTCTGTAAGATGACAGTAGGTTGAGGAAACCTTCCCATCAACAGAGTACTAGGTATCTATCAATCTATCTATCCTCCATCCCTTCCTTCAGAGTGCTGAAATTATATTTCATTCTGCTTTAGAGAATTCCTCTGGTTTGCCACAAATATCTGAGCATTTTACATCCTGGCTTTGAGATATCTTTACATCAGGCTTTCCACGGTACTCTATAGATCAAGGATTCTGCAGAATCTCTTGATGTTGATTTGGAATAGTTGTAACTAGCATTCGTTTGTGTACGCAGGCAATACAAAGGGAACACTTTATCTTTTGCTGGAATACAATCACCTCTGGGGTGCAACACCTCTGCTGTTTAGCAACATATGACGACGTTCCAGGGCTGGAAATAAAGAATGGCAGAACCATATCCAACTGAAACTGCAAGGGGGACCATGGCAGGCAGAATGCAATTTACTTCAGATGAAACTGTCAAACCCTCCTCCTCCAGTTTTCTTGAGAACACTGTCATGGGATTTTTAATGACCATAAGTGGTCAAACCTTGGTCTTCTATCTCATTCAAATAAGAGCGACTCCAGCTCTACCATGCTTTTAACATACAGCTGATCAGCCCTTCATCTGGGAGAAGTCCACTTCAGAAGAACAATCCAAACTCAGCTGTAACCAATGAAAAAAAAAAAGCAAGCTTTTGTGGGCTTTCTAACCAACTGGGTGGACTTCTGCTAACAAAAAGGACCAATGATAGATGCTGTGTCTTTGTTGCTGGATGTGCCAATCTGGCTCTGCCCATCTTCCCCTTTTATTCCTCTGCAGAAAAGTGAAGAACTGAGTGACAAGGAGAGTTAGACTGCCCTTCACCTAGCTTGTGGTTAGCAAGCACTTTGTAGAGGATACTATATAGATATTATTTAAGTATGATTACTGAGGAAGTACAGTCACTTCACCACACCCCTGCCCCCCCAGGGTGGTGCATCTTCTTAAAGAGGCATCATGTCAAACTGTAAGACGTGACATTCACAACCATGGGCTCTATCATAAGATAATGTATCTGCCTGGGAAATCTGAAAAAAATGCACTGACAACTGCCTCAGGAAAAAAAAGAGATGTAAACCATTGTTCTATGGAGAGGGAGAGAGAGAGAAGAGAATATTTGCAGCAGAAGTTTTGCTTCTAGAGACCTCACTTGCTGAGTAAATAACTTCATCAAGTGCTGTCTAATGTGCAAAATTACTTTTAACTGTCTGCCACGTAGGACAAAACAGCCCTTGTTTACTAACCATTTATCAGCATTTATGACTTCTATTAAATTCAGCACTTAAAAAACAAGTCTTGAAAATTAACTGCGTGACATATTTGTCTTATGCTTTTATAACATCATAATATTGGATACAGTCCTCAACTGCTATAAATAGAGACAGTCCCAATAGAATGAATGAGCTTACACTCTTCTTGATTTACAGCAAGTGAGAAGCTAGCCCAGCATGTTTGACCAAGCAATAGGGGCCAGCCCTATCAAAACAAACCTGCTCCAAAGCAAACGTATTCTAGGATTCTCCATTCCACCCACTTTCTCCTCTCCTGTGTCACTGCCATGCCCAGTGCTGTCACCGCAGCATCACATACGTGTCTCCTTGCTTTCCCTTGTTCCCCATGTAGGGAGGAGAGTTATGACCTATTTCATTACTCTTTATCCAGATGAAAGCTGCTCAGCAAAAGGCAAATTCTTCCTCCACTGTCTTTTAAACTATTCTGACTTATACAGGTTAGCCAGAAGTATAAATGAGATAATCTAGCCCTTTGTCCTTTAGATAATTAAGAAGCCTTAGTGTCTTGTTATTTATTTTTAAACAGCAGCTTCTAGCAATAGCATAACTTAAAAAAAGTTTTTATTCAAGGGAATGGGAACTGAAATACATCATGCTGCTAATCTTCAAGTGCAAATGTAAACATCTTGAGTAACGCTAATTTAGTGTTCTTTGTCACTTGCTTTTTTCCCTTCCCTTTCCTTTCAAACAAAATGTTACTGTTTGCAAACCTATTAGAGAGATCAAAATGACATCTTCCTATGACACAAACAAAATCAGAACTACATATCCAGGCAAAGGATCAATGGAAAAGTACAGGCAGAGCCGCTTAAAGTAGCCCAGCTGGCCTGGGATTTGTCATCATGATGAGACAAACAGGCTTGAGCATCTTCAGAAAATTGTCCTAACCCCAAGGGACACCTCTGGGCGCTGCCCTGCCTTCAGCATGATGTGGAGATTGCACTTCAAACCGGCATGGTGGGGAGTACGTCAGCCTTCGCTGCCTTCCCAAGTGCATCAAGCTCCACCTCGCTTCAGAGTGGTATATCTTAGTCCAGAAACATAGATGAGAGGAGAAAATAACTCTCATATTTAACTGAATTTTTCAAAATTTGAAATGAACATTTGGCTAACAATTTGTACTGGATCGTTCTTCTTCCTAAGTGATTATCCAGTCCCCAGACTCGGGGAGAGAGTACCTGTGAAAATATCCTTTCTTGCTCTTCCACACAAACAAGTAATTAACTGTCTTTGCTGTTCCTGGTTTGACTTGATTTTTTTTAAAACTGCATTTTGTCTCACATGTACAAATATGTAACTGCCAATTATAGGATTACAGCATTTATTAGTCAGGAAAGTTGTTACAGTGCTTCCATGCCTGTAACAAAAAATTGTGCCCCCCCCCAGTTCATAAGACCCTTAACATTTTGTTGATTTTTGACCCCATCTCAGACAAACATTAGAGATTCACTTCTGATTTCGCTTCATATTCTTAGGTGCAGCTTTTTACATGAGACTTTTCGCAACTCTGCTCAACCCAGACAAGACACTGATTTTACTGTCAAATACACTGATGGGAAAGCAGTAGAATTTTTCATCACAAATTGTTTGAAAAATTTGTTCTATTTTTTTGTCTGTAACACCACAGGAACTGACCACGTTGACTGCCTGAATCCCATGGTGGCCATAGAGAACCACTTGTATCAGGATGCCATTGTGGTGGGAAGGCTTTGTCCAGGTGCATTTGTTTTATGGGGCAAATGGTCCTGGCTCTGTCTTAGGAGCAGGCAGATGAGCAATGGGGAACTCTGTTCTGCTGGAGGAGATCTGGCTGTGAACACAAGGATCTCCTGTCAACATTTTTTGAGTCCCAGAACTTGAACCTCAGCTTTAGAGATCCTGCCAGCTTTGTGCAAACTAGAAGAACTGGATGAATACACTGTTACATAATAAATGAATGATGATTCCCCCCCCACCCCTTCTTTTTCTCTCTTTTTCTGTTGTCTGTGAGAAGTTCCTGATATTATTTTTTTTTTTCAGCTCCTTGTTCAGAATTGGCTGGCCTACATTTCTGATCTTTGACCAAAAGTGGCTTGAAAATATTTCTTGTTTGAAGCCCTCAGATCCATTTCTTCTGCTCCAGGGTAGGATTGTTAGGATGCCCTTTAGCCACAGGTCAGACCAGCAGAAAAACAGATCTTGTACACATTTCCTGGCTCTGCTTCTGGCTGCAGGAACCCGGCTCAGTCTCACCACAGTTTTGGAGCCACGAGAAGGGTCAGTGGCCGAAGCAATATATCCAAAGTCATGTTTCAGTCCTGAAACATGCTTCCTTCTTGATATAGGCATACTCTGGGAGCTGTTAAGAGTGGTGTGGGGGAGGGTCTTTGGTTATCTTTTGGTTCCTCAGAGCAGCAAAAATTTGCCCAAGAATTTGCTTACTATTAACGTTCTGCACGAGTTGTTTAAAATGGCTGCTTCCAGTCATTTTCTTGTTAATTAGAGTTGTCTAGAGTTGAAAACAAAACCAAGCATAAGTTCGGGAAACCAATTCAGAGCAAAATCTCTCTCCTTTTCAAAAATGGATAAATATTCATGGCCATGCCTCATTTTTTCCTTTTCTCCATATCAGTGGCATGCTTCAATATTCAAAAAAATCGGTGTCCTTACCCAAATTATACAGTGGTGGTTAGTGACTTTGTGAAGCTGTATTTATCAGAAATAATATTGAGATCACCGTTCTCCCATTGTGCCTCAGAAGGATTACTAAACAAAGTATTACAGTATTTCAGTCCCAGTTCCAAAGCTGATTTGCCCTATATCTTTTTCCAGTTGTAGAATGATTTGGCTGTTGTCACCATTTGAAAGACCCAGAAAGTACATGGATGAAAAGAAAAAAAGACAAAATTTCTAAGGTAGTAATGTATCCATCAGGCCCTTATAAAAATACAACAGATCTTAACATTTATAACTGCACCTGGTCCACTGAGGAACATGATAATCTTATCTCCCGTGATTTTGGAAAACAACCTTTTGGGACCAAATATTCACGCTCCTTCCACTTGCTGGAAGAGCTGCTGTTTGCAGCAAGCCGACAGCGTTCAAGGAGAGCAAGGCATCACAGCTGGAAACAGTGAAAATTAGTCAAATTTGTCCATAGAACAGGCTGGATTATTTCTGCCTTTGCAACAGGTGATTGTTCCTCAGCACATAAACAGAACAACAGCTGCAGGCAATTGTTATTTCCTCATTAATTGCATTTTAGGGCTCACTGAGGTTTTCTGTGCTGCAGAACATTCCCAGTCCCTTGAAATGCTAATCGAAACATTTGAATATGTTGTTATCCTGACGGCACACTTGAGGAGGTTTTAAAACTGACCAGCTGTCTAACTGCTCCCTATAAATCACTCGCCTTGACCTAGCAGTACATTTTTCTTTTCTTTCGTGTCTATTTGCTGTTTGACACAGGAGCCTGTGCTGTAACTGCTCATTTAATACCAGACAGTGTAATACCCTTGCAGCCTGCCATGATTGTCAGGTTGATTTCATTAGTACGATAAGATGCATAGACTCCTTTTTATCTCTTGTATTCTCCTTCTCTCTCTCCCTTTCTCTGTAATTTGGGTCTTTAAAGTCCCTGCTGTCTCCTGATCTACAGATAATTGTTTACTGTAATACTAGCCAGGAAAAGAGCTGATAAACTCCAGATGTAGCTTGGTCTTCAAATTCACTTTCCTTGCTCTATGCCCATGGCTATGGACCTCAGATAATATTTTGCCGCTGTCTGGGGTCCTCTAAACCTACTAATAAAAAAAGGCTATTTAAGATGGACAATGATTGTATCATATATGATCTGGGTGGCTCATTAGGGTTTCTTTTCTGTTTGGGGGGTTGTTTTGGTTTTTGTTTTTTACAAGCTTCTTACTAGCCCCAGTTCTTGTTGCCTGCCTGTATCTGCCTGCACTGTACTCTTTGAAGTCTTATCATGCTTCTTAGTGACAGGAGCCAGGATGCTACATGTTAACCCCCATAGAGCAAAGAGATGAGACTTCTTTTCCCTCTTCAAAAAAGAAAAAAAAAAAAAAGAAAAATACAATCAGTCTTTTCTGAAAGTTTGTGGTTCCTTTGGTTCTTTGCACAGTGACATTTAGAGAAGGCAGGGGTTCATAAACAAGAATCAAGTTATTGCCTCCAGCTTCAACAGCTCATGAAACAATACCTTTCATAGGTTTGATAGCAGTTCCCTAGTTTAGTTTTTTATTATTGTTCCTTCGTTTTACATACCTCTGAACTTCTCCCTTCCACTCAGCTCTGAAAGGCAACATGCTATCAAAGAGGTAGTTCTCATATCTCTAGCCTCATTCTAAGGACCAAAAATAGCCCAAAAGGCCCTGCCTACATTTCCACTGTGAACCGACTTTGTAACCAGTTCATGAAAAGGTTGACTATAAATATGTTTTGTGCCCACACATAATGTGGTTAATACGGCTAGTAGTTGTGACATCCTCACCTGGCACATGGAGATCTTCCTATAAACTGGTTTGGCGCATTATTTTTTGCTATGAATTCAAGACCACCTAACCATGCCTGTGTAACCAGTTTGTCTGGCTCGTCCATGCTCCAGACCTGGGTGTGGTAGGATATCCTCCCTCGGATGCCTTGTCTCTCGTGCTGCCGGGGCAAGCCAAGGTGTAACTTTTTCAAGCGTTCTGGTATGTGTTCAAGGACTGTGGGATATCTGCCTGACCTGGGTGCAAGCCTTAGGCAATATCCCTGTGGACACACCACTGCGCTGCCTGTACACTATACAAACACCACATGGTCTCCTTCTGAAAACAGCTGCCATGGGGATGTAAGCAGATGTGTGCTTGTGTCACCGGAGGGGATCGAACGCTGGTTCAAAAAAAAACCACCCAAACAAAAAAAACCAAGATCAGACTTGTCCTTTAGTCAGAACCTGGGCTTTTTTGACCTGAGATTTTCATCTTAATTTTGCAAAATCAAAACTGAATTTGGATCTGGCCATTCCAATTCGTGGGAGAGAACTGAAAACCTGACATTGGATATAAATTTTATGAAGGTGTCTTAATATAATTCATTAGCCATTTTACACACATCAGATCAAATTCCTTGTGTATGACCTCCCCATAGCCTGAGGTTTTGGAAGGCTCTAATATCTGAGGCTAGATAAGGAGGCTGAGTGCCTTCCACAGGATGCCCCTTGCTCCTTTGCCCTAGAGCAAGGGAGATTGGCAGCCAGGTGCCCTCCCCCTGCGGTGCCATACCTGCGGAAAGGGCATCTTTCAGGAACAGGGAGGGAGAGTTCAACTGCAGATCTAATCTGGGAGGTACCGACTCTACGTCTTCCTGCTCTTCAGGCCTTCCCATTTCATGTTCCCCCAAAATCTTCCTTATTGCAGGCAGCATTATCAGGCTCCACATCCCAATTAATTCCCAGAATTCTTAGACAAATATTTTGTTTCCACTTGATATTGCATGAGATAAGTCTACAAGTCCATTCCTTTCAGTTTAGAAAGAGAGCTGTGGTTCATTAGTAGGGGAGGCAGAAGAAACGGCAATCACAAAAATGATCAGCCTACATTATCTCAACTAGGCTTTTACTTTCTCCGTGAAAGCATTTTTTCTGCTCTTTTTTGGGATGTTTCATTTTACTTCAGCTTTTCTCAAGGCAATGAGGTCCTGCTGGACTGGGTAACTGGGCATTTCCAGTAGGTAACAAAGGACTTTTATTGAATTAATGAAGCTTTTATTGCTGAAGAGAGGAGCTGATGGGCACAACCGTCTACCTCAAAGGCCAGACTGGCTGCCACCTTAGACGTCAGCAGAGATTTGCAAGACCCACCTTCTCTAGCCCAGTATCATTGAAACCCTTGGCTTAGCCATCAAATTAAATAGAAATGAATTGGTGTAACTCTTCCCTCATAATAATGCTGTTTCATTGCCTTGTAATCCACTTTTAATTGGGATTTGCTTCCTGGCAACAGCATGTAAACAAGGAGATGGTCAAAAGCAGCAGAGGGAGGGCAGGGAATAATGCAGAAATGGGTCTCCCCTTGGTCAGCTTCCCCTCTCTAAAATTCCACTGTCTGGGTTGCTTCCACAATCTTCTTGGAAAATGCCTTTCCTTTCCCCCCTCTTCCCCCAGATTTAAAAAGGGTCTATTCTCCTCCCCTCTTCATGTAAACATCACTTATCTTGTTCTATAGGCAGCATAACTAGCAAGAGCAAGTACTCACAAAGTGTAAATTAGCTAGTGACAATAAATTGTCAGATTGCCTCTGAGGCAGAAACAAATGAATAGCTTAGTTTATTAATCACATGGCACCTTCACCTTTGATGTCTTGATGTTCCAGTTTTGGTGCTCCATTAAGCAACCCTGAGTGACTGCTGCAGCAGCCTCCACTAAACCAGAAATTTTGTTGGCAGCACATTTCAGGACTTCAAAGGCGGTAAATTACCTTGAGATTGTTTCATTAAAGCGCCCTTCCCAGTGTGAACAGCAATAACAGGAGAATCGAGATCAAAGAGCATCCATCTTTCTAGATTTGTTACATAGAAAATTACATGCTGAGGGTGTCTTTTTCACAAATCATGTCGCCTCCCATTTCAGCAAGAATGGTTCTAATTAGAGCAGAAGCCTCCCTGGCTGTGTGGAGAGTTATGATTGTCATTAATACAGCACTGGAAGCTTTTTCCTCTTCGCACTCCCCAGACCCCTACCCAATTCTCTGCAAAGCTAGCAATGTTTGTGATGTGCCTCTGGAGCCTAATTAGAAACAATTATGCTGATTAACTGATTACAGGCAGTTCTCTACAGATTCTTGGGAAGAGCTTTTTCTGGGATGTATATTTGTTTATTTTAAATATTCTTTCATTTCCCTTCCCCCTCCACCCCCACGGGCTGTCTAACTTCACATAATCCTGTGCTTTGCTTTCTTCTGTCTAACCATCAGGGATGCAACCTAAGCAAACCGTGCTGGAGACAGACCAGAGAGAAGGGACTGCTGGAGGTCCTCCTGGTACATCTCCTGTTTGATGTGATGTACCAGGCGCAAGCCAGCCAGACGAAGGATCTGTAGCCCTGATCCCTATAGGATTTAATTTCATTTTCAGGCTCTCGACAGTTGGCTTCAGCCTTCAGGTCATGAGAATCTTCCATAAGAGGTTAAATCCCAGCAGCACCAGCTATAAAGTATACAAAAACCAGAGACATCACCTGCTGACCTGTCCCTGTGTCGAATGGCTGGTACCTTCTCAGAACACCATTTGAAGAAGCACGGGGTGGAGCAGCCATGGGCAGGCAGGCACCAATCCCATGGGGTAACTGTCTCTTCTCATCTCACTCGCTGTGCACAGGTGTGGAGGGAGACAGCCGGACGGGCATCACTACGAAATTAGGGCAATTCTTACGAAGCCTGAGTCATCGCTTCCCGAGAAATCCCTTTATCAGCAGGCTGCAGAACTTGTCCTCCTGACTTCCCTTCCTTGCAGCCACTCATCGCTGTCCTTTGCGTGTCTTTTCGAACACAAAGGCACCGCTGTTGTCTAACATGGCACGTACTTCATGATTTCGTAGAAATAATAGCAGTAGCAGGAATCTAACTACTCCATAATCATGGCAATTCAGTCTGTGTCAGAGGAAAGTAGGAGAAATCCAGTGGTAGAGGCAGTCACAGAGAAATCTCCTTCCACGGAAAGGTTCATCCACCTCCAGATGGTTAGAGGTTGACTTCTGCATTAAGACACAGCATGTTTACATCTGTCCACTCTCTGATTTGATTCCCGGGTCTTACTCACTTAAATCTGATGTTCTTGCCACCTAGATAAACATCCATCACAACAAATGTATAACTGAGGGCAAAAGCTTAAAAGGTGCCCAAGTAAAGTCTCCTGGAAAAGGTCTCTCTTTTAATGGTGTTGCACTCGTCTACTGTCTGAGGTTTTTCTGGTCTACTGTGAAGAGTGGAGGCATCAGTTTGGTCAGACAGAATAGTGAGTGTTTTAGGAAACTTTCTTACACGTCTCTTACTAATCTCTTCTCTAACTAAGCAACTAAGAAACCTTGCAGTTTCTCTGAATGTGTTTCCTTGCTAGACTTTTAGGCCAGAACAATTCCAGAGGTGCCGGTAACTTTCTGTGTGTTCGGTAGCATCTTCTGTCCCATTCTTTAGGCTTCCTAATATGTTTTGGTTTATTTGCTGCTGCATAGTTCACTAGACTTTTAGCACTTCTGTCATGTCTTTTTCTCCTTAAGGTAATACCATCATTTAATATACTGTGTTATAGCAGCATGGACCTGGGAAATGTAAGAGAGATGTATGCGCTAAATTTCTCTCCCCCACATTCCCCCCCAAGACAAACATTCCTGTTGGCAATGTCCTACTGGAACATTCCCATTAGGGGTATATGAAGAAAGTTTCCTTATCAGAGACCATAAAAGTATTCATGTGCCTAATGCTCTGACAAAATAATCTAACACTCTTTCCTGGTTATAATATATTAATTTGATATGGAAGATACAACTCTACTCATATCTTCTGTGAATTTGACCTCTGATTTGCAAATCTCCAACCACAATGAATGAAACATTCATAGCCAGAAGTGAAATTATTTAGATTATAGTGTATTTTTTTTTTTCTATAATTATTGTAAATTTGAAATAGGATCAGGAAATCACTTTTGTTCTGAAAAAAAAAAATAATAAGGCAAATGCATCCAGTTTCCTACAGATTATGGGCTTCTTGAAAGTGAAAGATGGTATCAATTGCAGAGCTTGAGAGATATGGACATTTCATTTTACTCTTTTTATGTTCTATGAGACCTTTTTGTCAAACATCACAAGGGAAGCAACACATGAGAAGCATAGAACCGTGGGAAAAGCATCAGTGAAGATTTTTGTGTGAAATCCAGTGGAATCTCTTTCACCAGCTCTGCAGCACCCTGAATCCAATCTGCTGGATCCTGTTCCACAGAGAAGATATTGAGAAGAATAAGCAGCATGCAATGATTTGTTGGATTCTGGTGAAGACATACCACGCCTAATTTCATTGTAAAAGGAACATACACAACCATTGATCAAAATGTCTTTGTCATTGCTGGAATTATGCCAGAACTATCCTGGTATTTCAAGAAGGATTTGTGTTGCTTTTGGTGATATGAGGTCAGCATAAATTAAGTAGGGCCTCTGACAGCTGATTTCCAACGATAATCTTTATGTTAGGATTGACCTGTTTATTCAACCCAGTCAATCTCTCATCAAAATGACAGCTCAAGTGCACCATAGATTATTATCCCCAAGGATGCATAAAGATCCCGTCACTTCAGACAATAAAAGCTGATTAGTACAAAATTAGAAAATAAGACTGAGTGAGAAGAAAGCAAAAAAAGATCAGACTTTCTATCTCTGCCACAGCTTGGAACAGAACATGTTGAAACCCAAACTGCAGATGTCTTGTGTTGTAAAAGGCCTTTTTATTGGCATAGCTTGCAAATTTGTGATGTAGGAGAAGCACTAGTCCTCGCAATCTGATGGGTCTTTCTCCATTGTAGGGCTCTGGGTTATGCTCTGTTGTCATATCTGGTTAAACGGATAGTGGCTCCATTTGAAGATAATGGAATTGCACTGTCATAAAACAGATATATAAATGTAACATAAAAGACAGGCTCAGAATTGATGCCTGGGAGATAGTACTACGGAACAAGGTTGCAAGGCACCGTATGAGCTGTATGGTGTGTAGGGTTAGAACAGCTGGCAACTTATATACTGTGGTTGTAGAAGTATTTCAGTACAGCTGTTGGTAGTAAAGTCTGAAGTGTACTTGTCTGAACAGCTCCCGTAGAGATTGATTTTTGTTTATCACTTTTCTAAGTGCAAAATTTACACATGAAATTAAAAAAAAATATAGTAGTCTTTCTAATTGTGGTTGAATAGTCATACTGCTAATAAGTGCACAATATAACTGTAAACAGATCACAAATCTGGAAACATACTCATTTATGTTACCTTTGTTCTCATTCCAGGAAATACAAGGATTTGATAAGTTGACATTGATTTAATAGTCTGAAAACTGGAATCAATCTTTCTTTTCAGCCTTTTATTTTTCCTCCTGTTGCAAATTACAAACACATTTCTGCTTCCTGCAAGCTGTGCATATATTTCCATGGCCATCTTGAAGACCTCTCCCCCTCCCACCCCCACTCTTGCCTAAGCAAGAAATGTCTTGTTAATTGAGGTTGCAATTCAATGTTTAGTGAAGGAAACGAGCACAATACAGTTAAGGAAATTCAGCTTCACCTTGTGTTCGTTCTGCAGTGGCTGATTACTGATGTGATGATGATGACGATGATCAGATGTTGTTTGAGAACTGAGATACAGTGATTGGTTTTGATAACCTGAAATTAACAACTGGATTTATAGCTTGTAAATATTCCTTGTGGTGAATTCTCGCATTGCTGGCATAATCCCCTCTTCCTGTACAGACCTCATTTATGAATCCCAAACCAGTGACATTATCCCCAGGATGTAAGACAAGACTCTCTCCTGTAATGCACACTGCATTTACTGAGTAGTCAATAAAGTGACATTCTCAGACTTTTTATGTGGACCGATTAAATTGTATGCGACTGTGACAGTTAAATTTACACACACTGACCTGCTGCTCGGTTATAAAACTGCAGGCTCTTACTTGCACAAGATTTCTACGACAGTGTTTCTCCTTCATTTCTTCCTTTGTGGTAAGGAAAGATCTCTTATTTTGGGTTTTGCGATGTGATACAGACACTCAGTGCCAGTCTGCTGCAATCTGCCTGTAAGGCAGTGGCAGGATTGCCCTGTTAAGGGGTGCCCTCCAACAGCATTGAGTCAGAGTGATTGCACAGTGGGGGCAAAAAGACACCCCTACCCCAAAGCAGGGCTCTTTTTTGCCTCCTGACAGCCACTGATAACTGGGATAAGTTAAGGCTCCTATGGGCTGCTTCATCCCAGCCGTGTGGAAATGGCTCTGCTGGGCTGCAACTAGAAAAGGGGATGCAAAGATCAGGTGGATGTCACCCTCCTATACAGGTCTACCAGCCCCTCTGATCTCTCCTTTTCCCGCTGCCTGCCTCTGAGCACATGGGAATCACGTCACACCAGCAACTCTTCCTGGAGCCTGAGACAATTATCAGAGAAGAGAGAAATATTCTTTCTTAATGTAATGTTTCTGAAACATTTTAATGCAGATTCATATTTTAATCTGTTGAAGAATATATTTAAATGCTGCCTCAGTTTTGTTTGCCACCCAAATCAGAATTACAAACAGCAAAATAAAAGTGCTAAACCATACAGCGATGGAGACATCAGTTCAGTGAGCTCCCGAGATGATGGGGGGAAATACATAGCAGTGGCTGACTTTTGGAAACATTCAGATCTTTAATAATACTTATAATTCCCCTGACTTTGCCTGCTGGTAATGGTGAGGAGTGGGCCTTTCAAGCCAGGAAGCTGACAGATACAGGAACAGCAAGAACTTGTCAAGTCATCAAGCTAATCTTTCAAAACCCGTTAGGAAGGCAAGGAGCAGGCAAAGCTGATGTGAAGTTAAAGAGTACAGTAGGAATTGTCCCATCTTATTCTCTCTGTGTTGCTTTTCGTTGAAATGAAGTTCTTTATTGAACAGAGTTTTAGGAAAGGTTTGACTGGTGGTTCTTTCCCAACAATGGACTCATTTCTTATTTTTGTAGAAATGCTTTTCCTATCACCAGAGAAGCTATACTTGGGGTCTCATTTAAAAATATAAAGTGAATGAAGCTTTGTTGATGATCCTGACCCTTTGAGGCGGCTGAGATTTCCAATTCTTCTTCCTGGGAGCATCACCAGAGTGCAAGGCAGGCCAGTTTTAGCTTTGGGCCATGCCATATTGCTCTGTGCCAGAGAGATCATGGTCTAGATGCAACTGATGTTAACTGAGAGGCAGGAGGCTGGAAAAGTGCCTCCTTAGCATGCTAGGGAAGGGGTGCTCTCTGTGGACAGCCAGGGTGCTGCTGAGGGCTTCCTCTAAATACTTTTGATGTACTCTAAAGATTTTGAGAGTACTCTAATGATTTTGATGTGTTACAAGATGCTGGTGTCAGGAGGTGTTGGTGTCGGGAGACCGGATAATAGAGAATTGTTCCCGGGAGGGATGGTCCTTGCCGAGCAGCATCCTCAACAGTTGTTATCCTATATGCCTATGTGCCTATGCTAAATAGAAACCAAAGTCAGAATAAACTAGACCTTTATTTTAACTAGGCTACAAACGCAGTTTTGGTAAGAGATGGGACTGGGTATCACAGAAGAAAGAGAAGTACAAACATTTTCATGTATATTTATGGGATATTATGTCCAAGATGAAGGCAACCATTTGTAAAAATATTCCTTTTAAAAACCGCGAAGTAAAAGTGAACTAGACGATGTTTAAATTATTATCCTTTGTGGGTACCTGGTTTATATGTTGAATATTTTGCAAAGGTTATGTGCAAACCACTAAAAATTCAGGGAAGTGTCATTCTATAATTAAAGTATGTTTATTCAGTAAAGTGCTAGTATGATTTCTGCTTGAATAGTTCACTGAAATTTGGATCATTGCAGGTCTCAAAGGCCTGTTTCTGTTTTCAATACGCAGTCAAAGCAAGTTAGTGGAAGCTCTTCCTGGGTAGGCAGTATGGAGTGAAACCTGCCATGCTCGCTCTGTCCTCAAAGAGATGGTCCTGCTTTTTAAAAATGCAATGTGTTATTAATATTTTTCTTAATTATCTACGGCTGTTAATACACAAATTGACTTGTCATTGTTCCTGCCAGGAAACGATGTAGCAGAAGTGTATTTTTATAGGACTGAGAAGCCCACAAGTCTGATACACTCAGTGGACCTGCAAATTAGCATGATAATAGAATTTATAATCTGTTGAGGTAAATAGCAACCAAAGCCCACAGAGACATCCACATGTGGTAAGACCGGTTTGCTAGCCAAAACAAAGTCTACTTGTGTTGTTCACATTCTTGAAGAATCTGAATATTAGAAGATGTCTAGGACACAATGAGGTAAATTTCCAGACAAGATAAATACAGACGGAAATATAAGCTGAGAATGAAGAATAGGGCTACTGTAGGAATTTTAGCACTAAAAAATTGAGTGAGTTGTGGGAGGCACGCCCAGTTGGGATTCTGGTTTTCACAGGCTCTTTGCTTGTCAAACTTAATATCAAGTAAAATAACCTAATTTGACTTGGCAAAGGCATATAGTATATAGACTTGATATCTGTGACAGAGGCTTTTGAAGTTTCTTATAAACAGTGTTTTCCTTGCTTTGGAAGGGATGGTTGAATAATAAACAACTTTCCCGATTCTGATTCCTACCGCTGAAAAGAACAAATCGTAAGTAGCTCATTGGCAAAGGAAATCCCTCTGCTCAGCCCATCTGCCAAAAAAGGACTTAATAGTGTGCTCAGTCTTAGGCATGTGCTTAAAGAAGGCCGAGTAAGGGTGTGTCACATTTTTAGGGTTTTTGTTCCTGTTTTTTTCTGACCCATGACCTCACGGAAGCATGCTGCAGGACTGTCTTTCAGGCAAAACATGTGCTTTTGCTCTCCTGGATCTTATTTTTTCTCTCTTTATTGTGGATTGATGTGAAATCTGAATGTGAAAAGAGAACTCATTTACCTATTAGGAAATTATTATTATTATTATTATTATTATTATTATTATTATTATTATTATTATTATTATCATCATCATCATCATCATCATCATCAACATCATGATTGCTATTGCCATTATCCCTGATTAGGAAACAAGCAGAAATATGTTGCAGAAAGGATAATAAAAATATTTTGGAGGAAAATTTAGACCTAAGGAAGAAATGTATTAATGTGTTTGAGATGCGGTATGTTATCTTTGGAAACAGAGCAGATTTAGCCACTGGTAAAAGAAACATTAACTGGAGGGTGGTCATCGGGAATCAGTCAAAGCAAATCCCTGGAAGAGTATGGATCTGTATTCTTCCATGATGTCCCAGTTTCTTAGATTCCCTGAGTCAGATTCAACATTGAAATATGGAGGTACTGTTCTCACTGGAATTAATAAAAGCTACATAAAATTACTTTTGAATTTTCGTTTATTTGGTGATCAGAGCAAATTAGGAGTGACATCAGCTTGCACTAAAACAATGATGCAAACAAATGGCCCAAGAAGTGTGGCTCACAAAAAGAGCTGTTTTTTCCCCACAAATTATAAAAAGTGGCAGATCTCCATCTCTCCCACCTAGGAATAAATCATCCCTTTCTTTTTCCTTTCCAAAGTGTGCTTTCTCTTGCCGTTACTCTCCCTGTCTCTGTTCTTCTTTTTCTCTTCTGCTGCCAGTTTGTAAATGGATTTATGCTCAGTATGTCAAAATGGGAAGGAGCTCAGAGTTTCTTTTGAATCTCAACTCTTAGTATTTAACTGCTTGGTTTGCATACTTTAATTTGCCTGATTCCTGCAACTTTTATCCTATTGATAATTGATAGACTGTTCCTTCCTTCCCAATTTCCTTTATTAGTTACATCAGGAAGTTTATTGGTGTTCCTTGCATGTAACTCAAGAAGACGGATAGCGCCACGCTTGTTTTCAGGCCTATGTAAATTAATACTGTCCAGAAGTCTAAAGGCAAAGATCAGCAAGCCTTAAAACCCGGAAGATATCTGGTTACACGCCAGAGGCCTCCTCTTCAAATGAAATGACAGGAATCTGGGGCTGAAGGACTTCCGTTCGCTCTTAATGAACTTGAGTGGCTCTTGCCTATAACCAGAAATGATATGCAGACAAACAGCTCCTAAGACACATGTCATTCCTGTAGCTTGCAGCCTATTATTACTTTTATTCTTTCCAGCGTCCCCTTGTTACACTGCAAGCCTAAAGACCAATCATGTAAAGCATGAGTAATAAAGTGCCCAAGAATGCTGCCACTGATGTCAAAAGTGTCTTTTCACCAGAGTGGAAACAGAAAGTCTGATCCCTTAAACCTGGTGTGGCTCTTTGGACAGGTTCAGCTGATTTACATTTATGAACAAAACTCAGGAGGATTCCTGGTTGGCACAGCTGGATTTGAGAGATTCACAGGTGTCCCTTGATCATCAAATCCAAACATTTTCTCTTGTCATTCCTGCTTCACTTGAACCAAGATGCTGGTTCATGTGTATGTGCCTTTGTACAGATAACAAATAACCACAAGATTCTGTAATGATTTACAATCTGTGGTCCTCTACCGAGACACATGTGAATATAAATACATTTATTGAGGAATAATAAAGGGAATTTAAAGCCATGATGTAAAACGCAGTGTATAAGAAGTTACCCACTCAAAATGTGGGTGTGTGTAAGTCTCTCAGATGTAACAATTAAATGCTAACATGGTGTAATACAATAATATGGGCACACAGTGCTTCATTCCAGTGGCAATCCTAATTATAACACTACTTAGTACAGGAAATTGCCTGTTGAACCACTCTGCCTGAAAACCTTAACAGAAAACCGTGCATATGTTTGCTTACATAGTGAAATATAACGCAGAGCCGACTCCAGACAGCAAGCCTCAAGATCTCCTTCCTTCCTTTAAACTTTCTCTTCCCTCCCAAACTGCAGACGGTAGAGAGTAACACCGCAATTTATTAGGAGTATGAAAGTGAGGCAAGAGCCTGGTTACAAAAGCCAGTGGCATATGATAAAATGATGGCTCAATCAAACGGTTGTAACATGCTCAAAAACAGACTGGAAGGGCTGTGTTCCAGCAGCAGCAAGAAAAAGAGCCTGTCAACACTGTGTGCGTATTTGTCCACGTGAATATCGACGGCTGTAAGTGAACTGCGCTACCTGGACTTGCCAAAGTAGTTATAAAATGAGAGCTCCCCTTCCTCTCTGGATTCTCGGGAAGCTTTTGAAGAGAAACAAGCCAGATATTTATGAATTAAAATGCTTTCAATTCCATCTCTCCCAAGAGGGTGATAAATATCATTTTGATGTTCTTCTGTGCTAAAAAAAAAGGATTTTGTGCTTTTTTGGTTCCCTGAGAATGGATTGAAGCAGACTTTTTTCCTAAAGCTTTGCTTTTAATCTCTGAGATAGTGAATTACTTTACCCTTCAAAGCACGTCGTTTTCCAGTTAGTAAAATATCTGGAGGCATCCAGCTTGGGCTTGGGACAATCGGATGCACGATTCTGGTCTCTGTCTTGCTCAGTCCTTTACTCTCCTTGACACACTCTTGATTACAGACTGGAGAAGATCTTGATAATAACCAAAAACTCAGCTGCATAATAGCAAATTTAGGCACCAGTTCAGGAAAGTCCTTAACCATGTGCTTAAACTTGTTGCTTAATCACAGCCAAAAGAGCAGACAAAGAACTCAAGTAGAACAATACATAGACTGAGAAAGTCTCTGCTGGGGGCTTTGGTTTCTTAACTGTGTGTGTACTCCTGTCATTCTATTGACCTTCAACATCTACAAAAAGGCAGTATGATTTACTGGAGCAAAGTTGTTTTACGAGGCTTGGTTGAGACTTGAAGTTCTTTCCAACAACAAACAAGTGCTGAGTCAGCAGCTGGACGGTCCTGCAGGAGGGGAGAGTGTGACTATGGGACTAACAGTTTTATACTCCTAATACATCTAATCAAAAAAGAACTAACTGTATTTTACCCCAGAGTAAATGCTATTTACTGAACAATATCATGTGACTGGACAGACCATATTCTTAGTACTGCAATGTCTTCCCCACATTCCTGCTTTCATTGTCTGTAGCACCACTCTCAGTGTTTCTTTATACTTTCTTACCACTCTTGTTATAAACCTTCTAGCAACAATTTATTGAGGTTTGATTCTAATTTGAGCACCCCAGTCTACTGAAACACTTTGTTCTAGAAAGAAAAGCTATTGGCACTGGTCTAGCATATCAAATCTTGAGGTTTACTTCTTTGACTTTACAGCTTTACTGGCATCTTTCTGTTGATCTGATTGTGCCAAAGGTTAATAATGCCCAGTAATAGACCATATCTATTTGATTGGACAGATTAGCCCGTGGAAAACTCTCACTTGCGGTGCCACAGGAGCAGAATCACCCTCGAGTGTGGCAACCCCACGCATTGTCTTTTCCAGTGCTGATATGGAAGCTGGGGAAATCTGAGAGACTATAAAACAGCACAATACAAGTTGCTTTAGCTCGTCAAAAATCAATTAAAAATATGAATATTAAAGAATGTCATGAATAGATGCAGAAACCTTAAAAGGGTTATTGTATTGTCTTCTGATTTCAGTGATGTTGGTGCAAACCTTGGTTAGACCACTGAAAATTTAATTCTTAGCTCTGAATCTCCAGGACAGATCTTCATCTTGATGCTATGACCAGCTTCCAAAACTGAGTTACTAAAAAGTGATGGAAAAGAATGATTTGCCTGTGATTTCTTAGGACAGTTTTATGCCTTTCTGACTTCTTTGTATCACTGTAAAAGAAATGGAAGGACATGGTTAGACATGGATGACTGTGTATGAATCCCATTTCTAGCGGTAATAGATGTAATGAAATATCCTTGTAAGTGACCTAGCAGTCTGGATATGCCCATTCTGTCCTACGCCTAATTACATTTTTTATGTACACAAGTATTTCTCTTTAATCATCTCTGTCTCCTCCTTGCCTCTGTTCCCAATTGTCACAATTCTGCTTCTTTAGCCTGCATCAGCCATGCTTAATATGTGCCATAGCTTTGTTTATGGATATATTTTACTAATTCTTATTTATTAAAATAATTGCCTTAATTAATCCTAATTGTTCATTGTTAATCACTCAGTAATACGCTTCCATTTGCTTGTACATATATTTTTGTATTAGTCATTATAAAAGCAAGACATAAAGCAAATGGTATAATTACTCACAAAAGACCGGGAGCTCAACCAATAAAAATCAAAGAGGAGAAAATAAAATGCTTTCAACATTCCTATATAGTAACTGGGACATCCTGTGTCACAAATGACTTTATGAGCTGTCTGGGGGTGGGATTCCCTTCTAAAGCCCCAGGAGGCTAAGAAATGAAATGAGAAACCATCTTACAGCTGAGATGATGTTTCCAAATTTACCTCTTGCTGTTTGTCAGCAAGACCAGGAGCGAAGGTAAAAGGTGTCAGTACCCTACTGAACTAAGATAGACTGCCTGGGAGAGCCTTGAAGGGAATGAAATTTGAATAACAATGTCAAAAAACCTCAGAGTTCTGTATTTTCTTTTTTGATTTTCTCTTGGAGGGGAAGAGAAAAAACAACCACCTACCATTGTTAGGCAAAAGCTCAGAAATGTTTTAATGTTGGTGGTTACTGAAAATCACAACATGACTTGATCTGTTCGCACTCACGCTGGGTCAGTTCATGATCAGACAAGCGCATGGGGGCGAGGAAAGAGGAAGCCTTGCTGCGAGCAATGGCAGTGCCATCACCCAGGTGGGTGGTTATCTCTTCTGTAACTCTAGCCTTTCCCTAAAGCCAAATGTAAAAACAGTACAAGCTATGAGGTAGCACGCGAAGGCTCTGCAGAGCTACAGAGAGAAGCTCTGAAGAAATGTGTCTCCAGGGCAGTCCTGAGCTGGCAAAGATATTCTGCCAGAACACATATGGACTCCCTGAGGCAGGACTATCAGCTCTCATATGTCCTCCATGCACATGGCCTCTATCTCCTATGAGAAAAGAGTTTTGTTTTTCCCGTTAGCTGGAAAGTAGCTTTCACATCAGACAGAAATGGTCTGCTCCACTAAACAACTAAAGCAGTTAATGGTACAGGTCTTGCAATGTGAGCCGAAAAGGGAGAATTAACTCCCCAAGTGCTGGTTCTACTTCACTGGCCTGAAGTAACTGAGGTACGTGGACTTCAGGGAAGCCATGCTACTGCCATCAGCTGAGAGCCTGATCCATGTTTATCTGTAACATACTGCTCTTTCTATAACTTTGTGATATTATAATTGTCCTTAGTTAAATGATATTAAAAATTATTTATTCAACAGTTATAGTCCCCACAGTTCTAAAGCTTGTTGACTTCATATTCTCTGGGTAAATTATTTGTGGCTTAATCTGCTGGCAAAGTCCCAATGGTTTTGAGGAAGTTATATTAAAAAAATTTTGTCCTGAATAAGTAGATTTTCCTCTCTAGCTGACAAGGTTTAAATATCGATTAATGTAAGTGCAATCTCTTTTCTGTAGGAAAGAAGGTAGTTTACATCAGTGAAGCATTTCTCAACTCACCTTCCTTCTCCAAACACTGATGCTCTGTAGCCAGGGGAAGTCCACCTGCAAGAAGTATGAGCTTATTCTCTCACATTTCACTTATTTTTGTCTTTGATTCTATTAGGTCTTCCAACAAAGACATGGTTAGTGGCAATTTTTAGTGGCTTCTGTGATCTGGGAATCTGACCTGCTACAAGAGTTGAACAAATCCATTTCTGACACATCTACAATCTGGAGTCACACAACAGAAAGGTTTTCTGTATTATATCTTCTCCTTCCTTTTTGACCATTGTTTTCCATGCACTGGGCCAACTCACATTGCCTGTCAAAATTGGTGAATGCAGTAGGAAAAAACCAGCTTGTTAGAACAGCCACTACAGGTTGGTGAAATCCTGATGACCCCCTTGTTTGGTCACAGAACAAAGGTGTCCTATGGCATAGATGTGCCTGCATGTGAAGTGCATGTGAAGTGGGGGTGATCCTGTAACACGAGTCTGCAGTTGAGAATGTGCCTCTTGAGGATACCTTTCCCTGGAACCATCACACAGATACAGCAACCATGCAAGGTCCCAGTGGTGGAGTTGTAGCTGCACTCTGCAGAAGGCAGCCTACAACTTGGCAAGCCCAGGGACTGGGCCCAAGAGTGGAGAGATACTACATACCCTTTGTCACATCTTCACAAGAAACAACCCAAAAGCCACTGCTCCCATTCAAGTATGTAATTTTGAACTTCCATACTTCTTTATGGATCCCGTGTGATGGAGACCACGTCTCTGCAGTCTAATGTTAAATCTATAGCCCAATTACTAAATATGTCAGATGAAGTAAAAGACAGGAAAGGGGAAATTTTAAAGGAGTGAATTAATGGCTAAATTAATGCTACAGCTCCTCCTACAAATCCTCACTTACAAGCTCAGCAGGTTTTTCTTGTTTATCCACCCAGTCTGTCCTGGAAAGGGACCTCCTACCTCCTTCTTCTCTATTGCTGTTGCTATTAAGAGAGATTTTTGTAGTATACAAAAGCTCTGATTGTCCTCTCACTTATACTAATTTTGCAATTGTGTAAATCCATTGACCTGAGCAGAGTTATTTTTGATTGACACTAATATATGCTGGAGGAGAATCAGGTTTTAAATATCTTTGAAGGCAGACAAGCTTGGAAAAAATAGTCTTATTTTTAAGCTCCATAATCGTGACGATGTCCTTTTGTGCCACACTGTTCATTTGTTATTTGAATTATATTTGTCAAACATTCATTCAGGTCAGATATTTGTATGTCCATTGTGTATTACCTTGTAAATTTAACTTAATTTGTTTGTAGTTTTTCTTTATAAATAACCTCACTTCAAAGCTATTTTAGAGGTTTTAAAGACCATGAAGCCAAAGTGAATGCATATGAATGGCTCAAGTTCCTAAAGCTTCAATATCTTCCAGGATTTCTCTTACCATGAAATTAAATGAGTCATTTATGTCTTACTATGTGATGTGATCATTCTGTTACCATGATGTAGCTAGACAAGAACTTTGTCAATGATTTACAGTCATATGGTTCTCCCCATAAATCAGTGTAATACAGTTTCATATGGATAGTCTTCAGTTTAGTCTCTTTTATGAAGTATTCAGTTCAGCTGAGCTGTGTAAAGTACTTTGACTAACCACCAAGATGAGTCATCACAGTGTTATAATTGCTCTTTTTTATTTATTTCTTTTTTGTTGTTGCCATTAGGTCACTTGCTTTCCTTCAGGCCTTTATAGCAATAGAGAGACCCTTCCCCTCTGAAATCCTTTGCTTTCTGCTCCACAAGGTGTCATTGGGCAAAGCTAAACGGTTGATTTCACCTTGAATTACTGAAGCAGCTTCCTGAAAATGATTCAACAGCTTAATTTTTGTGGACATTTTCATCAAAAACTTTTGGCCCCATTACTGGCTTGGCTTTGGGCAGGATTACAGCAGAAATTGCAACACTTCTTTTTTACTGTGTTGTGTGTGACAAGTAAGGATTTACAAGCCTGTCCAATACAGTGGCCTTTCGCATACGTCAGAGGCTGTGGTCTCTAAAGCAACTTGCCAAAGCCCTTGCTATGTAAAAACTTGTTGAGCTGATGTAGTATACATATATATGTGTATTATATATACGCATTCCATGTATTGCAGTGAGTCAGCTTGAAAATCCAAATGAAAAATCAGAAGTTGCCCCGATACTGTGACCTACACTTTAAAAGGAACATCTCGGTCATTCTGTGCTGTTAAATTTTTGTCTAATGAGTACACATTACTGCTAAGCTCCAAAGTCAGAGGATTTCTTCTATAACACAACATCTATTGATAATAATGGATGCTCTCTCCTCAAAAAATAATGTGGCTTATAGCTGGTGTGAAACTATTAGTGAGTTGACTTACTGTTCACTGTAGTTAGAAGAGATTATGTTAAATGTGGCATCATCCCCTGGAAAAATATACCAGGGAACATTTGGTGCTGTTCCAGCCCTGCATTAGCCCAGTTGAACATGCAGTTAGCCAATATTATACATAAGTCTAAAATAACTGTGCAAATTAGGTGCATAATTGCATCCATAAATTGTTGGAAAATCTGGCTTTTAAATTACACATCATAAACAATAATAACCCACTGAGATGATTGCTGTCAGTTTACCTTACCTAAACTGCGTTTCTCTTTGTCCGGCATGAGAATCAAGGGACGCTCTCTAAACTTAGCAGGGAGCAAACTTCAAACCAGCAATGAAAGTGTTTACTCACAAAACATGTCAACAAGCTCTGGGCGTCACTGCTGTAAGGAGTTGTGGGGCCTAAATCATAAAAGAAAGTTGCATTTTTGGTAGGCTGAGTCCATCAGCTGCTCTTAATAGTCTAGTTGTGTTTTCTGGATCAGAAAGTCCCTGTGTCATCTAGTCCTGGAAGCTGGGAGGATGTACAAAGAGAAGGATGTCTCTGTACCGTTGTTTGCGTCATACCAACACAGGATTTGGGCTAGATGAACTTTGGTCTGGCATTTACAGCTGGTTTTCCGACCTTATATTTCTTTACATTGCTTTCCATTTCTGTTTCAGACTGACCTTAAAGTGATAAAAGTAATTCTTATTACATTTAAATACCAGTTGTTGTTGCTGTTGTTGTTATTATTGTTATTATTATTATTATTGTTATTATTATTATTATACATAGTTAGAAATGTGATTTATTATTATAATTCCTATTATTATTATTATCTCACAAACTTCAGAATCTGAATGTGACATAATGAGGAATAATCTCACTGGGATCCTGACTCCAACTCAGTGCAGAATACCAATGAAATAAAAAGAATCAATTTAAAACTCAATTTTAATATCAGAATAGACTTGATAGTGGTTCAAGATAGAGAGTAATTAATCTAACTATTCACATAAAAGCCACTTTGGAGGAAATTTGTCAGTGTGTGACAAGAATAGATAGCTCTGACCACCGAGAGGAGTGATGATACAGGACAGAAATAGCACTTAAAGCACACACCTCCAATTACTATGATATTGTCTATCTTTTAATAATGAGAACATCACAACAGGGAGGTATATGAGCTTTTAATGACAGTCAGTAAATGACTTGGCTTGCAAAACAGCTGCACGTCCTTTTGTACTTATAATGGCCCAACAACATTTTGTCTAGAGGGCTGTGAAATTTTCCTAGCCCGGCCCGTTAATCTCAAAAGCAAATGTTGCTTCTCAGTGAGAAAGCTGCACAAACTGACTCTCCCTGCTTGTGCGCTGTCATAGCGTAAGCCAAGAGCTGAAGCGAAGCTCGTCAGAGCCCTGAAGCAAGGAGCAACAGAGTCATCCATTAAAATGCATGAATCTCAATAGCTCCTGAAACCAGAGTAATGCTTCTGAAAAACACAGCATTGGTCAGGTGTGGATCTAGTGGCAGGTTTTGCTGTTTGGAGGCTCGTGGACCCTCTGTGAAGTACCATCTAATACAAAATTCATGCTTAGGGTTTCCAGGCACTGTTCCACTTGCACGATTGCACAGTGACTACCTTTCCGCCCTCATTCACAGGTAACACTGGCTCTAGCACGTTTATTGGAGAAAGGAAAAAAAAGGAGCCCCCATTCACAGTCAATATTGCAGTTCTAGATAGGCTTTAGAGATTTAAACACATGCATTGTTAGATCTGGGCTCTGAGTCCAAATAATGAATCATGTGTATTAATGGGAAAGCCCATAATAGCATTGCCCTGGGTGTGTACAAAGTGATAGAAATTCTAATGTATTTTAAAATTAAACTTGACCTACAATCCTACTCCAATCTCAGATCTGTACAAAGGCATTAATTGGACTTATTCAACTAATTACTTGTTATTAAACTAGCGTAGAGACTGTAAAGACTTGGACAAGCAATTATTTTCTATAGACGACAACCTAAGTTTTGGCAATATTATCTGAACTGGGATAAAAGTTCTTAAACCTCAGAAGCTGAGCCCGCGGCAGCCAAGCCTATGAAGCCAAAAGATTATGCCAATGTTCTCATGGTTTTCATTTTGTTATGTAGGATGAAATTATGCCAAAATGTTATGATACTGTATCAGAAGTTGCGTGCATTTTCTGTGTACCGAACCGTGAGGTTTCAGCAGCCCATTCTAACCCAAGCAGCAATAGGCAGAGATGCCCACATCTCAGTTAGCAACCCAAATGCTGAAAGAGATGATAGCTATAAGAGCTCTAGAAGCAAAAGATTTAATTTGTTTAGGGAATGGAAAAATTAAAAAAACACCCAGTGTTTCCAGCTTGTGATCAAGCCAGAAATTCTAATTTCTTATTTTAACATGTGTTCACTGTGGGTTGCTGACAGCACTCCCAGGCATGAAATAAAGTTAGTGATTTTAGTTTGTGTGCAGATAATGCTCCCGCATGTCTGCGAGTGGCTATGACCACTCAGAGGGATGAGGACCAAACCTTTGTTCTGTTTTGGGGCTTAGTGATGGTCCTTTTGTCAAGGACAGGAAGAAATAATGTTAAGTTTTCCTTTTTCCAGTGAAACAGTACTTAAGAAATGAAGTTTCAGAAACATCAAGGAAAGCCCACTGATCTGCATGAGGTTTAAAAAGTTGAAGGGCTTGGCTCTGATATGATCAACACTGTCTTTCTGACTTTTCTATAACTGATAAGTAATATAGTTAACTGCATAGATACAATCTTGAAGTGTCTCAAAGCAAAATCTTTAGCTAATTTTTCATATATAACACAACAAAATTGTTTCTTTTCCACCAAACATTTTGGTTCCATAGAATCAGCATTTTCCAATGGAAGACTCTTCATCTGAAAATTGACTGCAGTGAGATACACCAGTTGCATCTGCTGGTGATAAAAACATGTATTTCTGTAGCTCCATCCCTCTAGGTACTCAACTATTTCTCAAACACACTCTCTGTGAGGTCAGAAAATGCTATTCTCATTTGGCGGCGGGGAAACTGAGTCACAAAGGGGCTAGGTGATTTTCCCAAGGGGAACAGGAAGTGTACGAAAGGGGTATGAACCGAATCCCGGCTTCCCAAGCTCATTAACTTTGCTCTTCAAATGTAATGACTTCTTACTAAGTTGACTGAAAACAATTTCTGCCTCTCTAAGCTGTACCTTTGCTGTATGTGGGGACCCATGCTGTTCTGAGCTTTGAAAAGCTTCGGAGCTGTCTGGCAGGTTTTTTAGAACATTAAAAAATATAAAAATGAGGACGTGTAGAAAGTGAAAAGCTTTTTTTGCAGTCTCTCTTTCCTTTTCTCCTTCTGGAGTCTAACAAGTTCCAAATGTTCTGGAGTGTCTATTTTCGTTGAGTTTTGGATTGAAAGTGTTGTTCTTGTACATTGCTACAGTAAAGTGTTTACACAGAAAACAGTCTAGTCTGGAAAAGTAACAATTTGTTCACAGGATCATATAACATATTTGCCCAAATGGGCTCTTGGGAGTGAGAGCAACCAATCTGTCTTCTCTCTGCAATGAATTTGCAATCTCTGATTTCTCTTTTCACCCATGAAATCTTCATCCTGCTCCCAGTGCCAACTATAGTCTGTTCCGCTATTAACAGCAACAGCAATAAAGGAAAAATAAACTCCTTTTAGTCTGTAAGGCTTTCTGAGAGCAGTGCAGAGCAAACAGCTCATTATGCTTGCGCGTCAGCATCTTGGGAGAAATGCTGGCAGCCCAGGGAAAGAAGGAAGAATAAAAATCCCATCAGAAAAATATTCGTTGCTCTGTGTAATCCTTCTTTGCAACTCCTGAATTTAGACTTCTTTATTAAAGGGAATAAGCAGTGTACATGCAGAGCTGTACGTGGTTTCCCTGTTTGTGCATCCAAGGTATGACACAATAAGGACAAATATCCAGAGGCAGGTTCAGAGACATTGAGTCTAGATCTTTAATTAATAGCTAGAGATCAATTGCATAATACCTGAGCAAATAGACACGTGCATTTATTATCTGAAAACAAGAACTCTGCAATTACGGTCATAAAGAAAATGTCAGAAAACAAGAAGCAACAAATACCCATTGTGGAATTAATAAGAACAGTAGTTCCCCTCCAGTGGTCACTGAGTAAGCAAACATTCTGGTTAAATAAACTGAAATGGAGCATATCTGGGCAACACTCTTATGTGCTGGGTCAAAGCAGAGGTTAAATAAAAATTTGTTTTAAAAAGACCCAGAAGAACACAATATGACTCCCTACCCTATGCACCACATGTTGTTAAAGGAGCGAAGAGGAGTGTTGGGTACTTTCATGAGTGCACTGCGTGACTTTGAAGTGGAGCTGTATGGAAAGCAGGGAGCATTCATGTTTACCCCAGGCTCCTAGCAACTTCCCCGCTCACAACTAATCTTTGGCACGGAGGATGTATCGCCACTCGGCAGCCAAACACAACTCACCCCTGCCAACACCATGGTGACGGGCTGACCCTTTCGGAACACATCAGCATTAGGATTTCAAAAAGGGCAGATTTTCAAGGTCGATGTTTATTTCATGTAAACCAGCCACCTGAGGTTTCTGAGGTGGTGATCCTTAATTGGTCATTACAATAAAAACATAGGAGTAATTTCATATTAGACTGATGCCTCAGCATGTAATCCCAATTTAGGTCACTTCATAACCAATGGATTTTTGCAGCTTCAAATGCATACTTGCATGTCTACTACATAGTTAGATGCATCCAGTCACTTCAGAATAATTATTGTTGCTACCTTTTAATAAATATAACAAACCAATCTTTAGCAGTTGAGTGTGGTTGGAAAGATTTACAGCCCATATTCTCACAGCTCTATGGTGATTAATACAGACGGTGATTTTGGGGGCTATACAAATAGCCCTGTGTACTCATGTGAGAAGGAACCACATACTCTACGTTTCCCCAGCAGGTAAGAGCAGGAATTATTCACAGAGGTAGAAGAAAGGGGGTTTTGTCACTGTAAAAAAGCCTCTGTCCATTCTAAGGACAAAAGTCTACTGAGGCTGAAGGGAATCCAGCTGCACTCAGAAGTGCTACCGCAATGATCAGCCCTGAAAGAAGTTGTAATTTATGCAGATTTTCCTCCGGATTATATGCATAGACATTTTGCACAGTTTTACAGACACTGGTTTGAATCTCTCGTAAGTCCTTCTGCCACTTTACATTTCCAATATACCTAACTAATCCAGTAATTAACCATAAAAATAAATTACTTGTATAGATTATGTAACAATAACAAGGCAGCATGAGTCACTTTTCTTTGTTCTCACTCACTAGCGAGCAACAACATGGGCTCATTAAGTAGGTACCAGAAGTTCAATATGGAGAAAACTCAGATCTCAAGGCTAGATAATTTGGTCTCCATTTGTTTGCCTTTGTTCTCTTTTGTTTTCAGATTAAAAGGGCACCATGTACTTTTATTTTCTTCAGGTAAAAAAGACATCAGGGAGCTGTTCCTTCATTGACAACTGAACAGACATGGGTTAGAACCTGCACAATAGTTGCTCACCTTACATTTACAGTTTAATTTGGATGGACATAGCTAGAATTTAATTTGCCCCAGGAGAATTAGGAAATGGACCCCACTGACATGCAGACAATGAGAAACTAAGTCACCAATCCATTGCCACAAACATCCGAAAACTTTCATGAGCAATCAAAGATTTATTGTGGAAAGGGCACAGTCTCAGGCTCTGTAACCTCAAAATCAGTGTATTGACTACTCCCAGGTCCATGATGATCTGACTAGCTTGTGTCTACTTGGTACCTTTGTAGAATGGCACAGACCCTGAATACCCCCATCCTTACTCACACACAATCCTGTATATAGGTAGTCAGAAATAGCTGCATGGACATTTATATAGCTGATTCTTCCGTTGAGTGGGAGAAGGATGATTTGATCTCTTGAAGTGCTTCCAAGCCCTTGTGGGGAGCAACTATCCCATTTATAGGTGAACACAGGATTGCGCAGCCTCAGGAAGACCCTGAACCACCCAAAGCCTGGGATATTTCTGGCCACACCTGAATGGCGTTGGGAGAAGTGTTGGACAGCAGTGTGAGTATTCCCCCATCTCGGAGCAGGGTGGCATTTGGACCATGGGGCTGTAGTTTGGCACTGTGGAGTTCAGCAGCAATAGTAGTTTATGCGTTACCTCCTATCCTACCTCTTCTGTCCCATTTCTCTTTCCCATTCTGTAGGTATCACCTTCCTCATTTGTGCCAGCACAGATATTTCTGGAGCTGGTCATGGAACCAGACCAGGGAATTCACTTGACTTAGGGAAAAACTGCAAAAAAATGCCTGTTTATTTATTTCAGTCAAGTATTTTCAGTTACTTGAGAGACATAACTGAGGAAGCAGCAAGGCAAAGGGATGAGTGACTGAAGGCAGGGAATGAGAACAAAGGATGTCTTAAGCCAGGACTTCCACACGATCTGTTTTTTCCAAATACATGGCCGGAGGAGCCCTTATGGGTGTAGATGCTCTAAACGTTCCCAGCAAACCTGACTGTGATTTATATTTGTCTACCTTCAGATGCTACTACCTCAAGGGTTGCTGAGAACCAGCCTGTTAAAGCATGAAGCTTGTTTCAAAATGAAAATTCCCAACAATAAGCAATTTCAGCAAGCTTTCCTCAATCTCACTGACTTAAAATAATTTAATGTTTTTTTGAAGAAGGGAAAAAAAAAAGGGAAGTGCTACAGTTTCACTTTCAACCAAAATGAGAATTTGTTCTTATGTAGAGATGGGCCAACTAGATGATTTTCAGATTAAACATCTGGATCAACTTTAGGTAAAGTTTTCAAAGGTAGCTTCATATTCACTGACAATGCAGTCATCAGTTCTTAGAAGAGTTCATCATCAAGACGGCAGAAATCTCATTAAGTTAGTTGATCCCATGGGTTTTCTACCACTAGGGGAGTCTGATTTTCAGACTTGGTTTAATATCGTCTATAAAAATGAGGTCACTTGAAGACATCTTCATTTAATCATCTGGAAATTGGAGCACCCAAAGTCATTAGTCATAGTGAAAATGCTTGTGCTTTTAGCTGATTTGGACCTGAGTTTGATTACAAAGATTAGAGTTTGAATATCTAAACTCCAAACCTGAGACAGGTTATCAGAGGGGTGTTCCTAACTCTGATTTCTTTTATCTTTATTTCATCTGTAGTTCCAGCTCTGTAAAATCACAGTTCTCTGAATCAGAATTACTATATATTTTATGTAAATGAAATGACATTATGGTGCCAATTGGCTCTTGAGTCAAACTAACTAGCAAAGAATTTAATTACATCCATTATTAAATGTTTGTGCTCCATGGATCCAACTTCTTAAAAACAACAATGATGAATTTACAGATTCCTATTACCATCTGTTGCACTCTCTCCAAGTCTAGCAGGGGGTGGAAACCTTGCCGAATTAAAAATATTGCTATTTAAAGTCTTCCATGTATTCATTTCCTTAGACATGTGAACTTGTTCAGTGGCAGAGCCAGCCTTATGGTTTCTGTAACTTTGCTGGCTGCTGAACTTGGAGCCATTTTAAACAACGCAGTGGATTCTCACAAAATGTATTTTTTTTAAGCTATATCCCTCAACCACAGACCTAAGTGGACAATCTTTTTTTTTTTTTCCGAGGCTTGAAAAGCAGAATTGCAAGGAGTTAAGAGACGGGAAGAGGTGACTTGCCAGAGTTTCTGGCTTCACTGCAGTCTAGAGTTGTTGCCCGGGCGATTGTGTTCATGGGAGGTCTTTAACTGGCAAAGCTGCCTGCTCAGTTTCACAGGCGCCACAGCTACTTCATTATTTCATCAAAGTTCATTATGTTGGGGAGGGTACCACCAATAAAACGAGATTACAAGTGTTTCCAACGAGCCCTTAAAGACATAATTCCTGGTTTTACCTTTTGCCACATCCCTGTCTGTGGTGCTATAATACACAGAGAGATTTGCACCTATGATATGGACTATCCCACAGCTTAATTGAACCGAAAAACTCCTGGAGAATTTGATTCAATTTGTCTTGCGACAGAACCTTCTTTTGTTTTGTGTGGAGACTGAGTTCTTCATCTAAAAAAGAAATCAGAACAGTTTAATCACATGTTTTCAGGGAGGTGGGAGTATTTGGGACAAAAGAAATTAAGCCCAGACTAGATGTAGAGCAAGACTGTTCTATATTAAATGTAGATCAATGGTATTTAATGCTCAACGAAATTCCAGGCAGGATTCATTACAATTCAAGGGGGAATCAATAATCATGGGCCATTTATGGCTCTGTGCTTGGTGAATCACATCTCCACACTTTGCTTTATGAACTGCCAAGATCCGGTCCCAACACTCCTAGAATTTTTCTGCTTTTATGCCAGTTTGACCCAAGTTCATAATACATTTGGTCTGGATGTAAAATTATGTATATCATTGAAACTTCAAACTGAAAAGTCAGTTTTAAAAGGTCATTGTTTTTCTAGCTCATGCTTCTAAAAGAAGTTGACAGATTTTACACAAAATAATGAGGAACGATAGACTACCTGACTATGCTGGTTTTATTCTGCTCCAAGGTATCTCTGTGTTTGTGCAGACCAGACCTGGCATCAGCGGATTGACTCCCAGGTTTCACTGGCAAGGCTAAGAGCATGATTTTGCCTATTTCATGAGGTAGGTGAAAATTTTATCTAGACCAAGATGTGTAAGACAAATCAGGTCACGTCATCATAATAGCATTCTTTTACCCCAGCTTTCAACACTACCTCCTAGTATTGCATAGAACAATAGTACATAAGGAAAAACAACTTCAAATGTCACTTTCTGAAAAAAAAACCCAACAATTTATTAATCCAGGTTGTGTTGTGTTTATAAATTGCACATCTACAAAGAAATTTTATCCAAAGCCCAGTTTATTAGAATAGGTTTGTACATCTATTCTAGACAGATACATGGGATTTTCTACACAGGTCTTCCTTCTTCTTCTCCTTCCAGTGCCTCAGACTCTCCAGGCCTTTCTGAGAACTCTGAACACTCATGTGTTGGACAATATCGGACAATTCATATATATCAGGAAACACTGACAAACCTCTGTCCTCAAGGGCTCATAGTCTAAGTTTGTGATGTGCTTAAAGAAAGTCGAGATCTCATGAGCACCCTGGAAAATAAGGTGCACCAGCAGTTCCAAGAAGGCACATTTGTTCTGAATGCAAAGGCACATATCTTTCTCTGAATGAATGAGTTAACCACAGCTATTTCTGATTTCATTCTCACTGTTTCAACTCTGAAATGCATGTCCGGACAATGAGACCTAGAAGTGGCAGAGAGGGAGCTGCAGACTGCTCCAGTGAATCCACCAGCTACAGGTATTGTTCAGGTGAAAATTAAAATTGGCATGAATTCCTGAGGCAATGAATCACTGTCCTTGTGGGCTTCAGTGTCTGCTTTGAATCATTTGTTTACTAATATTTGAAGCACGTTGGTATTTTCCCTTATTAAAAGCGTTTACTGCAGGAATGCTATTGGCCCTGGAGTCTTAACGCTGGATGCACTTTGTTCCAGCAGACACCCAACTGTCACCATTACCCATCTGTCAGGGAGCGGAGATAGGCCAAGATACAATATCTTAGAGGTCAACTGGAAACATGAAAGTAGAGCTGGCCTCACTCTGCCCTGTTTTTCTCTGAAACGTGGCCTTCCCAAGCTGTGGTAAGACAGGTGTTTCCCCTAATATCTTACAGATACCTTTATCCCATACTCCACCACTGCTGTTGAACGGAGTGTACTGGGTGAAGTTCACCAGCTGCTCACATTACCACTCATTATGCTTAGTATTGAACAATAAATTTCATTTTATATGTTGTACTAATGAGAAAGAGAGAAGTGCTGGATGATCTGTTCTGGAAGGGTAAGGATGGTTTCAGCTCGTTTTACGCCTCCCCTCTTCCCTTGTTTTCCCATGTCCCCTGAATTCAGGGAGCAAACGAATAGAGAAGTCTATTTCCCAGATGCTGCCCCTCAGCACAATATCTCAGCTATGTGACTTCAGGCAATTGTGTAGAGAAGACAACACCCCCATACACACACATACTGAAAAACTATTTGTGTACCTTGAAATCCAAGTACAGGATTGCCTGATTTCCCAAAGTGAGGGCTCTATTTTCTGAATATCTTGGCATTACTGCTCCGTTCATTACTATATGATCATTTCCCACTCTGTTTTCTTAATGTATTTTTTGCACAGACTATAATTATTACAGCCCAGCTTCTTCTTTTTCATTTTGATCCTTTGTAAACCTAGTCATTACGCTGCCTCAGACTGGCTTCCCAAAATGTCAAGATTAAAATGGGGCATGAAAGCTTATGCAAGAGTGAGTCAGTGGAGCAATTTGAACCAATAAATATCAAAGCAGTCTCTAAGAAGTAAGCAATTCATTTGATACCACATCTTTCAACAAGTCTTTAGAGGATTTTCCTCTGCAGGGTTACACCCTGATATTTACGTCTTGATCTCTCCACTGTGCAAAAGTCGTAGTTTGCCTCATTAATGTGATGCTCTGTCAGGCAAGCATTTCTGTCTGCAAAACACATCAGATTACCCTCCATTCTTAGCGCTCAGCAGCGATTTGCAGTGCTATCTGCTATCAAAATAAATATTCCAGAACCTTGGCTTGTATCACTGTCTCTGCAATTAGTGATATTTTATTAGTTAATTAATTAGTTAATGTCAGATACGGGCCAAGAAATAAGGAATGTGCCAATATTCTTTTTTTTTTGTCACTGTAGGTAAATGAGTTGCAAGACAAAAACTTTGATATAAAACTGCCAGTATGACTTACTGGGTATAATAGGGTATAAAAACAATGAGTCTGTTTTTACAGATATGTCCTGCTGCTACTGCTTTTTTCCTCACTGCTTTCAGTCTGAGGAGTGTAACAACTTTGCCTTTGATTTTTTGCCATGGACTCCTGCACCATTGTCTTTTTCTCTTACGTTATCCCATTTTCTTGCCAAGGGTATGTTTTACTTTACTCCTATCCAGGGACCATTCAATAAAAGCTAAGACCCCTTGAAGCAAAATTGCAGTACTGGAAAATTCCAGCTCTTAAGAGTTACTCAAAATCTGAATTTCTCAAAAGGCGTTTCTGTCTACCAGAGGCCAAATTAAAACCCTACTTAAATGCTACTTATTTGACTCAGGATGAGGATGGACAAATATTGTTTTATACATACCAATCTCTGTTTATTAATAAAGGGACCATTCACCCAGTACAAGGTGCATCCTGTGCATCATTTGCACATTATATTCATTCACCTCATCCATTTTACTCTGTGTCTTACACACTTACATACAGTACATACTACCTTGTGTGGTTTTGCATGTCCATGTATCTTGAGGTTGTTTCAAAGACATCACATTTTAGTGACCCCTCCTAATTTATCCCTGCTTTAATTAACAATGTAAAATAGTATGAATTGTTTCCTGCTTGCACTTGGATTCTATGCAAGCAAATTACTCTAGATACACATGAGGTATTTTATAATCAAGAGCAAGAAGAATTATCCATGAGAAAATCTACTTCCTCAAGTGGAAATGTTTGAGAACTTCTGATACAAGATCCCTTTTGCAATATGTATGCTGTGATTTATCCCATCCAACAGTACCACACATTACATTTAAACAGCTTTTGCACAAATGTTCGTTTAAAATAAAAAATTTACCTATTATCAGGAATGGTTGCAGTGTTTTCCATACCAAAACCCAGATCTTATTTAATACTATTTTTATGTCTCACTTTCTAAGGAAAGAAGCTCATAATTTCTCTTCATATGCATGTGTTTCTCTCTGCATTTTTACTAATTGGTGAACACATGAATTAATTTCAACTATATTTTACAGAAGTGTGGGAGGCTGAATGGTACTGACCTCAACAGGTATTGAGAAAATGGATAACCAGGAAGAGAAAAGAGTCCCTATTAATGCTTCCACAGAGAGAAAAAAAGGCAGTGTGAGCTTTCACATTTATTAGACCTTAAGTCCCCATTCTTGGAAAATGAAATTTTTTCTTCATGCTTAGAGGACTTTTTGGTTAAAAAATATTCTAGCACCATGAGGGTTTAGGTTTTGTTTAGGGTAAAAGAATATTCAATATCCAGTTCAAGATTAAAGGCTGACAAAGCCTTACAACTTGGCTAGCGCTGAATAACCTCTGGAAGCTGAACATGCCAGAACTTTAGGGACGAGTGTCCTAAAGACACCTATGAAGTGCAGCCGTTGGAACACTGAATGCTTTTTCTCATTCTTTGTTCATTGTGTACCTCACATCCCACCCAATAATTAGTACTGGCAGCTTCATATTGGTGCTTTTGTTTTCACTCTTTGTTTACCTATGATGATATCACAAAAAGCATATACATTTCATTCTCTCTCCTTTTTTTTTTTTTTTTATTTGGCTCTGGGCCTGTAAGTACTAATACAAAATCACTAATTGTACAATAACAAGCCAAGTGCTTTGAAATGCACTTTGTAATAAAAGAGTATTAATTTTTTAAAAGACATATAAGCAGAAAGAAATAGGAGAAACTGATGTGGATTTCTTTGGGCAGAGAGAAGTTTCCACAATTCGGACAATAGTTGCCTGCCTTTGCAGAAAATTGCAGGGGCAGAAATGTTGCTGCGTTTTAGGAAAATCAATCACTTCCAGTGAAGTTTAATGAAATCTCACCTAAGCTATTCTGAGTAAGGAACAAGTAGCATGGACATTTACTGTGCTCAGAAACCTTGTAGTTTTGTGATGAACTGAAATCAGGTAGTGTCATGAAGGCAGTTTCTAATAAGGAAAATTTGAAGATAGGAGTTAGTCCTACCATCGCCAAATCTGGGACAACCTATTGCCCCAAAGATGGCAATATTTCACAGCACTCAGTGATATATTCTATTTCATATAATTGTGAGGAATGACACAGAGGCACATGACTCATATGGATATTTGTGCACCACAAATCATGGTGTTAAAAGAAGTGCAACTATCTTAGCTTCTCCTAATAATTCTGTTCCTGTCACAGACATTTCCTGAGTCTTTAAGGAAAAAAAAATTAGTTGTAGCAAAGTTTGCAGAGAAAAAAACCCCAACAGTCCCTGCCTTAACGCTAGTAGGGGATGACTTGATTTCTCCTGGCTATAGCAAATAGATAGCTGTGATGTTCAGAAGAGTTTTCAGAAAGAACTGGGTACCTCCCTGTATCCTGGATGGGCTGCAAAGCATCAGGGCACCACTTGAGAACAGTGGCAACACTCGCTCATCTTACTCTTTCCCCTTCACTATGTTTTTGGAAAGTTTCCTACATCTGACTTTCCCTTACAGGACTTGCTGTGAAAAAAGGAGAAAAGAATCTCTCTTGAAATCAGGAAGGCCCGATTAGGAAGACTGCATGGCCACGTACTTTACAGTAAATCCAAGACAGGAAAAACAACAAACACACTAAGTTGTGATCCAGTAAGAAAACCTGAAGGCAAACGGCTATCTTTGCTCTTTATTGATAGTTGTTTTAAGAAGGTATGTGGGAAGCCCTGGTGTCTCCCTCCTTTCATAAATTCCAGAAGTACTTAAAAATCCATGCCATGAAAATACTTTTCACTGTTAAATGATTAAAGTTGGATGCTTCATATAAGCACAGGTCCATTCATTTTCTTATGCTTGTTAAATCTTTCTCCCTGTAAATGCAGCACTTACTTTTTGATGGCAGAATTAATTTTCCAAAAACTTACAAGGAAAACAGTTCATCTTGTGGAACTTAAAATAAAGAAGGAATAGATTCTTCAATAAATTTTGCCTTCCACATCTGACTTTCCTTGACCAGAAACATTTAATAGAACATTACAGACATTCCCCATTAAATTAAAATTCATAGAAATCATATACAAGGGCTATATTTGAATCCATTTTATGGGCCTAATGGTAATTTTTTTCCCCATGTTTTTCTTAGTAACTGAAAGTTCCTTCTGTGGTAGAAGCTGCCAAAACAGCAAATACAGAGAATTCCCCAGGGAATGCCACACGAATTCCACTTCTCAGACTGGCTGCCATTTCATATTGATCTCAGTCATGATGAAGTATTAATTTGTACACAGTTGAATGACCATGTTTTTTAAAAAAACATCTAATTCAAATAGCTATGAAGCCTTGGCAGCTCTTAACAAAGATGAATTCTTGCTTCACTCTCCTGTGAACCAGCTGTTGGCACTAGCTATCTTACGGACAAGGAGAAAGATCTCCTAGGTCATTTAACTCAGGTCAGTACTGTCACAGAAAACCCTGTAATATAATTCATCTAATGAATTTATCAATCTATACCTTAATACTTAAACTTGTAGCTTTCATTTTCCAAATATAAGCTTATTTCAGAAAGTCACTGCCCTGACAGCTAGGATCCTCCTCACTTAGAGCTAAATTCACTCATGGGCAATTTATTCCCGTTCTTTCTTGTGTTAACATTGTGCTTTAATGCAGTAGTTACTCTTCCCTCTCTGTAAACTGTAACGTTTATAAGGAACAATCATATCCCCTCCCTGAATAAATCTCGCTTGATTTATTCTGATTAAACAAGGAAAGCTCTTTTAGTCTTTTCTCATATTAAAAACTACTCTTTTCTCTGACTATCCCAGTAGAACGAGAGATCTTCCAGTGACAGCAAATGTTCTCTTGAGAGAAAATGATAATGACGTTTGATGATGACTTAAAAAAAGAGATACTTCACATGAGGTTTTTTTCTGAAAGTGGGCAGAGCCAGGAATGATTGCATGGAATTTCCATACCATTAATATATATTTTCATTTCCTGTAAGTTTAATCTTAATTTTGACCTTTTGGATTTTAACAGATTTGCTTTTGTGATACAGTGTTTGTAAGGCTATTGGTATTCCCCTAAATTGCTGTTCTGTAAGGTCAACCTTAACTCCAGTTTAACATAGCTTTTTTTGCTTGTGAATAGGAATAATAAGGAATTGACATTTTGCCAATTATACATTATAATCCTTTGAGATAAACCTTAAGGCAGCCCTGTTGTCTCAGGCATGGCAGAATCAATTGCACAATTTGTGGATTTCTGTTTAAGAACTTAAGTAGATGAATTATCATTGACTACAAATGATTTTCTAAATCGAACCTAAGAAGTGGAAGAAATTAGTAATGATGTCTTATTAGTAACATGAGCTCTATAGAGTTCATACTCAGTGAAGATAGGCCTTTTTGCTCGTCTGATGCAATGTATTGCAACACCAGGTCAGATCAACCATTTTGCATAACAGTACCCCTGTTTGGTCTGGGACCTACTTCTTTCTTTAATAACCAGCAGCTGAGAGAGGGGGTAGGCTATTTTTGTCCACAAACTCAAGTTTCTGACATTCAACAGGCAAGATGTGACTTAGGAACTCTGTGCCCTGTGGCTGTCAGAGCACCTGTGCCAGGATCACCTACCGAATCTCTTGCCTGATGGATACCTGACAATGATATTTTGGGTACATATTTAAGTGATCTTACTGATGAGGTCCTTGACTTAGAAATAGGAGAAGTGGGTTCTTTTCTGAGATCTATTTCTTCAGCCACCTTTTCTCAGTCTATTTAGCTTTTTTTTTGTTGTTGCAGGGCAGTGAGGGAAACCTGTCTCTCATTATCTAGTTGTACACTGGCCACCACCGGGGCCTTGATCTCAGCTGGGGCCTCAGGCACCACAGCAGTATAAATACTAATAGCACAGGGGAGCCCTTTGGTGAATATTTTTTGTTATAGATTTTGTAAGATGCTTTAAGGACTCATTCTCTTATGGACCTATTTTACAAATTTTACACATAAATCAAATAAATCTGGCAGTAGGGAACAGACTTTAAAAACTAAACCATCGCGGTAGAGAAGTCAGACAAGCATATGGCAAATATCCTGATGCTGCTCAGTTGTAGTATGTATCTATATGAATACAACTAGAACAGAGCTTCTTTTTGAACTGCTTCGGTATGAACTGCTTGTAGAGTAATATGACCTCAGTGTGTGCAAGAACATTAGTACAAAATTATTCATCAATAAATCACTCAACAAATAATTCTCTCTCTCTGACATCCTGATTCCTAATTACCTTGCTGTCTTTCGTTTACTAATGGCAGCTAAATTCCCAATCAATTGCCTAGTAGGGGAACCTAGTGAAGAAAAAAATCTGTGGAAAGAGACTGTGCAAAGCGAGCAACATGTGGTAGCCAAAAGAAAGAGTTTGAGAAAGGCCACACTAGAGGAAGGCTTTAACGGCTTTTTTCTTTCCTTTCACCCTTCACTTTTCTGGATTTCAGGGATTCTCTTCTTCACTGATCCGTTCTTCGTTGCACTGTTCTCAGGCATGAGAGTGGTAGACTTTGTAGTGGCAGAAGATAAAAAGCACTTCATGGATCTTACTTTGTTCTTGGCAGTCCTTGAATTTGTATAAGCATCCCTTTTGTGAGGTTCACTTTTGAAAATATTGGACTGCCAGGGGAGAGAGGCACTTGAACAAAAGGTGAAGGAAGAATACTCAGGAGCAGTAATTTTATGAGTGATGCTTCCTGCATCCAACACCTTGGTTTTCTGACTTGATATCACATTGTGCCCTGAGGCAGTATCACATCTGGCAGCTACCAGCATGCCTGCCTCTTCCTTACCGCTGGAACAGTCTAACGTCCTGAAGCAAGGGGAAAATGCCCTAATCAGAAAGGCACACCAGAGAAGCAATGGTTTTACATATGCTATTCTGTTCAGCTTTGCAGACTCCAAAATCCTGGAGACAAGATGTTGCACAATTAAAGCAGCTGTAGCAAAAGTGAGTCACTTTGGTTTGGGCCAAGCGCATACTCAATGTCATTACACTAATTTAAAAACTGCCCTGATGATCGAAGGGACCCTTTGCCTTCAAAATATAAATGTACTCCTTCTGCTTCCTATCTGTATGGTAGTAAAGGAAAGGAGTCAAATGGATTTATTATAATAAAAAGCCCACTCCTTTCTTTCTCAGAAAACTGCACCTTACATATCTGTTCGTTTCCTTTTCAAAACCCCTACGATGGTTGCCCTGTTTCTGTTGGTTTCTAGGCACCTTTCCACCTCAATCTGCCTTGCCAAAACCATCAGATATCTCTGTCATGTGAACTAGGCAGCGAGCCAGCAGGTCAGAGCTTACACAATTTGTGGCGCCTACTTAAAGTGTCTGAGATTCTTACCAATCAGTCTGAACCTGGGGGCAAAGTGTAATTCTTTCCCTCTCGCCCGTATTTATAAAATCACACAAAGGTAAAGTATGACACTGGTGGATTGCTTTGGCTTTTTATTTTTCTGTATTGGGGAACTCAGAAAAGTCCTGTATCTCTTTGACTACAGATTAATCCCTGCTTTGCGGTAAAGGTGCAAAGCAGCTCGTGCGACAGCTGTCAAAAAAAGTAGGTTGAGTTAAAAGAAATTATCTCTAGAAACAGTGTGCTTAAAGCAGATTAGTATATGAAGGCCTTACCCAGGCTTTAATTACTTCTTTCCCAGGCAACATTTTCATTGACCTGAATTTGAGGGTTCTTTTGTCACCTAAGGATTTTTAGACATAGTGCAATATAGACTGGCTACATAGGATTTCATTGCAAATATACACCTTTTTCCTAAGCATGGTATTATAATGCTTTTATTATAATGCTAAGAATGGTATTATAATGCTTTTATCAATGTGAATGTGGAAAAATTGAGTTGGTCAAAAAATGACCTGGGGAGAAGGAATTTAAAAAAATGCAATTCTTTTAGTTCCTATTGCATTTTCTTTCTCCTTAGCTGCAAGCTGCTGTCTCTTTACACATAGTTTTACTGTGCTCCTCCTCAGAACATTGCTGCACCATTTCTGGTATGACCCAAACACACCCACACCCTCAGCCTGGTTCTTGACTGTCTTCCCAGTCTGAATTTTTACACTTTCTCCTGTGCAATACCTATTAGCCCATTTACTTGGGCTGATAGCATAATAAAAATGAAAGAATAACCCTCTGCATGCCTATCATTTTCTTCCTCTTCCATTTGAGGCCACAGGGGGAGACTGAATGTAACGTGGCACCTGATTATTCTATAACCTCTCTATGGCAGGGGCTATATGGATCATATTGTTTGTACAGTGCAATGCAAGAATTTGGCACTTGCGATTTAATAAATGTTCCAGGCCCCAGGCACGTTTGAGCTGGCTTTTGGTGCAGGGGAAGCTGGCAATTTGCTGGGGCACCAGGTTGCTGAGCGGCCCTGGCCCTGCTGCCTGCTTGGTTGCCTGCAGATGCCAGGCTGCCCCTCCAAAGCGGGGCTTGGAGCTGCACAGCAGCAGCAAGAAACACCACCACTTGTCTTTTCTTCTCTCAGGAGCTGAAGCATGTCTTGGCTTTGCAGGAGTCTTTTCTCAGCTCCCCAACCCAAAACTGCTCCTTCCTGCAAGGCAGAAGCTGCGAAGCATCAGTCTGGCCCTCTCTTCTCATCCCAGGAGCAGCAAAATTCAGTATTGATGCCAGGTTAGGGAGCCCCGAGGTGCGCCTGGGTTCCCATCTCTCAAGTCTCTGGATGGCTCCCTTTCCTCCTGTCCTCACCTAAGAGTGAGGTAAAATTGGGTAAAAAGTGAATTCCCGTCTAGCAACCACTTAATAATTGGAACTTCAGATGCTGTATGTTGCCATGCTCCTTTTACATATGCTCAATACATTTAATCATAAAAAGAGCTCATGTATGGAAAACACATGCCTACTGTGGGTAGACCAGCATTACAGCTCTGAGTCAAATAAACTACCAGGGATATACCCCACAATTCCAGGAAGCCTTTTCTTTAGGATACACACAGAACATATAAACAAAGTTATAAAAATCAGCTGTGCTATTTTGCTTCATTTCACGCTTCAGTTGTTTGGGTTTCTTTCACCCAGAAATGGATATTTCCCCAGGCTCCTAATAGTGTCGTTTATCCTTCAGCGATATGTTTTTTTCTCTGCAGTATTAATTTGCACACCAGAGCTGCCTTAGCATTAGGACATGGGATGAAAGCCACAGCAGACTTGTAAATTTTTTTTTTCAGACATCTGCAGGAAAGGATCACACTTCTTCAGTTTTCTCGGAACGTATAACAGCTTTTATGACTGGAAAAAAATACAGGGAGCAGCCTAAAGTTGGGCCTACACAAGCCCAACAGGGCCTAGCAGAGGCCTAGCAGAGGCCTAGCAGAGGCCTAGCAGAGGGTCGGTGTGTTAGAGCAGCTGCCAGGATGGTGTCAAAAGGGAGTAGCACTGCCAGCACACACCGTGCAGAGGGGAAAGAGGGATATAGAGGGATTCTGAGAAAATAAAATGAGAAATGAAGCAGGTTGACCTTCAGCACAGATGATCTGCTTCATCCCCTCTCAGCAGGCTCGTTGCTGGTAATGGCACTGCAGCATTAACACCTCTCCTTGCCAGCCCTTCTTCTGTCAGGGGCAGCAACCCAGCTGTGACTGTGAATACTTAAGTCCGGTCTCCCTTCAGATCGCCATTACCCCATGTTGGGATTGACTGGCTTGGAAATTATTTTCTTGTCCTATGCAAAGGTGCGGTACTGACACAGACACTCTGAGGGATTTATGAGGGATTTACAGTCTAGTTAATAAGGAGTAAAGGGTGACTGGTGGAAATACCAGCTTGGTAGACATCCCTGACCCCTGGATGGGACAGAAAGCTGCAGTACATGAGGGCTGGCTGCATGCGTTGTTTCTGGGCCGCTCTGTCCCTCAAGGATGGCCAGATTAGGAGTATGAAGTTTTACCAGCGCAGCTACAAGAATGTTTGGAGTTACGTCATCTACTCTTGTGTTTTTCTTACTCATGCCCAGAAGTATGAGGAAATACTCTTCTTCAAAAGAATATTTTGCATATCAATAACCCGCTTCATCCAAGATCTCAAAGGGCTCTATATACAGTAATTAAGTGCAATTCCTATTGCACTAATGCTCATGGAGAAGTTGGTAACTGAACTCAGAAGAATACACCCAGGAGACCTGACCCCCTGCACTCTTTCTTAACCTGCAAATTACATTTTCCTTAAAAACAAATAAATGACCCTAAAAATCCCTAAGAAGCTTTAGTTACAGAAAGAACAGCAAGAAGCACAGTCTTGGTTAGTAATATCACAAAACCCCGTGCTTAGGCTGGAACTGTTAGAAATGTTCAAGCGCATGTGTGGAAATATAACCGTAACCATGTGGCTTTGGGAAGTCATGGCATGCCCAGCCTATTACTTGCTTCGGTAGCTGGGTGCAACTAGTTCAGCGTTTATAAAAACAGCAAGCTGGCTGGGAAACAAGGATGCGTGGATTCCTGGGAGTACAACATTTCTCCAATGTCTGAGATTTCCTCTTTGCTGATATGATGATATCTGAGGCTGGAAGCCTGGAAAGTCTGGCAAATCGTGCTGGCAAACTGGCAAAGTATGACAGTATTCTTTTGATTCTGAACGCAGATACCTTCATAGTGTGCAAGTGTTTTAATCTTGGGGCACATAATAATTCAGTGCATGAGGATGGGAAACCAGAAGAGAAAAAGGAATTAACTGAAGTGACACGTCTCTCTGTTTTGTTCCAGTTTTGCTGTTGTGGTGGCTGGAAGGGTTAATAAAATTCCTTCCTTACAAGGCTGGCACAATTGCGATGCACAGACTGGGAGAGAAGGGTGGAGAATCCCAAGCGAAAAAACAAAATCTGTGTGTATGGCAGATGATCTCATCCCAGACTGAGACTCCCTGGGATAACGTGTGCCCACCTGTTAGTGTTTCAGCTACTGACAAAGCACGATACTATGACTTGCTGTAGTGTGCAGTTTCCAAGGACTTAGGCTACAGTTCAGCCAAAACTTCAAAAAAGGGGCCTGCCTGTGTTAGAGTGCACATATGAAGACTATTTAAGATGATGACCTGTCATTGCTAAAATTCCTGAAGAATGCAGGTAAGAAAACTTGCTTGTGTCTGAGGTGTCCAAGTTTGCAGTCAGCCATGTGTGTGAGTTTTATGTTCCCAGGTCCGTTACCATTATCAGTATTTGCAAGCTGTTTGTCTCTTTATATATTCCTAGATGGCCCCCTGTAAAACAAAATTACCACATTTATGCAGCTTACAATCCTGAGTACTTCCAGTTCTGTTTCTGAAGTATGGTGGTAAAGCAGTTGTCAATTACATAGCAACAGAGGTACATGCCATAAAATAGATATGGGCTTGAAACAAGTGACATCTCTCCATCCCTTCTTAAACCAGTAATATGATAAAGAATATGATTACCCAGGTATTACAGGAACTTCAAGAAGCTGGGAACCTACGTCTTACCTTTCCATCCTCAAGGGGAAAACAGAATGTTTGTAATAATTTCAATGCCATGCCACAAAACCCCCACCATTCTCAATTAGGAGGCTCACCTTGGGGACCAAATAACCAAGCATGAAAACGATCTCCTGGGCCTGAAAGCTCTGAACAAGATTTTGAAATGCTTTTCTTAAAGAAAGAGTCCAGATTGACGTTATGATATCCCTGCCAGCGTCTGATTTTTTTGATACCTGACTCACCCTTAAAATGAGCTTAGAGGTGAAGATAACTGAATGCAAATGTCATGTTTAAATCCCAAATGAATAATCCCAGAGCCTGGAAATCCAACTATTTACATAGGACTTGTATAATGATTCCAAAATCTTTCTCCCACTGCCTGGCCAGTGAATGTTAACATTAAGAAAAATGACAATGGTCTAATTCCACTGCCCCTTCAGTGCCTTTGTTGTCTGCCAACCCTGAGTACTTTCTCTTCATAACATTGGTGTTAGACACAGGTTCCATTCTCATTCTTTCATCTTACAAAACAACTCCTTTTGATTACTATATATTTTAAGACAGACTGCTATAAAATACACTTTTGGTCTTGTTTTTCTCTTTTCTTGTTATTTTTAACCACGAAATTCAATCAAAGCTTGACAAATAAAAGTCTAGCTTCTTGAACGATGCAAAATATGCTGATCCAGCATGACCTAGTAGCAGATCTTAAAATGAATATGCAATATTTCAAGCAATTTTCATGGTACAGGCTCCCTCTTTTTTAACGCAGGAAACCAGAAAAGAAGCAAAGTGAAATGAAATGGTCCCTTCATAGAAAGACTCCCATCTGAAAATTGTTTTAATTCAGGGCAGCCGTGGGTATAGTTTACATAATAAAAAGCAGTTTTACTAGAGTGTCTGTGGTTATACTAACCCAGTGTAGAGGTCCTGATCAAAGCTGCCTTGCAGCCAGCGTCATCAGCAACCCGACAACATGCTTTCGTGAAAAGGACTTTCTTTCTCAGCTGCGATGGCTCAGACCCACTCCGAAGAAAACCAAAGCTCAGCAGAAAAGAGGATGTAAAATCAAGACACCTTTACCACTGGTTCAGTGTTATGTATTAAAGACAGGGAGAGCTTGGACGAAGATGTGCATATTTAGGAAAATAACAGCCTCCACAACCAGGCAGCGTTATGGCTTGGCAGACCTGGTGTGAGCAGCCATGTGATTGGGGACTGTCATTTGTCTGTTGAAAGCTCTGTTAATGTAGTTCCTCTGCTTCACTTATCAGCTGCAGAGAGAGATAATGCTCAAACAAAGTAGGCCTTGACCTCTGCCAAATATATTTTCAGAGCTGAAGAAATAAACTCTCCTGATCACAGAATTGATTCATTTCACAACATTTAAACAAGTCAGCTTCTTTTCCTTTCCATTACTTCATCAGCTCCAGTTCCAGTCTGGAGGCCTTGTAGAATGGAAGGTGCAATTAATGCAATCTTATGTTACAGTTATATGAGAAAAAGTGACAGACTGGAGCAGACTATTAAGTTTGCAAAGTGCTTCCCTGGGTGATCCAGGACTAAGCATATCTCACCCCCTCTAGGAGGCTTTTGTTTTTAGGTTGCCCCTTGTTTTTTTCATTTTTCCTCCCTCCCCTAGGTATGTCACTTCTAAACATCAACCAAATACTTCTATGGACAGAAAATGAAGCTGCTACAGGCCTTGTTCTTTTGAACTAGGACCCAATTTGATTGGCGTCTCTTGACTTTTAGTAAACTGTGTGTTCTGAAGTGTGAGAGAGATCCCTGCAGCAATAATGTCCATATCAAATCATAATTAAAAACAGCAGTGAGGAATGTGCTGAGATTTGAACTGTGGACCTCCCAGGCCTAAAGCCCAAATTGCAAAACAGGACTTTAAAGGCTCATGGAAGCTTTAAACATCAGACATTTAATCACAACTAGTCTGTAGGGATGATTTCCAAAAAAAGAAACAAAATCGCACCACCACAGAGAATAATAACAAGATCTGAGCATATGTTGTACCAGAGAGACAGTTTCTTCACAAAGGGGTCACACGCTGTGCATCTACTTTTCCATCTACCAATGACAGCTTGAACATTTTCAAAGACATCTGCAGAGGGAATCATATTGAGCCAAACCTGGGGGAGAGAGAAGGAGGCTCTGAAGCAAGAGTAACAGTATGTTTGTGATCCAATGGCAGCTTGCCATGTGTAGGAGGGCTCCACCCAAAAGTATCAAAAATAAATTAACACACCTATCTTTTCTTAGACTTCTTGGAACCCATGCAGGTATTTCTGTCAACCTCTCTACTACAAGATCCACTTACCCCTAACTGAGGTCAGCGAATAAACAGGCTTAAGAAAGGTCGACTATGCTGGGTCAGGCCAAGGAGCTGTCTAGCTCAGTATCCTGTCCCTAACAGCAGATACTTGGGGAAGGCATAATAAAAGGGCTAGCGTAAATGAAGTGATCCTGCTCCTCTTTGAAAGGGGATATCTCTGGCTCACCAGTGAGACCAATGAGTTGAACCAAATGTGCATTGAAAAAATGTTTGAACTGCTATTTTTCTCATGAACCAGAATAGGACTTGAACAATCTCAGGTACCACTGATGCCAAAACAGGACTGAGCTTAAAGTGTGGGATTCTGATGACATGTTGAAGACAAATTAGTTTGGCACTGGATGGAGCGTTGCCCCTAGGTTGTGTATCTGGTTCACTGGTAGACGAGGGGCACTGCCTGCATACCTTCCTGACCAGCGATATTGAATAATCCCAGATGCACTTCCTGATGGGTTAGCTGACCAGCTGAATCAGCCTTATCCTTTATCTATAGGTACAAGAGGCACATACCTAAACACTGGCTTTATGTTAATGAGCTGGGGGAGGACTTTCATTTCCATGCAGGTTGCTGGATCTTTCTCACAGTCCTGCTTATGTGTTTGATGACTTTCAAAGCTCATTGTGACACTGAGCCTTTTTTAGTCAAATGGTTAACAAACTGATTACTCTAATTTAAGAGAGCAATGATTTTACTGCATGTTATGAAAAGGAGTTGAGCTTTGTGGGATTTCCTGGCCTTTTCCTATGACATCTTAGTATTGCTGATGGAGACAGACTCTTGGCTGTCACAACTGTGTAGGTACACTGAAGTCAATAGGTACTTGAGCAAGCTGTTGAGGGATACCAGAGATACTGACATCTAGCAATGTGGGAATTTGGGGGGAGAGATTTGAACTTGAGCTTTCTTAAGGCTGAGGTCCTTTACAACAGGGGAGTTGTGCTTCCCTAATCTTTCTACCAGCACAGGTGGAGGGTGGGGAATAGATTTGCTCATCTCAGGAAGACTCCCTGGTGGTGCTAGTGTTTGTCTGAACACCTAAATGCACTGATGTTACTGCATTTAAGAGAGCTTTCTTCTGGTGGTGGCTACAGTGGCCATCTGCTGTCAAGGATACCCATTGACTGAGGCAATGATACTAAAGTCAGAACAACAGTGGAATATAACTTGGGAGAAATAGGACTAATGACCTGCCAGAACACAAAATCCTAAGGAACTCTTGCCCTCTTCTTTTGAAGAAACTACCCTCTGTGTCCCAAAACTGTCATTTAATTTCTTAATTTCATAGCTTTTAAGATAAGATTTTTCTTTCATAAGACCCAAAAGAAGACTGTATGTATGTATGTAAATACATGACAAAAACTTCCTGGTCGCTGTCGACCTTGCCTCTGGGTATCAGCCTCACTCTGCCAATCTTTCAAACCCTGTAGGATAGAGCAGCATTTAATTTGTGTTTAATCATACAATAAAGTGTTCACCACAGAGATGGTACTTAACAGAAAGAATTGGCTCTGGAGGAGTTCCTTAAAGAAACTGAATCCCCATCAATGGAGGGCTTGAAATCTGGAGAACGTCAGAGTTTGGAAGAACAGACAAGGTCAATGCTGAATGGGACCCCTGTTCAGTGTGCAGGTACATAAGATACAGCAGAGAGAACACAAGTTAGTTCCTGTGTTCAGTGAAAGAAAGGATCTCCAATTTGGAGATGGGGAAATTTCCCCTTTAGGTGCTGCTTCTTAGTCTTTGTTACATGAAGTTGATGCTTTCCTCTTCATACGTTGCAGATCTAGCAACCTGTATTTTTTCAAAGACCTCAACCACCTCAACCAGACCCTGAAAGCATCCCACACCAAAGGACCCACTGAAATTGGTACTAGAGGCAAAAAAAGGGGACAGGCTTCTTTCTTCAGCTGGAAGAAACCTTGCCTTCTGGGATGTCCCAAAAAGGAGAGCTGGATTAGGTATGGAATTGTAACTCAGATTTGAAACCAAGCTATAACTGATCAAATATGTACATCCTCCAAAAGCAAAGAGTGTGAGACCAAAGATTTTCTTACCCACATTGTCTTTTCTGGTCATTCAGCTGTTCTCTGTCCTAGATTCAAGCACAGAGCTCACTGCATGGCTACGTTGGAATTAGAATGTGACTGAGAGAAAAGCAAGTGAGACATAGGAATTATAAAGCTGAGAAAATGGAAGAAAGGGATCATGGGTATGACTGTGAGAGGCAGGGAGAGAAAATGGGCAGATGGGTGTAGCCACATACCTTGTACCTGCTCAAGTTAATGATGTTACGGGAATCTCAGCCTCACTGTTCGGGGAAGTGATTTGCAGACTTGCTAGGATTCCCGCTTTCAGCCTCTTGTCAGTGCTATTATTCAGGAACCTATTCTGATTTCTGAAGAGTTCTCTTTCATATCATCCAGCATCAGACCTTCCTCACACTTGTCTTTGTGTAGGAAGCTAGCTTTCAGCTTGCTCTTTGGCTCCTCATATGATAATTGGAAGGAGATAGGAGAAGCAGCTGCCAAATTTTCCTTTAATACCTGAACTAGGAATCCTGTCCTACTGAGTGAGAAGAGTGGGACAAAGACTGTGAGGGTATCAGAAGAGGTAGTACTAGGACTGAAGGTCTCAAAAGAGGTCTATGCATTAGTGAGAGGGAGATAATCTCCAGTGTGATCTTTTCACATGGAGGGAGGAATGCTACTGTTGGTACATGATATCCCCGAGAATACATGGGGCAAGAGACTGATGATGACATAATTATAATGCATTTACAGCACCTAGAAGCCACAGCTGAGATCAAAGACAAAATCAGTCTTGCATTCCTACAGTAAAAACAAGCACAAGATGAGAAAGAGAAAGATTATAAGAGTGAGGGAACATGAAAATTAATCCCACATGTGGCTTTCAACCATCCGAGACCAGGGTTCTGAGCTGATGGCCCTCACCTCCAACATTCTTTCTCTGACACTATTGTCTTGCAAAGAGATGTTGATTCACCTAGATCTGTGTATACAGGTATGTTTCTCAGGAGTTATTTTTTGAGGATTTTGGGATTGTCTAGTTTCCAAAACTGACATTGTGCAGCTTGGAGGTTCATATGCCACTTGATCCAAAGGAGGGTTCTATGCTCTATGCCCTTCTCCCACTTGCCTTCATTTCATTGTATTCTGTCTAATAAATGTAGACCTTCCTGTTCCAATATGATACAAAATAGTTTGAAATAGAAGTGCTCAAACTGACTCAAATCAAGCCACCTTGGATGCTAGGATTAGCAGAACTTCACTGCTGTTCAGCACTCCACCTGACCTGTTTGGACTTGGGAGAAATGGGATCTATTTGCTCCAGAAGAGAGCCACGTTAATGGTTTGTGCCGATGTTCAAGTTAGTATTTTCAGGTCCAGCTTATTAGCTAGCGCTGTGCCCTGCAGAACTCATCCTCCATCCCTGAAGGGAACTAGGACAGCAGGATGCCTTCTACAGCACACCAATCTAAAAATAAGCCACCAGAACAACAGGCAGCAGAACAACTTCTGCAAGATGTTTATGTCCTAAGCTCTTGGCCAAGTTCCTTCCTAAGCTGCCACATTCCCCAGTCTGTCTGAATCCCATCTACAGCTTCAAGAGTTTCCATCTCATCTTGTGCACAGTCCATGAATAACTGCCTTGTTATGTATATGCACGGTGGAAGGGTGGGGTGGAAAAAACTCTGGTAGGAGCCTGTCTTGAGCTTGCAGTAAATACTTACCCAACAGAAACGTCAATGAGATTTGGCAGCTGTGAGGAGGACTTCTGGAAAATCGTTTCAGGTTCCTAGGAAGTGAGGGAGGCATTTGGTAATGGGTAGGGACATTTTTTCTTTCCCTTGCCATTTCTTGTCAGAGAAAGGGGAAGATCTAATTCCTCATTACTCATTTAAGGAAATCCCCTGTACCTAGAAACAATATCCTCTGCACCTAGCCTATACTTGTACTGTCTTTAGAGAAGTCTCAGGAGGAACCTTAAGTAGTGTAATACCAGATCTGTCACTCTCCAACAGTCCCAGTAGCTGTGAGAATCATAGAGGCTGCCTGTCTGGGAATGCCAAGCAGAGAGAGGCAGAAAGCACAGTAAAAGCTGTCAGGAGATATCACGTTAAATCACCGAAATGTTTCTGTTATTCTAACCCTTTTAACTTCTGGGTAATACAAACAAGGTAAAGCAATATTTTGTTTTTCTCTTCTTCACTGTATTCTGTTGTCTTCCTTGGCATTCGCCCATGACTATTTACCTAACAGTAAATAAAATTTGAGGATTAAGCCTCCCTCCTTAATTCATAGTAGATGAGCCTTTCAGTGCAATATATTTCTTTTACTCCACTGTAAAATTTATAAGCGCCTGGTCTTGCAGCTACAGTTTACAAGGCACCGAGCATTCCTGTCCCAATGATAAAGGGATGTCACTTAATCTGGGCACTTGGATGGTAAAATACTTAAAATTTACCGAAATTAAAATTTCATTAAGTTTCACAGATTTTTTTTTTAACCAAAAAAATCCTTCAATACTTAACCACTTCCTCACAGATATAAACATGTGTGGTATCTGATGTGTATGAAGAAATTGTTCCACTGCTCAGCACTGCAGTTTCAGGCACAGAAGCCAAGAGAGACATGGCACAGACAGGTCCCTTGGAGAACAACAAGAATGATCAGAGGTTTAGAAAACCCAGTGTGAAGATAAAATGAGGGAACTAGGTTGGGCAGGGCAAGAGACAGCTACATACCATGTCAAGGCAGTCTTCAGTTACATAAAAGATTTCCCCAAGAAAGCAGGCTCTTAAATGTTTTCCATGTTCAGTTGGTATTAGGCAAGAGGTAATGGACTCAGATGAAAAAAAAATGCAGGGGCTTTGGGTTTAGACACTGGTGATCCTTCAGTTCTGGATGAGATTCCACAAGCTGCCTAATTGATCTCCGCCACTGGAGAATCTTATGACTATTTTGCTTGAAGTGCCACCAAATGTTATTCCCAGCCTACGAGGTACAAAGCAGCCAAGCAGCCTCACCCTTCCCAGAAGCCACCTGGTCTGACAAGGTGTGAAAGGGTTCACCACCAGCCAGTGGAAGGCTGGACCAGTTGTGTTGCAAAGGGCTGGGCTTGGGGCCCTTTTCATACTTACAATTCTATGATATACCAAGAGAGTGTGCAAAGAAAAGTCTAGTCCCCATGAGGTGCGTGAACTTTGTCAGGAATATGAATGTGAATAGGGGATGTAACTGGTTATTTCTACATAAAGAATGAAATCAGCACTTTCAGAATATTTGCTGTTGTACAATAGCATTATCTACCATGTAGATATTTATTGGTATCTTTGTATATGGTATTATAGAAAAAGTATGGTGGACTTAACATAATTCGCACAGCCACAAGAAGTCCAGCTGCACTAGAAGCAGCTTATTTTGAAAAGTAAATAGAAGAAAACACTTAATTCCAATGACATAATTTCTTCCATATTTTTAGATTCCATCTGGGAACAGCAGAGTCTCAATCAGTAGGTTATGTCAAGTGGGGTAAACTCCCTCAAATTCTGGACCGTTCAGCTTTTCATACCCACCCACCCAGAGCTTTGGAAAAGCTCCAGAGCCCACTGGGAGAGGGAACTGGAGCTCATGTCCCTCCCTGCAGTATGTGCAAATTGTGCCTGTGGGCCTGATTCTTCTATCACGTGTTGCCCAAAATGCCTCATGGCAATGTCAGGGTGCCAAATCGAAAGGATTCAGGAGGCCCCTGCACCGTGTACAGGCAAAGGAGCTGCAGTCGTCTGAAGACTGTATGTCACTTAACTCAGGAAGGCAAACTGTGTTAGAGAACCTCTCTACTCTTCTGTGTCTTATAATAATCAACAGAATCATTTATGCAAAGAGACTATGACTTAAGGCAAAATTTGCAGCAGCTTGGAATAATTTATAGGAAATATGTGCATCTCAATCACCTGGATTGGCTGGAGATGATATCATTTACATATTTTATGAATATTCTATATATTTCATACATATTATCTACATATTATACATATTACATTTAAAATAAAAAATATAAGCTCCATAATCCAGAAGGCCATAAACATATAACAGAAATCTTGTGAGTGCATGCCCTTTAGAAAGGATCTTTTTAATATGTAGGTACTGTATATAATTTTTTCTTCTTTATTTCACTTTGCTGCCTATTTTTCTGATTCTTGCTGGTTGCTAGAGATGGATCTGAAACAATACATTTGGCTTTGGCCTCCTCCTCTAGTCAGAAAAAGGTGGAAGGTAAAAATAGTGGAATTACCTTTAAGTAATAAGCAAATTCGATTTGCTTATTACATCATTGTCATCCTTTTGATGTCACTCCTGAAGGGTGTGAAGGTTCTAAACCTTAAAAGAAGAATAGAAAGCAGCAGAACATTGTGCATATTGTGGAGCTCAGCTCTCTCTGACACCTGCCCCAGGTTGCGAAGATCGCAGCAAGGAGGCTAGACAAACTTTGAAAATATTTTGTAGCTTGATGCAACTCCGAGGAGTTAAATCTTTTTGCTCAATAGCTCAACTCTTCTCAATACGCAGCAGAGCATTTAATGAGCCACACAAAATTTCCTTGTGAAAGTTACACCTGCCCTCTGGGTGGTAATAGTTTATAGCTCCTCTTGTTTTCCTCACAGCTTTTTTATTTGCTTAAATGTTTATATGGTGCTTCCATCCTGTTTGAATCTACAACAGCTTGCTCTCATGTAAAGGGTGGAGGCATCTCTCCAGACACTGATTCCTGTAAACTAATGGCTTTGATTAGTTTAGATGAAAGAGACACTTATTATAAAACATCCCATACTGGGTGCAGCTATGTGGGTGGATTGTACACCTGTAAAAAAGAGAGAAGCACTGTATTAGCTAGGCCCAGCACAGCAGGGTTTGGTGCTACATTAGCTCCATCTGTAGTCATCTAATACCATTTTTAATTCTATCAAATACTACCTCTTGCAACACCTGCTGATAAACTTTTTAAGGTAGATATAGGAACAACCAGTTGCATTTGGCTAGTGCATTGCATAAGTGATTATGCCCTTCGCATATAAACTGAACGGCTATCCTGCATCCCATGGGGAAAATTAAACCACCAATCAAGTCCTTTGCAAATGTAAGGATCTTTATTTGGAGCAACTGAATATTTTCTTTTGTGCCCCTCTTTTTTCCTTATTGGCTGTTATTAGAGAATGGAAAATGTAGACAATGCTGTCTAATATAGGGATTATTGACTATGTGTGATCTTTTGGGGAGCTGTGGAGGAGTAAGTGTAATCTTTAACAGAGGGATCTTGAGTAGAAACAGGACCAGGATGCTACGTCTAATACTGTGCCTCTGATACAGAAGGCAGCTTTTTTGTCAGTTAGACAGTAAGGCCTTGTCATGTTTTAATTTGCGTGAGTAGAATGTGTTTAGACTGGGTGAGGAGGATGTTTTGGCATTGGGTGATGAGGATGTTTGGTTAAGCCACTTGTTAAGTTGGATAAATCTGACATCAAAGAGTTTGATAAGGTATTTCTCAGATCTTTGGGACTTCAGTGATATTGTTAGTACAGAAATGATATAAAGATAAATGAACTGACACTTAACCAACAAAATAGGTTACCCCCAAGTATATTGTAGGGTAGATCAGTGTATATGGCTCTAGATGAAGCGGGCTGAGTTGTGAAAAGGCATGGTTTCCCAGAGCTTTCCCTAGCAAATTTAACAACTAACTGCTGGTCATTTCCATCTGATGGGCAAGGGTGGTGCATACGGAAGGGATAATGAGCTACAATGAGCTGCTTTTTGGATTCTGGTAGTAAATAACGTGAGACAGAATTCAAGAAACTAGCTTAAATTAGCATGTGATGACTTGCAGTGCTTTCAGTGTAACTAGTTAGCAACAAACCTAGCAAAAGCAGCAAGTATGTAATTAGACTCTTATCTAAACAGAAGACCAACAAGAATCTTTGGCAGCACACCTCCACCAAGGAGCTACAAGGAGTACAGAAGACCCAAAATAAGTTAGGATGGTCTAAGCTTCTGCCAGATCTCTGTGAGCTGCAAAGAAAACCCACAACGGCAAAATACAGAAGAGGGTCTGTAATCTACAGCTGCTATGACCTCTTTGAATTTCTGTCAAGTGGGGGAAGGTTGGTGCCCAGGACAGCATGGACCCTTAAGGAGACACTCAGCACTTCACATGACGCAACATCCACGTGAGAGGAACTTTCTGCTGCATTTAGTACAGGGGGACACTGATGTGGCTTAAAGCTTTAAGTTGTACTAGAAATTACCATGTTATAGGACACTGTTAACAGGAAATTATGAATGTTCTTTCCGGTAGACTGAAGAGTAGTGTTATCCACATGGGCACCCCTGTCAGGGTGTAAGGTTTCTCCTCTTTCTCGCCAGCACAGGGGGTGACTCGCAGGGCCACTTTTCTTAGCTTCAAATGGTGGATGTTTACCCTCAGTCTCAAATCATTCCCTACTGTTTTCTACCACAGCAGAAGGCAATTATTTTAGTGGAGCTAACAGAGGAGGCCAGCAGGTATTTCATCTTGAAGCATTAATGAAGTTTGAATTCTGTCCCAGGCCAGCTCCTCCGTTGTGCTGGGTCTGGACTGCACTGACTTCTGTAGTTGTTGCCCACCCTCCCCCAAGACCTGTACAAGCATTAGGCTTGGACCTAACCCAGCAGTCACCGAGGTGTCTGGGAAGACTTTCTTTCACCTCAGTGGGTATTAGAGCATAAAAAGAGTTGGATGGACAACTCTTTTTGGTGTTCTCCACTTTCCACTCCATTTTCTCATAAGATCAGTTTTGGATATAGGTTTTTCTTCCTAAGCTGTGACTAGTCCGGGAATTAAGGTGATACAAAATAAGGAGAAATGGAGTGGTTTTTCTAATTAGTAAAAGAGACTTTCTGCTCTGGAATAAATCCCTCTCTTCTTTTTTTTCCAAGGACTTAATGCAAAACATGGGCCAAACCCAGCTAATGAAATTCTATTTGTCTTAATGATCCTCTGGGCACAGGAGATCCTTGATGATCAAACTGAGATGACACCTGCCACTATTAAGTTCTGTTCCTCAAAACTCTGAGACAATCCCAGCAGATAAATGGTATAACATGTTTCCCATTATGGTATTACCATAAAGCCAGACAGCCTTATGTTTACCACGTAAATAATTAGTCACCAGGCAAATCAGAAAAAAAAAATAATAATCCCACCATCACCTTAAATTACCTGTCAAACATTTACCTCCGTTTGTCTTTTAGGGCACTTATTTTTTGCCGTGTGGTCCTGGTTCTTGATTAGTTTAACAACCCCCCTGCATTTTGACAGCAGAAGAAAAGAAGAGGTGATTATTACAGTTACTGCTCTTGCTTTGCCTTGAAAGTCCATTCTAAAGAAGGCATTAGAGAAGGCTTTCTTGTGGCTGAGAGATCAGATTACCACAATTAAAGTAAAAAGGTGTGGTGCTATTTACTCTGCATGTTATGACACATGAAAGAAAGTGATTCAGGCAAGAAAAATAATTACACATTAATTTGTGTTTGGCAACTTTGTTTCATATACGTGGCCCACAGAGCTTAGATAAAAAGCTATTTTGTCCAGCGTGTTCTCTGTGTAAGCTTGGAGGAGGGCTTATGCCGCTGTACTACATTTTACGAGGAGTTATCTGTGTATGTATGTGTGTGTGGATGAGGAAATACGTGGGGCTAACCTGGTCGTACACAACGGCACTACCTGATGCATTTTTCATCAAGAAGCCCCATACTGCCACTTAGGTTTCACCCAACTGAAAAATTGTACTGCAACCCAGAAACTCGCCCCAGGTTTGGCAAAATTCTTGCAAATCTGAGGAGAACACGTAGAGTTTCTGAGTTGGTTCATAGAGTTGTATATAGGATTTGGGTCTGAATAACTCTGAAGGTGCAACTGAAAACGCACATTAGCTAAATTCATACAGGTTTCTGTAAACTAGGGGGGTAACTGCAGTGTGCTCTCAGCACAGCTCAAGAGGAAGTTCAGTTTTTGCAACTGCATAATATGCGTGCAATAAATCATGTGTGAACTCTTGTGCCTTGAGAAAATATCCCCTTTATTACACTGGCAATAATGCACAGGGAGGCAAGCTCCAAAACACCCAGGAGTGTTTCAGTGGTGTCACACCAGGTTTAGCAGTGCATTAGAAAGGCAGAATGTTAGAACTGTGAAGAATAATGCAATCTGAACATGACCAGCATGACTACAGTACAGCTCCCTTACTGTAAATAATTTCAGCAATAAATTCTTGACAAAATCAGTTAATTTCAGACAGTGCAGTTTCAGTTCTACACAGATATTAATTTTACAAGAAAGATCTTGGACTGGCATTCCTGCAGGTTTTCATAAAATGATACACAGACATGCATATCAGGTCTGTGAGCACAACAGTCTCTTCATTAGAGAATCCACCCTCAAAATGGAAGAAACAGCAAAAGAAGCTTCAAAAAGAAGGTCTACTATCTTATTTTAATTTCTATTTTCAGAGGACCTCTCTGCATAAAGTTATACAGGTTTATGACTTCAGGACAACCTAATGTTAATGGGACGATGACAACAGCAGAAGATTTGGCCCTCGGGAGAATATACACATATTCCTATAGTAATAACTTAGTTCAAGGAAACAGCAGTTATTCATAACGTGAAAAGAACAAATACATGAAATGTAAACCCACAAAGCTTCATTTTCCCACAAAGTAAGCTTTTTGCATAAATCATCATCACCCATTGCAAAGAGGCAGTTTTAATATTAATGAAAAGTTTGCTGTTCTTATATCAATATGTATGTTGGACTGATTGCCTGAGTATGGAAAGGGAATATATTTGCATTAGTAAATAAAATAAAATTTCTGAACATACAGGAAAAATCCAGCCAATGGAATTGTGTTTGTTTTCTTATAAAAGTTTGTGGAACAATTTTTATAGAACAGTCTAAAATGGTATCATTTTTTCTGTGTGCTGGTTAAAAAATATATTGATTTAATTTGGCAATTATTGTCCCTTTTCTTTCTGCCAACCTATTTTTAATCTTCCAGACAAGAGACACTGAGCTTTTTTACATAACACTACAAAGCATTAATTCTAATCTGCAAGTTACAGAGTCTAGGGAATGCATGATACTTTGATAAAATGCTTTTATTAGCATGGCACTGGGATGGCTGCATTACTTGCAACTGGCAGAGAGATGTTAGTGTCTTCTGTAAACTACAAGAGTTCCACATAATCCCTTGACACATTTTGCATTCAATTTTTGCAGTGAGCACTGTATGGCACAGGTAACACAAGCACAGCTGCACCAGGTGAAACTGAAGATCTGCCTAGACCAGTAGCCTGTCTCCAGCAGTGGCCAGTAGCAGATATTGAGGGCAGAGCATGCGAATAGGACAAGCACGTGGTGATTATTCCCCAGGATTTGCTCTCTGCCTCCAGCTGTTTGTGGCTTAGGGATATCTCGAGCCAGAGTTGGCGCCTGCCAAACCAAGAGCTCTCAGAACATCAAACATGCAGAAAGGCACTTTCATGTGTATCGTGAGCAGGACAAAGTGTGTTTATGAAAGGCTGCTAAATGTCCATTTTGATCCACTAGCTACTTCTAAGAAGGACGAATACAAATGTTTCTTTAAAAAGATAAACATGCAACTGGTGCATCCATTTCTGAGTGCTTTTGAATGCTCTGTATTTACTAGCAGGTGTCAGCACTAAGAAACACAATTAAGGTCTGGATAGTCTTGGATCATAATGGTACCTGTGCTAGGTAGCTTCAGTTGCTCAATGTATACCTGCCCCAGGGTACCTGGAAGGTGGCCAGAGTCATTGACAGGTTCATAAAATGTAGGTGCACCCTCTAAAGTCTCAGAAATGTTTTCAAAAAAGAAAATAAGTGTGGTGTTTCCATTGTGCTTCAGAAAACAAACCCTTCAGGAAGAAAAAAATAATGGAAACACATGAAATGTAAATTGGATACACTCAAAGTTAATGAAAGGAAAATCTTTTTCCATTTTAGTTAATGTCTTAAATTAGAATTTTGGTATAAAAGCTGGAAAACAGATGGAGAGGATATATTTTTTTAAAAATAATTTGTTAGTGAATTTGAGGCTCATGAATGAGAGTACCTAATAATAGCATTGGCTAGAGCAACACTTAGCATGGACTGCAGCTGCATCGGTTTCTCCACTGTAGTTCTCCCACTGCATTGCAGGAACCTATCCATGTGTCCCACAGCCACGTCTAGCACCTCCTGTTGGCCTAATTCAGCCAAAAAACCTCTCCCGCTCCACTCTTTCCCCAATAGTCCTGACTTATATTACACCTTTTTTTTTTGTTTTGTTTCTCCATTCTCCCTTGGACTCCAGCACAGTCCATTTCTCTATGGAGATCTTCTACTCCACCTGCCCAATCTGATGCAGCTTGACTTGAAAACCTTGTACTGTCCTCATCTTCTGGCCTTCCCAGTTTTTGCCCCCCCTTTACCTGGGGGCTACTCATTGCATCACATTATTCAGATTTTCCACTGGTCCTTCCACTGCTTTTGGTAAAACTCATCATTTTTGTACATTGTTGTACATTTGCAATTTACACTAACAAAAGTAATAAAGAAAAGTTATAAATCCTTGTCTTGAAATTGCCCATCAAGTACTGTTTTTCTTAAAAAAAAGGATTTCTGTTTTCCATTCCACAGCTTCACATGTATTTCTTCCTCTGTTTTTATCAACCATCTTGTTTGCATAGCTGCTCCCCAGGATATTTGTCACGGCTGGCTTACAGCACACTCTGCTGATTTACAGCAGCAATTAATAATTTCATATCTGTTGGGAGGGGATGGATTTCTATCTTACAAGGATGAGTAGCAAATGATACCCACAAGTCTGAAAAATGCTGATGAGCATTTTTTCATCCAAATCAAAACACAGGGTTCATGCACAGGTGACAAGCTGGAGAGGAAGATGTTGAGCAAGTATGGAGGGCATCAGAGAGCCGCTCGTAAGTCCCAGGTGGGAGTGGGACTGACGTTTCTGTCCTGACTCAGTAGTGTCTATCCTTCCACCCGCTGGGCAAGATCCTCTGCTCCTGTTAGTCCAGCTGGCCCCATTGGCACCCCACACTGGAACTGGCTGGCCCTGCTTGAGCTCTAATGCTGCGGGTCCTGCAGGTCAGTGGCTGAGAAGCTGTGAGCAAAGTTGTGCAATTAAACTTGCAAAGCACCAGCCCACACTCTAGACAGCCATATCTGATTCTTAACTTTATGAGCAACCACACTGACAGACTCTATTGATTGGTAGGGAGAGGGAAGGAAAAAAACCAGGTTTGCTGCTTTCATTAAAATCATTCTGGGCCAGAGTTTTAGTCTATATCCTTCTTTGTATGCTAATTCACAAAGGCAGATTTAAGCCAAGAGGAGCTGTTATTTCTCTGCAGATACCAAACAACGGCAGAGTGAAAAACAGGAGTTTGTACCAACACAAAGCAGCAAGAGACCCTTCTTTCAATCTGACCTTTTCTTACACTTCTGGGTATTCACTCAGCTTAGAGACAGCACTGATTGTCTCAGTCAGTGGGCTGTCAAAAGCCTGCACGTGCAAAAGAGGCACACAGACCCCATCAGTAGTAGTAGTAGTAGTAGTAGTAGTAGTAGTAATAATAATAATAATAATAATAATAACAACAACAATATCATCATCATAATCATCGTCATCATCTTATTTAGTAGATGCCCATAAATTGTTCCTTCTCAGACACTCTTTATTCCAATGTACCTGAGTGTTCATTGGTAACAGTATTAGCTGGACTTCTTAAGGCTTCCAAAGCTGTCCTCATCCTGACCTTGTCTGACATTTAAACTCCTTAGCACGTTTTTGACCTTGGCCCATGTAGGCTACATGGCTTTCCCTTCCCACTGGGCTAATCCACCATACTCTCTTCCTCTAAAGCTTTCATACAAACACGCTAAACCAAGATTGGTAAGCAGCAGGTACAAGAACACTGAGCTGCGCCCACTGCTAAATCTCCAAGCTCAGACTAGTTTCTATGATGTGTCTAGTTTTTCAGGAGAGGGGAATATCTATCAATTGAGGGCAGCCTTTGAGGTTTTTACTGTCCAGTGCTGAGCACACTGTCAATATTCAAAATGCTAAGAAGTAGCAAGCATTGATGACCTGAAACATGTAACACCCGCATTAGTATTTTCCTAAGTATTCCTAAGTACAAACTTGAAACTACTGGAGGCACAGGCAAAGGAGGAAGGGGGAAAGTCGCCCTGCATTTTATTGAATGCTTTTAGTCATTTGAACTGACCATAAGCTGAAGGTACCTTGGATAAGGCCTGAAATGTTGGCTTTGTACATGTATATAGATCCCTTTAATAACCTGGATGTACACAATTGCCTTTCAACCTAGAGAATTATATAACACTTCACATGGTTTTGCAAGGAGTGTACCAGGGAGTATTTGAAAGGATCTGAGCCAAGAAGCTGTACAGACAGCAAGGCGTCTGTGTTGCCACTACAAAGTGGATGTTAATTACCTAAAACAATACATGTAATAGGCGAAGAGAAAAATGCTCTGCATTGCCTTGCCATACCCACTCATCTAGTGCATCTCTAACTGCACAGTTATTTAGCCTGGAGGAATCATAATTAGCTGCTTCATAAATTAATAAGGGAAAGGAGGAGGGAAGGGGGAAAACTACCAGTGCAAGAATGGTGGGAAACTTTAGATAGGATGTTTCTCGAAGAATGTCGTTAGCACGCATAATTGCTTCATTAAATAAAGACACATACAAATGCACAGGGATCCTCCGTCCCTCGAGAGAGAAGGGTTGCTCGATAGGCACTGTGTGGCTCCTAGTTGAAGGACACCCTGGAGGTGCCGGGCAAATGCCAGGTGACTGCCACACTGCGCACACTGAAAACTTCCTAAAGAACATGGAGAAGTGATATGTGGCCAAGTGTGATTCACAGCCCCCTCTAACACCTTTCACCCAAGGCACTCAAATGGTGTTGAGAGCGACAATTAATGAAGTCTTGAATGGTTCATCATGAGCAAGGTGAAGACATGTATCATTGTCCCTATTTTACAGATGGAGAAACTGAGGTAAGGCAGTGACACATCTTGCTCCAAGTCACTTGGCAGGTCAGGGTCAGGCCAGTTGCACTAACCGCCACTGCCAGACTCCAACTGGGTATAATGAACCTATTGGAATCCCATTTACATTAGTTAATTATGAGTTCATAAAAACAATGGGTTTTATTTCCTCTATTATGCAAAGAATTTACAAGGTGGGAGAAGCATCTACCCAGTTTGCAACCAGACACTAGACCCATTTAGCTAATTAGCCGGTTCCAGTCTGGCAGTTGGATGCATTCATACATCTTCATACACCATTACCACAGTCTGTTTTTGAACCAAATCCTCTTACGAGACATTCCTCCAAATGTACAGGAAGGGGACATATGCTCTATCTGACCAGAGGCGCTGCACCACGTTCCTCTTTTTGTGCATTTTGCTCCACAGACTTCCACACTTTTAATCTGTTAATCCACAGCGACTCATCTTGGATCCAGAGCCTGCCTTTACGGGCTGTTTCTGCATATTTTTTCCCTTAAAAGCCAGGCTTCTTGAATCACAGGGAGGTGAGGGATGTGACTTGACTGTAGTCCAACAGCAAGTCTCAATGATTCAAAGTCAGAAGTGGAATTCAGCTCCCAGGCTTCAAGAAAAACTGGGCCAAAAGGAAACTCTGCTTTTCCCATTCTATGTTGGCCAGCAAGCTAAAAGTTAGGCAAATAGGAAGCATGTCCCACCCTGAGCAATATGGAGAGCGTGCTTTTTAAAACTACAGCTGGCCTTTTTTGGTGGTAACTAGCTTTCTACAGGAATATGTGGGATTTCAATAGAAAGGCATGTGGAGTATTTTCTATTTGACTTTAAAGTATCCCCTGTGTATGCTTATTTGCATTCATCCTTACTAAACACTCCTTCATCTCCTGAGCTTCTTCCTCTTCCCTCAGTGCTGGGAGTTTGTTTTTGCTGTTTTCAAGTATCTTTATGCTCTTCCTCCCTTTTCTCTTTCTGGACAAGGGTCTGGCAATTTCTTTAATGAAAACAGTTGCTCGCATCCAGAAAGTATTTTTGCTTTACATTAAAGCCTTACATTCTTTTTTTACCCAGCCCCTGAATGCTCATTTTAGATTGTGCATCTCCTGCACAATCTTGCTTTATTTCCTTAGCTCCCTACATGTTGTCCCACCATTAGGATGGTGTTGGCCTTCCTGTTTATATCCTTGCACTGGCTTCTCAGTGTCTAACCATGCCTCTGTTCCTGACTGCCTTTTCCTTTTTTCCCTCCTCTTCTTGGAGCCTCTTCTGCTTTCCCCAGCCCATCTCAGGCTTCCCATTGTCCTGTAAACCCAGGACACATTCTCATGCCTTTATTTGCCCGGAGAAGTAACTTTCTTCCCAAGTTACTGAATTCAGGAATGCCATTTGCAAAGTAAGAATGGGATACACCAAACTGCCTTTGAGTTAAAGCTTGTGGAAAGTGAATGTCAAATCATATTTCAGAAAATTTCTGAAAGTCTTACTCTACATGACTGAATTAATGTGTCTGATGGCCAGCTCCCTGACTGGGTCTTCTCTATCCCTTCACCACAGAGGAAGGCTAGAGAAAACCTTTCCATCAAAGACTGAGCTGGCAACAACAAGCCTTCCTCCTCCCTCCCTTTTTCTCATTATAAATTTCCATGGCACAATAAAACATTTTCCAACCAAGACTAGTGCTGAACATATTGACAGAGCTAAATACATTGAGCCATTTAGATTCGGGGTTTTCTGGTCAGTTGGCTTACTAAAACTGTTGACTTTCAATGGCAAAGTTCCCACTGACTTCAGAGGGACTTGGATTTCACCCTGAGTGTGGTTAGAGCATCTGCGACCCTGCCTTGTATGAAGTATGTCATGATCAAGTTCTTAAAGGTAAACAAGCACAAGTGGCAAAAATACAGCAACTTCCAAATCCTTCCATCTATAAGAATTAAAGACAATTTCTTACAGTGCTGTAAAGTGTACTAAGTATATCCTTTTAAATAGATTTTTGTACTCTTAATTAAGTGCTGTTTTTCAATAAAGTATATGCTTTTTGCCCTGAGGCTATTCAATCACAGGCCTTTCACCCACTATAGAAGCAGTGAAGAGAGGTTCACGATAAGCAGGTTACTTTTTAAAGATTTATTCTGCAAGCCTAAGTAGTTCCTTGACAGCCATGATAAGAAACCTATAGTTTTCTGGAGTTGGAAAATCTCCTGTATTAAAAGCCTTGGAGTTGTTTAGGTCTAAGTACCTCAGATTCCTGACTTCAGGTTTCATCTCAATTTCATGTATTTAACGTAATTGATTTCAATGGGCTTATGATGACTTACAGTGGGGTAGGTGGGTCAGGCCTCTCATTTTTGTTTTGATTGTGCAGTGTGGTTCCGTAAGCATCCAGATAAATCTAGTTTTCTCTCTGTGAGCATGAGTCATTCACTGGGTGGTGAGAATGTGAGGTCTAGTCTTCTTCCGGCATTTCCTGCATGCAGGAAGTGAGCTTATGTGAGATCAGATGCCATGGCATTGCACTCCTACAAAGGGCTCACCAAGACAAATGAAAAACTGAGATATGTGTGGGACACTCCCCCAAGGATCACCAGAGAACAAGAAATGACCTTTCACTAGCTGTCCCATAACCATACCTTCATCCACTCTTCCTAGTATTGCAGTCTGTTGCTGCTCATGGGAGGAGTTGGGGATAGCTCTGGCCATGTCCTCATGATGTTCTCTCCCTCAGTAAAAGTGTCAGCTCAGTTCTCTAGGGATAAGAATACTCACATGGAGATGGGTGTCATCATCAGGGACTAGATCTTAATATTAATTCTGGAGTCCACATACCTGGGGAATTTGATTCATTCCCTAGCAGTGGTCAGGATTTCAAACTCCTTTAGCTGTGGTGGCTGATGGCCTCAAACTCTACTCAAGTACAGCATGTAGCAGCTGCCTGTTTTCCCTCCAAAGCCTCGGTCAAATATAAATTCAAGTGAAGTTCAGAAACTATGAACCATGGATATATTGGAGTCAATTAAAACCCAGGCACTTCATTCATGCAAGCATGAGAGTAATTAACTCTTCAAAGTCTCAAGTTCTTGTGTGTTGGGCAATTACAGTTGTTCTTGAGACAGCCATGGATTCCCCCCTGCTGAAACTGGCCTTGAAATCAGGCAACTGGGCTTTAATTACAGTACCGGCACTATTCAGGGTTTTCAGTGGACCCCCTCTGTCCTTCCCTCTTCCCTTCTTCAGAACCCTGCTCTGCCAGAGCCTTGCAACATGCTGCAAAATGAACATAATGCAGAGGCAAAGCATGGTGTGAGGTCCTTCCTCTGCTGCCTGCTTGGGTTCATCAAATGGTGTAATATTTCATCTTGTGATATCCCAAAGTGTTTTAAGATCTGTGAATCAACTTGTGCCTGACTTCTGCAGGGGTCGATAAATAAGGCAGACAGACGAGGGACTGAGACCACGGCAACGAGTTCTGCATTTAGGGCATTTGATTCAAGGGGGCACTAGTCCTGCACAGTCAAAGGGAAAGGGCTACCATTGTCCTAAGGTAGTCCTCATGCCTTTCCATAGCCCACTGTGGGGCAGGAGAGCTGCGTAATCATTAATTTGGAGACTGTGTTGGAGAGCAGGCTAATGCAAGGACCCTCACACGACAGCCTTTCTATCAGCCCAAATGTCAAATGTCTCTTTGCACCCTGTATGGTGGCTTGTTGCCTTTAAGATCAGAAAAAATAGTGCTCTTTCTTTGCATTTCTCTGCTGCCTCTGGCTCGGTATTTTAAAACACTTTACAAAGCTGCTGAAGGAGTCTTCAACTCCCCCTCCCCAGTAAATGTATGCCCTGCATTGCTGACGCACAGAAAAGTTAATTGACTTAATTTAAGTCACACCACATCCTTGGCAGAGCTGTGAAAGGAACCTGGGAGACCTGGGGAGGGAACTTCTCCTCTCCTCTGTCTGCAGGATTTTAACAGCCGCGCTGTCAGCTAGGAGACAGATTTCATCAGCACAGAAGTGTCACTGGACTCTGCTAATAAACAGCTTTATGCAGTTTCCCTTACAAGATCTAGCATATGATATAACTACAAATAGGGCTGAAAAGCATGTTGGGGAGAAGATTTCAGTAATGTCAAGTGGCAGATTAAATGTAGAACAAGTATATTGCAAAACAGTGGTTTTGCCCCAGATAAGTCCAGAACTGCAGCACACATTTTTCCCAATTCATACAGTTGAGAGCTCTGTGTCCCTCCCTCAGACAATGTTACAGTACTGAGTTTTGTCTTAAAATTCAGATAGGTGGATAGAAAAACAAAATGGGAGAGCTGAAAAAAGGAATTGATGAGTCTCGCCTCATGGAAAATGGAAAGCCCTGGTCTCATAAAATTTCTCGTAAAAAAAGGAAAAAAAAGGGAATTGCAAGGCTAGAGAAGGCAGACTTAAATCTAAATCAAAACTTGAGCAAGCAGGACTTGAAAGGGACTTTGTTTCTATTCTTTTTTCTTTTTTTCTTTTTTTCTCCTGGAGGGATCTTAGGTAAATAAAGCCTGGCACGAATCCTTCTTCTTAAGAAACATGTTCTGAAGAAGGATGAAATCAACAGGTTGAGGTGCTCTTTACATCAGAATTAGTCAAATTAGTTGAACCAGAAGCAATAGATTATCATACAGCTCAAAATTTCATCTGTGGCTTCTTGTGCCAGCCATGTGACACCTGTCTTTGACATTCAGCAGCCTCACAAAGGCTCTAAAGGGGAAATTAGTTTCCTTTCTTTCCTTTCTCTGGCCCAGGAAACGGTCTCCTCTTTTTTTTTTTTTTTCTAGGTTTTTTTTTTTTTCTGTCGCCAAGATTTCTGACTCACAGCACATGGAGATGGTATTAGTCACAAGCTATTTCCTGTTTTCCAGATAACCTCACAGGCTGGGGCTTCACGGTCAACAGCACAACCAGGTGGAGTGCAAGGTAGATGAGAACCAAGCACTGACAATTGCCAAGCAGGCATAAAACCTGCACATAACTGATTATTTATCCTCACAGGCATCTTTTTTGTTGTTGTTTTTTTCTATAAAGGAAGGGCATTATTTTAAAGTTCTTTATCTTCATATGTTTGTCTCCCGTGAGTTTTCCCAGACCAACACACCAAACATGTCTTTACTCGTCCTGCTCTCAGTACAAATTTGATCATTAGCTTTTCAAGATGAAGCTCTTGCCTTTTGCAAACCTGTTAAGTGTCAACTGAGAGGACTATGCCAGAAAACCAGGAAAGGTTCAAAATAATTTGCTGCAACCAGAGCACCAGGCTTTTCTCTGTCTCACGATTTTCTTATGGCATGTTTGCTCTGCAAATGCCAACACAGAGGGGAGACATACCCCAGCTCAATGAGTTTTACTGTCCAGCTTGCTTCAGTCCATCGTGTGGCTGTGCCTTTGGCTATTGCCTCTTAAAAAACAGATCCATCTGACGCCAGTTCAGCACACAGAAAGCAGAGAATTACACCTCCATCATCAAGAAGCCTACTCCATGCAGGGAGGCCCCTGGAATGGAGTAAGGCAGCAGTCAGAATGGCCCTAAAATGGATCCCTATGTTCCTCACCCATGCAGGATTTTACGGGTGCAACATGAATATTCCACTGAAGTGACCGGACGCGCTCACCTCCACCTCCCTTCTGCTGTGCTGCCCTCCTCCCCGCTCAGCTCCAACTTTGTGTGCCAAGCAGCTCGGTCTCAGCCAGGACTGGCAGTGCCAGAGAGGTGTGATCGCACCTTAGGCAGACATCCCTGCCTAGCTCAGGGGCAACTAACATGAAATCATGGCTCCGTGAGCTCCTGCTGCTGACCCAGGCAGGTGTATACAACCTATATTGAAATTGGGGGTGTCACAGTTACCAATTACAAAGATAGCAAAATTAAAGCTCACTCAGGAACAGGGCTGTAATTGCACCTCTGAATTGCGCTATGAGCTATCCTTAGGCATGTGGGATAGATGTTGCCCCTGATTTATTACTGTGCATGTTGATAGCAAGTTTGTAGTACTTCCTTTCCAAAATACGTTAATTTTCTAAAGTGTATTGGAACATGTGTACCCACCCTTGGTAATGCAGCTAGCTCGGGGGGAGAAAATGGTTGCCGTTTTAAAGCAAACTGTAGCATTAAGCAACTACCTCGGATCAGAAGACAAGAAGACTTTACCTAAAAGGAACTGCAGGAGATATGAAAGCAGAAGGCAATTATGCAAATTGCAATTGGAACAGGATTACTCAGGCTAGAGCCATTTACTTTAGCAAAGCGTGCCATGGGTTTTAATGGTATGAGTGTGCCAGGGGGAGTGGGGCTGGCCATACCTGGGATTTGCCACTGCCTGTACCTGGGAGATGCCACCGCTGGCAGCACAGCAGCCTCAATGCCACTGAGAGCGTGAGTCGGCACCAGCTCAGGCTCCATTGGACAGAGCAGCGTCAGTACCCTAGAGTGCCTGTGGTCCCCATCCTCATCTCCTACTTCATCATGCTAAGGGGACTGAAGGACAAAGGAGACTTGAGCTTAGCATGCAGGAAGAGAAAGGCTATGGCAAGCAAGAAAATAAAACCAGGTGGACTGCTGCTGAACCAGCCAGGACTTGGCTTAGTTGTTTGGAAGGAAGGTCTCAGAGTGTTTTCATGGCTGTGCCTGGGCAGATTTAAAGGGCATTGCACCACCCGAGTCTATCCAAATGCAAATGTGCTGCTGTATATGGAGGAATAGGCTACACTGGAAACCAGATTTCTTACCAAGAGGAAAGCATGCCTGTGGTTGTCATCTCTGGATATTGTTCTTGGTATATCTCATTCATCCAGTATTCCCATAGCTGCCAACTTGGGGATTCGACCATGCTGATGAACTCCCTTCCCAAGCATTTTTGGGTTTTGAAGAAAAAAATGAAAGCCAATGAAAGGTGACTTCATAACTACCTTAAAATAGAAGGAATGGATAGCAATTCCTTAGGCTCATAAATATGGGCTAGTGCGTGCTGAAAGTAATTGTTATCATCATATCTGGTTAAAATTAGTCATGAGCAAGTTAAAACTAAGCATTGCGTCCAGGTTCATTGCTGAAATGCCCTTGCCACTGTGTAAAGTGCAGAATAAAATAGCAAGAACAGGATAAAACTCCCCCAGTTATTTGTTTGTTTGTTTTTTTTTTTTTGTTCAATGCTAACAGAGCAGGGAATTTCACACTCAGACATCAGTAAAGGTCAGTGAAACTTCAGCTTCTGGTCTCAGCCAAAAATAGGAAAAACAAAATGAAGATTTTCGAATCTCAACATGCTAATGACACTTGGGCTGTTGAGGCCCTCTATTACTGTCTCTGTGATCTATGCCTTTGTGCTTTAAATCACTTTCCAGAAGTTTAAGAGCTCAGTCCTTTGGGTACCAGTTGCAAAAGAGAGAACCCAATCATTAGAGAACAGGAAGAAGACTAACTTTTTTTTGCTGGTCCAAGCCCTCCCACCTGTGTTCTTTGTGATCTTCAACAAATGACTGAGACTTAAGATTTTAGTTGTCATGTACTTCTGTGTTCATGAGCTGCCTGTGCAGCACTGAGCTACGCACATGCTATGGGACATTTGCTCTCACGTCCTCTGACAGATCTAAGTACACCTAAGGCTGAACACACTTTTTAAAATGGAGACTAAAGTGTCTCTCTCTGCCGAAGTTTTACTAACTTAAAAGAAGTACAATTATACCTTACCTCTGCACTGGAAAGGGGAGTTACAGAGCTAGATTCTGCAGTGTTTTGAATAGGATCCTTGAAAAGTCTCTGGATTCTAAATGAAAATTACTATAGGAGCTTTTCTAAATACTTTTGCTGTAAAAGAGTGATTTGCACATAATCAAAGCCTCTTAAACACACAGACTGGCTGCCGTAAGAAGACTCCTTTAACATACTAGTTTCATACCCTGTTCAGTAATGGGCAAGCCAAACCCCCAAATTATGAATCCAGTGTAATAGAGACTCTGTTAATTATGTATGGGTGCATGTTAGCGGGGACTAAAAAAAAACAAAATCCCACCACAAACATGATCCCCCGATGTCCTGTCCTGACAGAAAGTTTTGTCCTAAATGAGGAATGTGTCCCCAGCTTGTTTAACGACTCCTACACAACCAAGGAAAATTTTGAGGTTTTGTGATAAGTTTCCTCCTGGTGTTCCCCCCACGGAAAACCAGTGTTTGGTGCCAGTTGGCACCAGTTTTTTCTCCGGTGTCACCCTGCAATTTCACCAGTTACAATTCTGTCAAAATGGAAGCACACAGGGTAGCCACTGTACTGAGTCAGGGTAAAAAAGAGTCAGAGAAAGGCAGATAAAGTCTCCTTCTTAACATGCCCAAGGAAAACTGAGACCCCTTGGGAAAAACTTTCACATCTCTGGATGCTGTCTGTGACGCTCTGGTTGTGGCAAAGGTCTTCTCTTCTGAGAGACAAACTCATGAACCCACTCAGAGCACAGCAAGTAAAGCAACATCCAGTGCAAAAACAGTCAGTGTGATGGATAATTTCAGAGTGGTGGTAAAGCTATTGGTTTTGAAGCTAGTAATTTGAAGTTGTACATTGCAACTATATAAGTGAGAAAAATGTTATTCTCTATTTTCAAAAATAATCTTTTGATACATGGGGTTGGTGTAGTCCTAAATCTCCATGAATGTAGTTGTAATTCCTGTTTAATAAAACTCCAGAGGTGATCTCTTTTTATCAGCCTATCATCTGTAATTAAGGCATTTAATATTCAAACCCTTTGATGTCATGTCATCTTTGAAACATAAATAAGAAGTTTGTCTCCATCTCAGAAATTAAGATAAATGAGTTGGAAGGGCAAGTCCCCAAAGATACTTTTAAAAGCTGTTTGGATATTTTAATAGCTACCGAAAAATAACAACAATAGTGTTAAAAAAAGACATTGGTAGAAAGCTTAAAACAGAGTCTTATGGGAAGTGAAAAATACAACTTACGTCTCAGCAGAGAAACCTGGACATAATCAGGTTTACTACTGTTTTTTGTTGGGTTTTTTGGTCCAGGTGATTTGTTTGTAGGGAGAATCTCAAAGAACTGAAATTAATTCCCAGTCACCCTCCCTATTGCTATCAGATAGAAAAGCAAGTCCTGGCACTCTGTGAACCTGTGCCGAGGGCCTGATGCACTGAGATATGGAGGACACCTCATGTTACACATCCTTCTCTGCCCCAATATTTAATAAGAAAATCAATGGGAATGTGGCAACCATCTGGTGGGGCATCTGCCCCATATGCTGGGTTTGGATGAAGCTCCAAATGGGATGTCTGCAGAAAAAGGGACCCTCTCTGTCCAGACTTGGGCAAAGCAAGGGGCTAGGTATGAGGTCAGCCTGTCACGTAACCCGTGGGGAGCAGTGCATTGGGGAATGCCCTCCTCAACCCCTTTTCTCTCCTCACCTCCATCCGGTGGAGTAAGTCTCACCTAGGTCAAACTAGAAATCTCTATCAGAAGACCTAGGGCTCCAGACCTCAGTCTACTTCCTAATCTTATGGCTTAGCCACACGATTATCCTTCACCCACACTCAAAGGCACAAAAGGATGTGCAATTTTTTTCTGCCATCACTCTTCCCTTCAAACTTGTCAGAAATCTCTCGCTTGTTCTTCTGGCGTGAGGCCCACTTCCACTCTCTTTATCCCTCTGCCGGTATCCCTGGACCTCAGCCAGCTTAGATGTGAGCTCTCCTTCTGTCTGCTTATAATTAGAATGTGCACACATTGAAGTTTGTTTTGTTTCCAAGGTCTTATTGGTGGGTTAGAGGGAGCAGCATGTAGGCGGGGAATCACACAAATCCTGTTATTTGTAGGTTCAGAGTGCTGCATGGGGAGAAGATACAGAAATCCCATTAGTCATTAATACGATTTTAGGGCAGATTCTTTAGGCAAGGCTTAGAAAATCTCTTCCTGGCTGCCTGCTCTGATGACATCTAGGTCTTCCTTTGCCCCACCGCTCCATGCCCAGTCAGACTGTATGAGTGTCCCAGCACATTGGATTACCACCAATCCTCCTCTTCCTCCATTGCAGCACAGACTTCCTTTTATTTATGTTTTGAATCATGCAGAATTCATTTAGGCTGGCGCAAATTTGCCACCGTCATTATTTACTGTGAGAGCTTCAGAGAGAAACTGAAGCAGCTACGTTTGTGTTAAGGCCTTGCTTTGAGCTCTGCAGCAGGACAGCGGTCTGTACAGACCCTCTTTCAATCCTGATTGCTGTTCTGACTAACCAGCCCCAGGCTTTTAATTTCCAGATGGAGTAAACTGGTTCTTCGAGTTAAAGGTAAAAAAGCCAATATCCAGAACTTCTCCTCCTATGGGGATCTATCCTCTTTTGAATGTTTTAAAGTACTTAGCTAAATTTTTACATGACTATGCATTCCTCTCTTCTGAACACAAGCCAACTTGATTGATTTGAGTATTAATTAGTACTATTAATCACAGAAGACCAAAGCATGATCTCGCTGAAGTTCATAGAGGAGCTCTGAACAGTAAATATATGAGAAAGAACAGGTCAAGTGCCAAAGAGATGACTAGACCCTGCCCTGAAGTGATTATATTCCAAAGGCACAAGTGAAGAAAAACAAAGCCAGGCAAGACAGAACATATACAGAGTGGGAAGTGGGTATTCAGGCTTGAATGTTTCTTGAAATAGGTGGGGTCTCAATGGCAGCTTGCTAAAAACAGTGTGGGAGCTTAGCTCATGGTAGCGTTCTTTTTGGCAGGCCACGAGGTGGGGTTGTGAAAGGCTGCCAAGATGGGTGGATGAAGGAGACAGAAGTATTGGTGACTGATGCTTGGGCAAGATTGTAACCGAATGGCAGATATTCCATTTTCTCTAATCTCATCTTGACACCTGTTTCTTCCTGGGCTGGATTAATCACCACTTGTTGGATTAGGTAAAGCTGCCCAGTTACCTACAAGTCTGGTTTTAATATGGCAGCTTAGTCAGCTTTTCCCTGCCAGTTGTCTAAGGTAGTTTTGTTGGGCTGTAATTGATTGGACGAGCTCGTACCTCAGCATTTGCAGCCTTTTCTGTCTCGGCTGACGGCCCCTGGGACTTGGGCGGCTCGAGGGAACGCCTGGCGGAAAGCTCTACCAGTGACGGAGACTGCTCTGCTGCAAGCGATGTGTTTCACATTAAGCACCAGATGACTTTTCCATCTTTTTTAGTAGCTTCTCTAAACTGGAGATTAAAATCCCAAAATGCACAGCTCCAGAGCCCCATCTCAACAGACCCACCAAACTCAAGAAACCCACCCAGCTCAAAAAGGCATCCTGTACTGTAGAGAACAATGTGTGGGTGGCAATTGAGCTTACCAGTGTCTGCTCCATTTGTTTAAACAATTGCTGCATGGCTGGTTTTGAATTTACAAGTATTTAGGAAGTTTTGAGATTCCCAGACTATAAATGCTGGTATCTATTCTACCCTCTGCAGACTTGAGCTAAGCTGTCATTTCACAGTGCACCTAATGATTCAGGTGAGGGAAATGGTTTCTGCTGTTGTTCTGCTCCTTTGCTGTTTTTTTCTGTGAGATGAAGAATCCTTTAGACATGGAGTCTTTCATGCTATGCTTCATCCACTTGAACCTTTCCTTCCCAGACTTAAGGCATATAAGAAAAAAAACAGATGTCTCAGGAAAAAAAAAAGCCCCCAAAACCCTAGCTTTACATGCACTTGGATCTTTCATTTTATAAAAACAGTCAAGCCACAACCACAAGATTTCACAGATAAGAGAAAAAATGTGGATTGTACTTAATTCAATATTATAAAGAAATGCTCTTATGGGGAGACGGCAAGCTGAGCCAAAGCCAGACCAAGACTGCTGACTGATCTGAAAAATGTGAATATTATTCACACTGGGACACCACATCTCATAATGCTCCATGTGTGCTATAGTATATAATTATGAAATGTTTGCATTAAGTAACTTGGGTGCCTAAATACAGATGTTCCTTATTGACATTAATTGGACTTGACATATCTTTGGCCTGCTTTATAACAGTCACCAAAGCATGCATTTCCACTTTACCGTACATATTCTAAAGGAGCTCTGTTCCATATCGAGCTTATTAACAGAGAAAAACATTAGTGCCTTAGCTATCTGTCATGTATTTCAGGTAAAAATGCAATTGGTTTGCATTAGAGAGTGTAGTTGCTGGGGACTGACCACAAACATTAATTTCTGTTCTTTTTTGTTTTTATTTACAGTGAAATCTGTCCCCAAGACTTAGAAAGTTATTTTTTCTTTCCAAAACTGTCAATGTATTGTGGTGCCATTTGCTCTGCTCTTCTTACTACCATGTCTCAAATGTCAAGTTTCTGAGAAAGAAAGAAAGAGAGAGAGAGAGAGAGAACGAAATTGTTCTTTAGCTCCCATATAAAATATAAATGGCTTTTGCACTTGTTAGTTTAACTGTTCTACATTACTCTGCAGTGTGCCTCATTCCAGTATCTAGAGAGAAACCCTAAGTATTAAAGAAAAACAAGGGTACTCATATTGATGAACTTCAGCTGGCCAGTTCAAAACAGGTTCTCCAAATGAGAACCCAAGAAGGCCTACAGTTTCCTTTGAGATAATCTGCTTTAGATGTATCATGCAGTTGAGATCTAGATCTCAGATTCTTCAGAATCCTTATGGAACCTCAGGTTTTAAGCAAACCTTTCCAAATGAGCTTCCTTGGAAATGAAAGATAGGCTTGTTTTTGACATTTTCATCTTAATTTGCAATCTTCAGCTGGGCTGTTGATGAGTGGGAGGTATTTAAGTGGACGTTCATGCTTTTAAGTGATGAATACAGAAATGAAAAGGCATTTGAAGTTTGGTCTAGAATTCAGACATGAAAATTTATTCTCCTGATATTTAGGAGAAACTTCTTATACATATTGTTCCAGGCAGTTCACGGACCAGGATAATTGCCTCTTTTGAAAGAAATTTATGTAAAATCCTAGAGAAGAATGGAAATTAAAGTACACAGAGCAGAGAGCCTGTGATTTCATTTGGTCGGATTCCTCCTTTTAAAAGAGGTGTACATCTTGCCTTTCTTGAACCAAATAGTGAAAATACATATGTTTTCTGAGTCAAATTCAACTTTTGCAAAGCACGTAAGTCTCGTCTAAAAGACAAATACCTGTCCTTTCCCATAATATTGTAGGAGAACTTGTGGCATTACAGCAGCTCTTTCCTTCTAAAAAAAAGTTAAAAGTTATTCAGAGATTTTGTATAGGCTGAGGACTTTTGCTTTACTAAAGGAATAACGTTGCTCTCTTTCGTACCAAAATGCGACTTTCCATTCTAAAACTGTTTGAGAAAAAATATTTTTTTTAAATTGCATCTTCTCTTTGATGCTGCCTTTGCCAATTAACACAATTCCAAGAATCTTCTCCTTGGAATATATCTTTTGGTTTCCTCATAACAATTTAAGCAAGACAAGCACGAGATGAAAAGGGAGCTTCCCAAGTACGTGCAAACGCTTCTTATAAAGGGAAAAGTCCCATGGCAAATTTTCCACAGCACAAGTCATTGTTTTGAAATGTATTTCAAGACTAAGCATATCTGATCACATCCAAGGCAAGAATATTACTGTTTATAATGTCGCTGTGAGCTGTGAAGAATACAGTCTTCAGATACAGCTAGAAATTGATGAAGGAGTACTAGCGTCTGAAAGGATCAGTGGATTGTTTCTGAAGTAAGAAAGATAAAAATGATGTAATATTAAGCAAAAGGCCATAGTCACTTCAAAGTGCAGAAAAATAATCTGAGCAAACTCATATATGCTTGAAGCTGAGTGCTTTAACACCAAGGAGTTTATACTTTTTCACTTGCATTCGACTGGTGAGATGTTGCTTGTAGCTGAGTGTGACATGAGGAATAAAACATTCCTTTTCTTTCCTATAGGCCATGCCAAATGGACAATAAATACCTGACAAAATAATCTAGAGTTCATCAGAGGTCATTCCAGGAAGTTTTTGTCCAGGCATGTACATTATAATGAACTGATGATCTGCTGGGGTCTGTCATTTATGAATTTAAAAAAAAAAAAAGCTTTTTATATTCAGCCTGGTTTTTAATTACAAAGTGACAATTCATAACTAGAAATATGCTAAACCTCAAAGTCATTCAGCACCTCTCTTGTTCCCAACCAACTACTGAATGTCGATGGCTCAGGTAAGCGAATGCTCTGCTCCAAGTTAATTCCAATTTTGTTTACTCAAGAGCTGGCCTTCTCAGCCCGTCTCTGTTAACGCCAACAGGGCAATTGCCTTATCTACAAAAGCAAATAGTTCCACAGGCTGTTGGCTTTTCAGCAGTATCTAACTATATAGAAATACACCTTACTTTCTCCAAGGCTTTTTCCTCTCCTGGAAGATACTTTTAATATTTTTACCTTGAAGATGGTAACCCCTAGCAAAACAAATGAATAAATTTTCTTTCTGAATGTCTTCATATAGAGTTTTAAAGAGGTACAGTTAAGATCTGAGAGAATACAGCCAGTAATACATTATGACAATAATAGCGCTGCTGCAGTGGACAATCCTGTTCATCTTTAACACCTACTGTGGACTCCAACTAGTCATTTTTATACAAGTCCATGAAGGTAAAAAGGTACTTTAAGGCCACAATGAACTACCAGCACATGAGCAAAACACTTCAACTCCAAGGTTGCAGTAAACTTTAGTTTACTTCCAGCACTAACATACCTTGTCAAGAAATATCAAACAAAGGAATTAGGAAACAAAATACAATCTTTGCCTTCCAATTCACTTATCCTTTCAAAGCACACACTGATACACCTCGCCCTCAGTTTTGCATACATTCTGGGAAAACACCAGCAAATTTGGGTAGAGCAGGCAGATTGCCCAGAATTCCTTCCAAGTTTGGAGAATGGGCCCAAAAGTCTTTAAGTAATGAATCACCTCAAATTCTCCATAATGGCCCCAGCAGCATCGCTCCTAAGCCAAGATGCAAGGTTCACCTCTCCTTGTCCTACAGGAGAGGCACAGACTTGCAACTCAGAGGTGCCAAGAATCAGGAAAATAATACACGTGAATTACAGCAAGATAAACTGGACCCATGGCTTTGAGAATAAAAACATATTGTAATTAAAAGATCAAAGGCAATCCAAATAAATCAACTCTATTTCAAGGGCTAATGCCAGGAACAGGCTTCCCTTTCCATGATATCAGCAATCTTCTTGTACATGCCCATCCTAAGCTGTCAGTGCCCTGCAGGACGTTATGACTCGGCCTCCATACCACGCGGTTGGGCAGCAGGGTGCAGAAGAAAGGATATTTCCTGCTTTTAACCTAGCTTTAGCTCTTGATGGTATTTCAGTATTGCCAGTGGATTTTTTTTTCCCTTAGCCATACGTCTCGCTGAGCACCCCAGGCAACACATACCTGCAGGTGGGCAGGTGGGGATTTGTCAGAATGTAACAAAACACAAATAGCAAATTATGAGTGTTTAAGCCATGGAAGTCAAGTTATGACAGCTTGTTGCCAGGAGTATTTGTACCGGTGGGTGTGCTGCTCACTGTGCCCATTGTATTCCTTCATGCATCTATTTTGATGAGAAAGATGGGCTTAAATATGGAAAGTGTCTATAAAGCAAATAAAACCACACAACTTTCAAACAGTATCACTGTGCTTCCTATGATCTCTTCTTTCAAAAGGTGATTTCCAAGGTAGACTTACATCTCTGATTTAATGTGTCAGACCAGACCTGTGCACCAGAAGGAATGATTGGTGGTAGTACAGATAAGCTGAGATGACGCAGATCCTTTTTTGGAAACGTGCTTCTTGTGTGCCTTAGGGCCCAGAGTTAGGGAGGGTGAAAAGTGTTTGGCTTTGGAAAAATTTGGGTTCAGCTAGTTACAAAATGCAGTAAGAAATGAGTTTATTGATTGTTTCTGTTACTCGGGAAACCCCTGGATGTATCCTGGGGATCTATCAGCAAACAAGTTACAACTCATTTAATGACATTGTCTTTCTTTATTCCTGACGAAAGTGGGATCTGAGGGACTTGAGGATGAAGGTAGCAAGTTGAGCTGGTGCTAAAATGGTGTAGGTTTGGCAGGGCACCTTTCAACTCCACAAACTATTAGGTCTTTGCTTTCAAAGCTACCTATATTGTGCATTTATTATTATTACCATGCCACTGTTCTCAATATTGAACACCTTTTCCCTTTGCAAGAGGCACTTGAGAAACAATGACAGTGCCAAGAAAGGACTGTTTCTGTTTTGGAGAGAGCTTATACAGTGGAAACAGGGCCACTCACAGCTTGTCCATATATTGCTGGACAAGCCTAGTGAGACTTTATTTCCTGAAGAGATGAATCAGTGCAGCTCTGCAACATTATAAATGAGGTCATGGCAGTCACCCAGAAGCTGCAATAAGCTCAAGATCTGAAATAAGGGCTTCTCAGGCTCAGGAAATAGAAGAGGCAACCCACAAAGGTGTCTGTAGACAGACTCTCTACGGGACACCAGCTGGCGTATGACTTGACCAAATTATTCATTTTTGGGGCTGCTGTGAGTGATTTACTGCAAACTAACAGGATCCTGGAGCTCATAATCACAACAAAAGGCAGGGGCACTTTGCACATGGCTAGAGGCAGCTGCTGTAGCAGGATTTTTGCAAGCGAAATAGAGGCTGTCATTAGGAGATGCAAGGTGTGACGCTGTCTCCACTGCTTGCTGTTACAGAGCTGCCTGCTGTGCTTCATATCATTGCCACTGGTCGCCTGCTCAGGCCCATGCAGTTGGCTGAAAAGACTCTTAAAATTGCTCAGACAGCAGAGACTCCTGCTTTGATCCTGAAACAGACAGTTCCCTTCAATCCTACAGCCATTTCTCTTCCAGTGTCAAGAAGGAAAGCAAGGTTGGAGCACCATTTCTTTTAAGGCAGCATAAGCTTTCAAAAAAAAAAGGAAGATTGGGGTGGGAGAAGAGGCTTATTTTGTTAGTTGGAAGGAAAATTCTGTGTCCTGGTTTCAGCTGGGATAGAATTAATTTTTTTCCTAGTAGCTGGTATAGTGCTGTGTTTTGGATTTTGTATGAGAATAATGTTGATAACACACTGATGTTTTAGTTGTTGCTAAGTAGTGCTTACATAGTCAAGGACTTTTCAGCTTCTCATGCCCTGTCAGCGAGAATCTGGGAGCGGGTACAGCCAGGACAGCTGACCCAAACTGGCCAAAGGGATATTCCATACCATATGACATCATGCTCAGTATATAAACTGGGGGGAGTTGGCCGGGGGGCGGCGACCGCTGCTCTGGAACTGGCTGGACATCGGTCAGTAGGTGGTGAGAAATTGTATTGTGCATCACTTATTTTATATATTCTTTTATCATTATTATTATTACTTTCCCTTCCTTTTCTACCCTGTTAAACTGTCTTTATCTCAAACCATAAACTTTACTTTTTTTTTCCTGATTTTATCCCCCATTCCACTGTGGGGAAGAGTAAGCGAGCGGCTGTGTGGTGTTTAGCTGCCTGCCAGGTTAAACCACAACAGTCTGGGAAGCACCAATTTAAAAGGATATTGAAGGGACTTAGTGTCTGTTTCTTCCTGAATTTCAAAACAGGAGTCCTTTGTTGAAGGAGGCAAAAAGCAATGGTATTCCGGTTTGTCCTACATTTTACCTGCAGAAATGAGCCGTCTGAAAGGAATACAAGCCACTGCCTTGTTTGATGCAGTAGCCGTTAAAGGATCCTGGGGAAGGCTGGTGCGGAGGTGGAAGGGAATGAGTATTATTATATTTCTACATTTTGACCCCATTAGACATTCCAGGCGCAGGTCAAGTGCAGCAGTTTATCTTCACCCCAGGGAGGAGTCTGATCTGTTGTCTTTGATCTATCCTGTGGTGATGAGTCTGATAATGTTTCCATCTGAGAGCACTAAAGCAAGTCAATAAATAGCAAAGCAAAAAATTCCACCGCTGCCATAAACCAGAATGGGAGAAGGGTCCCTATTGTGTGGGTTTTTCCCCTTAAGAAGCAGTGATGGGGGCATTAAATATGATTTCCACTTAAAAACTCTCTATCCAAATACTCTGTCTTTTAAGCGTCATTATACTTGATCAAAGGGGGTCCAAATAAGTACCATTAATCAAGAGATCCTCATTTCCAAATGTTTCCTTGAACTTTCTGCTGTTTGCTGAAGTTTTAAACTCTCAAGCCAGGGTCTGCATGTCAAACTACAGAGTGACAAATGAAATCAAGAGTAAAAGGCCGTCTACAGAGTGTATTCCTGATTTCAGTCTCAATTATAAACCACAGGCAATTCTATTTAATCCCTGAAGAAAGGGGATGCTTTTACTTGGGCTGCCACAGGAGCTGATCACAGACAAACTGTGGCTCCTAGAGTCTATGGTTGCCCCCATGCTAGGAGAAAAGGTGTTTGGACCATCTCTTCTCACAGCGGGACAGGTCTGCTTGGCTAGCCAGGGCATTGAACGGAGGAGGCCAAGAGCCAGCCCTTGAGGAACATAATTTACCCCAAACCGTAACACAGAGATACGCAGCTCCCAGAGGATTGGCAACTCGACTGACCCCTTGCAGAAGAGGGAGAGCCAGACAAAAAGGTTGCTTCTCCCTCCTCACTGTTAATGTGGAGATGATGATTAAATAGTTCTTTATATGTGCCCCTGCTCAGGCAAGAAGCCAGGATCAAATTGCGTCCTTCATGGGAGGAGAGTTAGACACAAACAGGATCTTACCAATGTGATAAAAGCACACTTAAAAATCCCAATCTGTGTTAAAACTAACATCAGTTGAGACAAAATGTTCTTGCAAGAGTAGTTTTATTCCTCTAAAAGAAAATTCTACTTCTGACTTCTTAGAATTGCTAAATTATCTAGAGCAATTTATGATTAATTTTATGTAAGATGTTTTCCAGCCTCTGGATGTCTTCAGGACTGTGACTGTTTCTTTGATCTACCTGAACCTCTCAACTCCCATCCAGGATGAAAGATGAACAGTTTTTACTAGTTGGAAAGTTCCATAGAAAATGTTTAGAGTAGTTTCTTTTTTAAAATTTTTGATTTTGACATTTCTAAATTAAAAGATTTAATTCAGTGAGGCCATGTACTAATCTGTACCATGGGAGTTGTAGCCTGAGTGCCCAGCTGGGTTACATGTCACAGTGAACTGGAGGAAGACTGTAGTACCTGAAAGAAAATGCAGCACATGTGGAGGAACATGACCAAGTGAGAACAATGAGTGTCCAAACCACATTCAGGTCCCATGAGGCAGCATGTCCATTCGAGCAAAACCTGGCTTTGCCTGCACAATAGCTCAGCTATCCAGAACTCCACAAATTTCTACTCCTCCCATCCATATTCAGTGGTTGTGGGATGCAAGCCTAGCATCTGAGCTGTGTCCCTTCACGATGACCAGGCCAGGAGATAAGAGTGGAGTTCACATACAATGGTCAGTGGAAAGCAGGCAGGACTTAAATTCTTCACAGGAGTATCTGCCAGTCATGTTTTTGTTTGTGTGAAAACCATACAGAGTCAGGGACTGTTTTCCACCATGACATTATGGTCATTAGCTTCATAGCCTTTCTTAATTAATCTACTTTTTGTTGCCTACAACATCTAAGCACATCTTGGGCAAGAGCTATTTATTAGATCTTTAGATCTCATTAGAGGAGAAAGCTGCCTTGCCTGGGTTTTGAATTTGTGATGGTGGAACATCCTAGGATTGATTCATGGCATTTTGCGATGGATAAGTTCTTTCCGATATCTCCAAAAAGCAAGGCAGACCAGTAAGACAAGAAATTGCTTCAAGAATACAATCATAGACAAGAGAAGTAGGGGTAGCTCAGTTCCACCTAGTAAAAGCTTGCTGTTATTAAATTACTCTTTTATAAAAAGCTGAACTTACTCTTTGTGAAAGTGAGAATCCAAGAGAGAAAAAATAGAAACAAAGCTGGGGCAGCTACAGAAGCTTTCATCCTTACGGAGGTACACAAACCTCCAGCAATGGACTGAACTCTCTCTAGGAAGGCAAATAAAACCTCACATCAGCACATTTGCACAAAATGGTGCAAAATGGAATAACATCAATTTCCTATTACACAATTTCTTTCTCGCAGAACTCTTAAACCTCATTTTTCCCTCCCTTTCTCCTGCCCTTCTGGACCTTGTGCAAAGGAAGCCTGGACATTATTACTATAAGTGTCTCCCTCAGGACGCAGACTTACAAATGTTCTCTGATCCCATGTAAACAGGATAATGTGTTGGGCTGTTTGTTTATGCCACACTGTAATTCACCCTTTGACATAAACCAGTTTCAAGTGATTTTTTTGCCCTCTCCTTGTCTGGGAATCAAACATGACCTGCAGGTTTCCCTGCATAATTAGATAACAGTAATAGCAGAATATTGGCCAGTAGCTGAATAGTTGTGCCAAGATCATGGTCTTGATGAAAGGGCAACAAGGACTACCAGTACATGCAACTGCTGCCACAGAAGGTGAACCTTGTGGTGTCCTCCGGGTGAAGATAGGAATCAGCATTCATGTATCTCCAGCCAAAATGGCTATTACAGCCGCTACACCTTGCTGATGCTTCAAATAGCTGACTGTGTCCACTGCTGGTCAGGATCCTGTATCGTCCCTCTATCTTCTGCTGACACTGGCTGTTTTTCTCATAATTTCCTTCTTCTGCTACTACCCTTTAGGATGGCTCTGACTGTAAGGATGGTGGTTGGGTGGAAAAGGCAGAATTATGAGGCCCTTCTGAGTCAGCAAAGGCAACTCAGTGGTAAAAGCAATACTGAGAAGCAACAACTTGCTTACAAGGGCATTACCACCTTACTTCTGGCAGAGTTATGCTGACATTGAAAACCGTGAGAATTTGTAGGGAGGGGAAAACCATGCAAATAATACCAAGTGGTAACTAATATATTCATGTTTTGGGAATATGGTGAATGTCTGGTTCTAAAACTGGGATTCACAAGGGAATGAAGAGACAGAAAACACCTACATGTCTAAAGAACCTGACAAGTACTCACTGAGCTTCTCAGGGATACCTAAGCAATTTGGACCTGCAACTCTCATGGATTTCAACATGCATCTAGGTTTCAACATGATCTAAATGCATGTAAAGTTCCTCTCACAACTTCATCCAGCTGAAATTCAGATAATATAGATGAATAATTCACTTAGGTTTTTGTTTTACTCAAGATCATGGAACAAACTGGTAGCATGAGTAATGAAGCACATTCTCTTTTCTATCCTGATAACTAAAGCACTAGAAGATGTTAACCAAGTATAAAATCTTTCTATTGCACCCTAGGTAGACACGAAAAGTTAATTTATCTGCACCCAGATCTCAGTGCTGATCTGTTCCCAATTAACAATGTATTTTGGGAGAAAAATGTGATTTTTCTCCCATCAGCAGATTATTTCTGATTTTAACCATGCTGTACAATCATTCTCTGTTTCTTGGTAATATCTTTCTTTTTATTTCTCAAAAGAAAAGTAATGGACAGCTTAAAAACACATCAGTGAAGCAATGTTTATCCCAAGGGCATTATATTAACATTTCTTGGAGGACTAAGTGTTTGCAGTTCTCTGATAAACAGCCTTAGCTTTTCCCTTGGCAGTTAAAAAAATGGCAATAAAACTCTCTTTGGGCAATTGGTTGATAGGACCCAGAGCTCTTGCATTTACCAATGTAAGCAGCAGACAAACCTTAGGGAAAAGAGAGAGGTGATTTGTTAAAAAGGATTCAATATTGCTATTGCAGCAGTCAGGAAGGGAATGGCTCAGAAGAAAGGTGGAAATTCCTTAGCAGCTCTGAGTGACAGAGATTGTGAAAAGGCTGATCCAAGCCCTAGGTTTATCCTGGTCAGTTTGAAAACATTAACATTTTCCTAACTTTATCCATGAACTCAAATAAAAACCAACGCAGATCATTCCCAGGCAATGATTATCAAGATTTCAGTCTGTAACCTTGAGAAGAATAAGCTCAGAGCACAGAGACAAACCCAAATCTAGTCTTCAGAGGAGAGGTCAGGCTGAAACCTCTCTCTACTTCATTTAACTAGATCTGAGTGGTATCTGAGTTCAAGCATCTTTGCGCTTCCTTTGATCTCAGGAGACCATTTTCACGAGCTGCTGTATGAACTGCCTTACGTTTTTTGATATAACTTTAATTGTACTGCTCAGCCGTCTGATGAATCCATGAAGAACGGAGATCAGTGAACAAACTGCCACAGCCAAAGGAGCACCAAGAGACTCCCTCTGAAAATGCTGCTTGGTGGATTTCCCCACCAGCAGATCAGGTCTTCCTCCCTCCTAAACACTTGGGCTTGGATTAGAAAGTAAAACCATCAAGGTGAGCTTTTGTTCCTGCTGTAAATGGCCCTGTCTGAAAAGGCTTCCACCAGAAAAGGCAAAAGACTGCTCCATGATCTTTTAATCTTCTGGATATGCTATGGAGCAGTCGATGGCTATTAATTCTGTTTGTTCATATGGCCTTTCCTGCATGTGCTTCTGTAAACATATTCAGAGCTCATAAAATGTTAATTAGGAATAAAATAAAATAAATAAGGCAATAATCTGAACCTTCCGGTCCCTTTTGGCCCAGAGTATGTGCTTACTGTTAACTATTTCCAGGCCATTCAAAAACAAGTGAAAATTTACCAGAACAAGCGTCCTTATTCAAGCCTTTTTTTACGATGCAATGAAAAGAGAAACACAGCCCAGTAAATCATATAATTAACACAAGCTTGGTGCTTGGCGTGTGAAATTAACCCAGGGAATAAACAAGTGGCTGGGTTAATCCCAGCAAAACTCCCGTTGTGCTTCGAGAAGCACTGGAGGTGCAGGCACTGGGACCTTGCCTCTCCTGTACTGGGGCCGGGTGGTGACCACCGTTCCCTCTGCAAAGTCATAGTGGCAGGGCCGGCTGAGCTGCAAGTCCTGGAAGATTTTTGAGACATTTGTGGATGTTTGCTGTCTCGCTGTGATCGTGATATCAGGATGTGGAGAGACAAGCTGGAGGGAGTCAAGGATTAAGGTGAATTGACATGGTCATGGGTGAGCGCTGTACAAAAACCTGTATGAGATTACTTCTGTCCCGAAGAGTTTATGGTAGGAATAGACCCAAAAGAGTAAGTGGAAGAGAGGAAAGAGAATGAGGGAGGGATGGAGTGATGTGTCAAAGGTCATTGATGAAACGAAGACCAGGACCTGGGCTTGTGAACCTTTGTCTGGTGTCCTGAGCTAAGCAGGTGGCTTCATATTGCTCCTTTGGAGAGCACCAAACCTTCACAAAAAGCCTAACTATGGTCACACACATACACACACACACACAGAGTGAAGAGAGCTTCCCAGCATGTGAGCATCGGCTGCTTCTGAGCAAAAATTAAAAATGCTTAGCGCTTTGGGAATATACGGCTGAAAACAAGAAAAACCAAGTTAACATCAACTTTTAATGGGTATTTTATCAAGGTGCGTTCTTGATTTTGGTGAAATTCAGTGTTACAAAAGTGGGAAGAAATTTCTAGAACAGCTGGAGGAATTAATGTAAGTCAATGCTTTGCAGCTACCCAAGCTAGAATATTTGTGAATCAGCATTCAAGTTTCTGCCTGAATATGACTGAAAATACACTGGGTTTATGGCTTGTTTTTTAACCCGTTTGTACTGTAAGGAAAGGCCCACCTCTTACTGGCAATTTTTGGTCAAGGACTGCACTATTCTTTTAAACCAAATTGTAGAACATAATGGTCGTCTTGGAGCCTCTTGTCAAATTTCTTGAGCTTAATCTAATGAAATTCATAAATGCTGAATCTATTCATGGTTTCTCAGAAACGTACCTCATCCAGATGAAAATTTCAGTGCCCACTGAACGTATTTGAAATATCCCAAATAGCCAGTATCCCAAACTTCAAATCATCTGGATCAGAGCAACATTTGGGGCGATATGAGCAGAAATTTTCTAGAGAAAAATGTTTTGAATGATCACTGTAAGTTCTGCGGAGCAGGAGAATCAGTGCATGCTGCCAATCTGAAGTAATGATGTAAAGCACCTAGCTAACATAAAGATTTATCAAATGCTTGGACAGGCTGGGATGGTGATGGCTTGGCTGAAGATTAGCGGTTTACTTTTAAAATAGAACATATTAGTCAGTCAAAAGTAGTAAACAGCTGGTCTGTAATTTACCTCACATTAATTGGATTCTAAAGAAAGACTTCTGACTAAAAAACAGGTTCCTGATTGACACCCATCATTAATCTCAGAAGAAGGCAAAACCAAGGAGAGTGAATTGTCTTCTCCTTTACTATGCATGACTCTCCATCTGTTGTAAGGGTGCAGCAAGCTCTGCAGCCTACGGTTACTTTGGTCAAACCACGGCAGCAGAAACAGAAGCATAGGGGAAAGTTTATTTTCTCATTACTCACTCTGGTCTTTCTTCGTGGACAAACTGCAGCACAAGCAAGTATTCACCAAAAGACTTTTAAAGGATGACCAAATGTCTGTGATGAAACATTTAATACAAAGTTGTTAGAAATAAGCGAGAAAGAGAAGAGAAACCACACACATACACAAATAAAATCCATTTCCAGAGTGAGTCAAGAAATTCAAGAAGCCAAAGTTTTTATCTTGACATAGTTATTTGTTTGTTCTCTGGTTTGGTTCCTTATATGAGGGATATACTCTGAAAAAAAAAGGTCTTTACAAAGTTCAAGGTGGGTGGTGGGGAAAAGCTGGGATCCTGGATTGCATGGGTGCTATCATATACAATAAAATCATTAAAACTGCTTGCAACCAGGTTCCCTCCTGACCTGCCATTTTCAGTGCAAAATTGCAGGCAGGCATTCAGAGACAGACAACAAGCCCACAAAGGGAGCAGCCGTTCTGAAAACAACTTTCTGTATTTCTGTTCAGCTCAGTGTCCTCCTCAGCACATCTACCATCTTCCTTTGCATCTTTTTTTTTCCCCCTAAGTAGCCTGCTAACAGCTTATCTTCAACAGCCTTCTAAAAACAGACCAAAGGGGATGTCACAAACTTGAGGCGGCAGTCATCACTTCATCTTCGACTGCCTGTTCAACCTAGGCCATCTCAAAGAAAATACTCGTGGTGGTCAGAAGCTTGGGTGTGTTCTAGGAAGCGTATCAGGTGGCACAGGAAAATGAAAAGAGATTTTTGGAGAATAGGAAGGTGTCTGCAAAATGAGAAGTGGTCCCTACTCAGAAGCTACACAGCTACTCCACAGCACCTACTTGGATCTGTGGGGAGCAGGTAAATGTCAAGCATCAATAGCCATGAGGTGATTTTTCTTTTCTTCCCAAATCTGTATTGGAGAAGACTGCTGGGAAGGACTGACTATAATCAGGAAGAATATAACGGTAGTTGGTGAAAGCAGCTTTCATTATGTCTGGCTCAGTCAGTGTGTCAAATCTGAACTGCAAAGTTATTTCACTCCTAAACTTCACAGGCAGTTTTTTCTGATGCGCCTCAATCCTTCTGCATGACCCCTTTGAAGTTCCATCCTGGTGCTCCTGCACAGCTGTACCTGCCCAGGGGACTGCTCATCTTCACACCCTATCCTGCTACCCATGGGAAGGCCAGGACTAGGGATCACAGCTTCTGTCAAAATGGGCAGAACCATTTGGATCCTTTAAGAACAAACAAGGCTTAAAAAAAACAAAGGGAAAAAAGAAAGAAATTCCACTACATATGTGATGTAAGTTCAGATAGATCTGTTCACAGTTTTCCAGCTCTTTGGGATGTTTGTGGGTTCGTAAAACTCCAGCTCCTGGAGTCCTGTGATTATTTGAGGATTACAGCTAGCATTAAAAAATAACAATAAAAAAATTTCAAAGGGATTTGAAGAAGAGCTGTAATGTCTGAATAATAAATATTGAGAATTCAGACAGCAAACAAAAAGAATCCATATTGACAATTTTGGAACTCCTGTGATTTCGATTTTTGGGACTTGTACCATTGTTTTTTTGTCACTTGGGACTGGTGTCCCATGATTATTTAGGTAGTACTTGTATAACTCCCTTTCTTCTACCTAAGGTCTCATGCAAAGCTATTATTCCTGACACAGGAAAGGTATACAGTTGATTGAGATGTATGATTCCTAACTTGTTTCTAAAAAAGGGGCAAGGCATGATATTGTACCTTTTAGAAGTACAGCCTGCACTTATTTATAAATTAGAACTAATTACAGGTAACCTGTCTTTGGCGTAAGTAAAAAGAAAAATCCAATTTTCAAATCTTGGCAGATGTTTCAGTGTCTTCCCATTATGATCTCAGTTGGCTTTATCAAGTGATACCACATTATAATTAGCTGAGGTATATGCTACAATTCAAAGGAGGATGCCCAAGAGCAGAAGATGAATCTGAAGAAGCCTCAAGCAAAGAAGCTAATAAATGATACTATTTCAATTAGGCAATTACTTGTGAAAGAGCTGAGAGAGCTGTACTGAAGACAACATTTCTTAATGGATTGTTCAACACTCAGGGCTCTTGAGCAAGATGTGTGGCATCCTCGGAAAAATGAAAGCATTTTGCTCTCCTGGACAGAGAATTTTCACTGTATTTGAAACGTGTCTTAAAAGTCCCCCATCTCATAAACAACACTAAGTGTATCTGGATCAGCCATGAGAAAAGCTTGCTTAATTTATTCTTCAATTCTTACAAAAAAAGGACTTTCTTAAACTTCCTTTTTTGGAGACAGACAAAGTCTACATATAAGAATAAATATCCATATTACATATTTTAATTGTTTCCTGGCTCAAGAATAGTCAGTCTCCCTAACAAAACAGAGACATTTCTGAGGCTACTATAAAATTCCAAAATATTAAATCTTTATGCATTCCACAGTGCACTTCTGGGCTTTATAGGAACAACTTCTAAGCTTCAGAATTTTGAATTTTTCACACAAGATTAATATTATCATAAAACAAAACCAAACTGGCAAAAGCTCTTGAAGAACACTTAAGGGGCTAGAAAAAAATCGTTTCTCCTATGAAATACCTGTACAAGTCCCATGTCCACCTGAACAATTTTTGGCACCAGAAACATGCAACTGTGGATGCAGGCATATGCTGGGAAAGCATCAATACCAAGAGGAGTGCCCACTCATTCCTTGCTTTTCACCACATCTTGACTGATGGCTTGCAGTGGTAATACAAGGTATTGCTGAGCTGCCCCTGAAAAAATAAGATATTTGATTTCCCATGCAGATTTCATGCTGTTCTGCTGACACCCACAAAAAGGGATCTCGGTTCCTGACTGTGATTCCTCCATACTATTGCTAGTGTCACTGTAATGGCTATGGTAATATTAATTATGATGGTTATTGAAATAGTAATAAAAAGTAACAACACGTCCAGGGTAAGGTCTTCATGGGAGAGATGCTCTTAGTGGCTACCGTCTTTTAAAGGAGACCTTAACATTTGTTATTTTTATGTTGTTGTTCTCATTAAAACAAAGTTATTCATGCCAAATAATATGTTTGTTCCTTTTCACCTAAAGAAAAACCAGATGGGGACTACCAAGCATCCTCAGCAAGCTCAATGGTGGCTATTTGCCATAAGTAGCACAGTCATCGAGTGTTCTTGTGCCCGGTGAAAGATCTTTGAGGAAAGCAGGAGGGCTGGTGAGGCTGGACGAAGCCTGTCCCATTTGCACATCAGTTTTTTGCCCAAGACATGCATTTGGCTGCAGAAGCACTGCGCTGCCCTGTGCCCAGAGCCCTCCCGCTCTGCTGCAGCCGAACACCCCCGCCTGCACCACAGTCCTGCTGTGACTCCTGCACATGCATGCCAGCTGAGTGTTTACAAATGCTGCGGGGATTTTACGAGGGTCAATTAGCACCTTACACACAGCTCTGAACACCTTAAAGAAAATACAGAGAAAGTGCAAAACAATGTCTCTGCACGGCTCAACTTTGGGCTCTGCAAACTCCGTGGAAAGGGGGGGGCATCCAGGTGTTGTGTGTTCAGGGCCCATTTCAGGTACTCCGAACTGCCCTCTGGAAACCCCTCCTTCGCTCTCCTGACAGTACAGGGAGCCAGTCTGAGGGAAATTTAACCCTATCCCAGCCGAAACCAGGACAAGTACCTAAAGATAGATGGCATAAATACTGCCCCTGCATCTCCTTAGAGGGAGAGAGGGAGACTTTCAATGCCCCTAAGCCAAAATGTTCCCTAAGATTTAACCTAAACTGAAATAAAGTCTTACTGTTTGATGCTATAAAACAAACATGGCAGCTCTTTGACAAGACTAGCAATAGGTCAGGCTTATTTGCAGAGAGGGAATGCTAACATCAGCTTGTCTCTGTAATATACTTCGTTATAAACAGCTACTTTTCCAAGCTGATTGCATTTGAAATGCTGCAAGTTCACTTGACCTCCGTTCTCTCTGAGGTTAAGTACATCCTTGGGCTAGAGTTTAACACAGCACTTTGGGAATGTAAAGACTTAGGGTGCCTTTGGCCTTTCTACCAGCTCCATAATCTGCTTACAAGCTCGTCCTGAACTTTGACCCGTTGGAAAAACGTTTGCTCCACTTAAACAGGGACATTCTGGCTCTGTCCTATGAGAGCCGGAGCAATGAGGAAATGTGCCAACTTTTAAAAGTTAAGGAGACAGAGAAGGGGAGCAAGATTTTGCCTGACTGCAGAAGCTCTGATTCCTCCAGCTACATAGCAATTAATATCTGTGACCCACAAAAACCATGAATCATCAGAGTAGGTCAGTGGTTAGGGTCCAGCAGGGCACAGAGGGCCAAGCTCTGTTCCCTGCTCTGATGGGAACCAAAGGTTTGTCTCTAGACATTGTGTGCTCACAATGCAGCTCAAGATAAGCCTGTATTTCCTACCAGACATTACAGTACATGTGCCTCACCCCTTGCCTTTGATACTGGCATTTATCTTGTTACTCTACCTGCCTTTCTCCGGTATTGCGCAGGAAATGTATCCCAGGTTTCCTAGCACTGCAGAGAGAGGCATTCATGTGGGAAATGGAAAACTTATCTTTCTTTGTATCTGACCACAGAAGTGGTGTTGGTCATCTATCCTCTCTCTCACATCTGCACATCTGGACCAATAGCTTATGTCATGGGTTGGGATGTGAGCAGCTCCATTGTGCAGAGGAATGGCTTGCACTGCTGGGCCTGTGCTGGAAAGTCCTTCTGGATGCTCTCTTAGGACTTGGAGAATGATAAAGAAGCAGTCCTGAGAGAACGGAGTCATAATTTATTTTCCACATGCTTTTGTTGCCAGGGATTCACATCACATTTTCTCAAACAACTTATACAACTGTATTTCAACTTGTTACTAGTAATAGACATCCTGAAACTCTGAAGTTGCACAGACTGTATTACTAATTCACACACACTTTTGTATCTAAACACCACCAGAATGACAAAACCCAGAGAACATTCCTGAGACAGTTTTTGTACTATGGCTATAGGCTGTGCTCAAGAACATATGTAATCTGCTTACCTATTTGTGCAGTGGGAAAGTTGAGCATGCTGCCTGCTACATCACCAGTCTGAATTATCTCCTGCATTGAGTGTGTCATTTTTGCCCCTAGTGATGCAATAGAAGACAGAAAAGCAGAAAATTATTTTATAGTCACTATTATTTGTTTCTATTCCTATGTGGCCTGGAAGGACCTTTCATGGACACATATTCCACAGACATGTCCAGGTGGAGAGCAGAAGGCCTTTGCCCAGAAGACTTTACAATCTGGGTTGTCCCATTCCATTACTAAAATCCCTTTTGACCTCTGGGCTGAAGAATTTGATACAGATTCTTTTGGGAGATTAAAATTTGGAAACCCACAACCCTGTTGTTACAGCTGGAGCTAGCTACAGTTATACTTCAGATCACTTTTGTTTTCCATAGCATTTGATTTCTTTCCCCTCCTTTCTTTATATCATAGCCAGGGCAGAGCTCAAAGAGGGTAAACACTGACTATATGGAGCATACCGGGTAAAGCAATGAACAAAATACCCAGAGGACCTCCCTACAGAAAATCCATAGCAATATATTAATCAGTAACAAGTGCAATTGTTATTGTAGTTTTCTCACTTATTCCTAAATTAACAACGATGAGTTTTTACACATCCTTTAGCAAAGCTCCAGATTATAACTCACTCCCGTGCTGCATGGTCTCTTGTGTATAGAAACATATATGTGATGGCAGTCCTGGAAAATGCACAGCCTGAGCACTGTGACCTCTGAGAACAGCCCTGTGGCCTACAATTCTCCATCACAACAGTCCCGACAGGTGAATCCTTGGCACAGACACTGATATGAAAACTAAAAATATTTGAGATGGTCTGCATCAAAATCCAAACCTCTACCCTCCTCTAAGTCTGTGGACACTCTTCTTGGATACTATGAACAGGGGCAATATTCATGGCAGCTTCCAGACTGTCCAAAGGGCCCCACTGACACCTTAGAGCCAGTTGTCATCATCTTCCAGGGTTATAAGGAGGTTTGAATTCTGCATTCTATGGTTTGAGTGTAAACCCGTCCAGAAGACACAAAATTAGTATTTAAAACGAAGACAAAAATCACTTCCAGATGGTCAAAAATCAGTATCCCACCTATAAATTAGTTGCTAGTTCCATCAGATGTTTTGCATCCATCTCTGCTAAGTGTATCTGACTATATAATATATAAAATAGAATTCATGTATTCCATAAGCTGCCTGTACCTCCCTCTTTTACAAGAGATAGCCTCCAGGAATTTGGTGGGTCCAGGAAAAAAAAAAGAAAAATAATTTATTACTCTATATCAAAAGGGGGAAGGGCAACATGTTTTTCCCAGGATGGCAAACATATATATAACGTATAATAACTATTGTTTATTCTTTTAATATGTCAGAACAATGCCATCTCATTGGTATCACTAAAGACAGCAGTAGTTACATTGCAAGCCTCAACTTCTCATTTATCTTATTTGGTGGCTGGTAAAGAAAATTTCTAGGCAAAGTCATGGAGGCTCTAGCCAAACTCAGCAGAGGCAACTTTCCACCACGACCCAAAGGCTAAGTATTTCCACTGATTTCCACAAGAAACAACTCTTTCTGAGGCCCAGACCATTCACTTTGCAAAAGCAATGGTGGAAACGTTTTTAGTTGCTAAGAATCTTTGCCAGAAGCCTGTGATGGACAGGTCCCAATAGTGTCTATGGTTCGACTTGGCTTCGTTTGGCTAGCACCACTCCATTTTCATTTGTCTTCATTTGGTTTTGGCTAGAGTGCAAAATTCTAGATTTTTTCCAAAGCTCTTGCATCTTACAAAATACCCAGACATCTTCCTCAAATAGACTCTTGTACAAGTAGAAATGTCAGAATGATTTTAGAAAGTACCCATTAATGTCTTTTCAAGTAAAATCCTCACATTCTTTTCAATTACACTTGCGATCCATCTTATTTGTTTCTAGCAAATGTTTCTATGAGCTGCTGTTGAGTGAAACGTATCTGGAAAACATACTCTGAGAACCTTCTTACAGCTACTTGAGTGGAGTTTATGCACCCCTGAATTTTAATTTTGAGATTTGTTTTTACATTTTCTGTTTATCAATATTTGATCAGAAATAACTTTATGTTTGACCATTAATATCCAAGTATCAAATAGTTTCAAAGCCTACTAAAAACAAAACAATGGAGAACTATTCCTGTCTACAAGATTTAAGCAATTCTGGGAACTGAACACAATTGTAAAAAATCAAGATCTATAAAATGTTAGTTCATGATCACTGTAAAAGACAGGACTAGCAAGGAAATGGTGTGATATGAACTCTTATGTGAGGAATAGTTGCCATGCTTTCCTGGTTCTCTAAAAACAGAGAAGACTTACACCAAAGCTATAGAAATCTCCATTCCTAGATCTGAGTAACTGTTTTGTATTTTAAAGAGTGGGAAAATAATTTTGTCCAATCAGTCTACTGTTAATGCTACCATAAGTGCTTTGCAGTACATCAGTTAGGTTTTCCCTCTAGTTTCTAGCTGTTATGATGAAACGTGAGCCCCCGTTAGCATAATCTTTTCTTGCCAAAACCTGGATCACCACACAGGGACCACACCACATCTAGCTGAAACGTACAAGATCAAGCATCGCATTCCCAAAGCTGACTAAGAGGCCATGATATCTACTTCATGTTAAGTATTTAAATTACTTAAACGGCTTGAAAGATCTCAAATGTATGTGCTCAATTAATCTTCTCAGATTGTCAAACTGCCCCATGGCATAGCATGTTTGGCACCAAATTTGTTGAAGCGACAGGGCCCTCGGTACGGGCTTTGTTTCCAAGAGTCAGGAAGCAGAATACGTTAGCAACAACAAAAGGTGAAATATCAAAGGTTCTTTAGAGTTAGCAGCTTTAAAGCTTTCTCATAAAGCCGTCCTGTGACCCTCCAGACAAAATGGTGATGTTTCAATCATGTCATTACCTGAGGCAGATTACAATTTTTTTTAATTATTCTTCCCTTCTGCTTTCAAAAGGCTTGTTTTTAAGTGGGAGGAGAGGAGGCTGAATAGTGGAAAGGGTGTGTGCAGCTGTACTATGAAAAGTACATTTCAATACACATAAATACACCCAAAAGCTTTATATATGTTGCAATATCCTGGACATCGGTGTTCCTGAGGAGAGCATAAAAGAAGAGCAACCCTAAATCAGATAAATACCACAGTAAATCAGGTTCAGAAGAGAGAAGAGAGGAACGTAGGCTCTGGTTCAGTCAAGTGCTGGGAGTCAAAAACCAGTGAGTGGGGTGGGAACTTGTTTTCCCATTCTGTGCTGGCATGAAGCTACGTAAGTCCTGCTCCCTTGAGGGGCCTGGGGCCCAGTGGCATTCACTTTGGGTGGGAAGGGGAGACAAATCCAAATCCTTCTGTCTGAGCCTCAGTTTCTCCCACTTGCGGTAAAGCTGCTTCTTAATAGGAAGAATTATTCCTGGTTAGACAGGCTGTCCCTTTCCACACAAATTTTGGTTTCAAGAAACTGGTATTTTCTCATGAAAAGCACCCCCTAAAATCCCCAAGTCAATACACCTCCAGCATCAGTCAGGAAACATGTCTTCTTCTGGTATCTCTGGCAATGTGATCTCCAGCAAGTTAATTTAATTGTCCTTGGGTTTCCCCAGTGATAAAAAACAAGTAATAACAACAATAACATTCACTTACTTCTTTGAGGTCCTGAAAAAAATTTACTCTGCAAATTAACATAATTTTCCTGACATTTCGTGCTATTAAGGTTGGTTTTTCCTTAGAGAAAGGTTAACTGGGGCTGAAAATATAAGCTCTGACCCAAAATTTTGCCCCAAACTCAGCAGAAAGTTGTCCAGCCAGCATCATTATTTACTGCTTAATGAAACCTCGTGCACATCCCAGTGCACCACTGGTGTCTGACAGGTGTCCAGCACAAAGCTGCCTGCAGAGCAATGAGCACATGGTTCTCTTCAGAGTTTGTTTCTATTCTTGTTTCCAAAATGATGTGTTTATAATGCCTTTCAGTGGGAGGACACTGGAGGCTTTGTTATTTTAGGTACTTATTTTTTAAAAAAACAGGGTGCCCTTTTTGTTAACATGGTAACACCGCATTTAAATTATCATCATCAACATGAATGATGCTGCTGTTATGCATCACTCCACAGCTAAAAATGCCATCTGTGGCTGGGCTACGCTCACTACAATGACAGGAGGAGGTATTATCTATCTAGAGTACACAGCTACAAACTTTAATAGCTCACAGCTGTTCTTTAAGGTGCAGAAATTACTTTATTCCCAGTTTATTGAAATATAACAAAGGCCTAAATCCTCAAAGGTATTAGCAGTTAAATCACATTGAACTCAGCTAGAGTCAAGCACTTATATACTGGGTGAGCGAAACATCACACAAGCAGTCAGAGGAGGAGCAGAAAACCAACTTTTGGCTAGTACTTCAAAAACTACTGCACTGTTTTTGCCTCTCGAGCATGTCTTCTGCTTAGCTAGTACTTGGCCATGGACTTAGGGCTACCTAACTCCTGAGCCAGCATTCAAGAAGAAAATGCATCTATATTTCTGCACAGAATGTAGAGGAGCTAGAAGGAAATTCCACATTTCAACAGGCATTTTGAGTTATGTCTTGAAACTGCCCTTGGTTTGGGTTATCACAGCACTGAAGAACTGGAAGAAGAACAGCAAGAAAAAAAAAAACATGGCAAAGAGCTGCAGGGGCTGATTCATGAGCAATGTGAGCAGTAAGTTTAGTTCAGGAGAGCAAGGAGTGAAAGTAAAGGTTAGCTGAAGCAGTCAAGGTGGTGCAATCCTGTGGCCATGGCCATGTCCTGTGAGTCCAGAGATGGACCCACATCAGACTAATGATCAGAGCAGGGACAGGGGTGCCGGTTTTTGCCCATCCTTTTCCAAATATCAGCAGCAGATTAATGGAAAGAAAGGAAACTGTCTGGGGGAATACGAAGAAATCTGTGTTTGACTGTTGGCCCGTTAAACCACCGTGTGATCCCTCAGAGGAGCACTGCGTTTGCAACTCTGAAAATGCCTTTAGCATTCAGAGGACCTTACATGCCGGACAGGAGAAACTAGTTTGATGTAAAGTGGCTTGTCCATCTTTATCTCCTGACAGTATGTGTTGTGCCCTTCTCAGTCCAGAAAGGAGAGGAGGAGCCAGGATCACAGGAAACCTCTTCTCAGGATGGTTATGTTTGAAGTTCAATGGGATTTTTTTTCTTTTCTTTTTTTTCTTTTCTTTTTTCTTTTCCCTCTTGGCGTGTGACTTTTTCATGTTGAACTAAGGGGGTCTAATGAATGGAAAACTGAAATCGGAGGATTTTCATTCTTTAAGGAAATTAACCTCGTTTAAAGGAAATGAGTGTTCAGAGGCAGAAAGGAAAGTCATAATTTAAATGATATCAGAAGCTGGTTTTCCTTATGTAACATATTATTAAACAGTGGGGAAAAGCTTTCACTAGGCAGCCTCAGGGAGCACTCAGCAACTATAAAGAGGGTTCACATGCATGGCTCTAATATGTTAATAAATTATGCTAATTACAAGCAAGGGATTAGAGAAGGGGAAATCAAATAATGGTGCAGTAACTGGGCCTCTTTCAACTTAATTTGCAACATTGGCTGTCTAGGCTCCTTGTTGAGTTACCGAGTTTGTTTTCTTCTTTCAAAGACTCTGAACTCCTCTTTTGTCCGTGGGAAGACGGTGGTGTCACCATCAAGAGATAGTGGATGAAAAAAATGAAGTGTGAGGGGAGCAAAAGCGAGAAAGAACCCTCTCCCTGATGAGTTTCCGATGACTGAAGGCTCAGAAGAGACAGCAGAAATCCCGCTGCTTTTGCACTGTGCCAGCCTGGAAACCTGGTTGAAAAATGTTGTCAAATAGTATATAATGGATCATGTTCCATTTCTTCTCCTTTCAGAGCCCCTGTAAGGCAGGAACTTCGCAGACCTGTTGGAGGAGAGCGTGTGCGCTCAGCTGCTAGCTCTTACTGTCCTGATAACCTTTTATCCCTTTGGCTCATAGAAAGCAATTCCCACATTTCAGTTATTTTCACCTGAATGGTGCTTTTCCCCAAGATGCAACGTCTCTTTTCTTATTTGAAAATGGAGCCATTCCTTGCCCGGGGGCTCCTTTATCTCATTGGAAGAAACATTTTGATTGACTTCTCAGTGGCTTTTGGATCATTGATCTCAATTTGTTTGATAGATGTCTTCCCCTGCTGTTGGAGTTTTTTCCCTTCTTTTATCCTTCATAGGAACATCTCAAGTGGCTTGTCAAGTCTATTTACCTTTTCCTTTGTGATTTGCTGGAATTTATGACAGGAAAAATTGGAGTGAATTAGAACAAATAAAAGTAAAGCAAAAATGTGTTTCATTTGTACTTTTGCAGTTAATCCAGGGTACAGAATCCCGTTGTCCATCGCATTCTGGCTAGAGCTGTATGTCCTTCAGGGAAGAGTAGAGGTCAGAAGGAGAAAAAGCTGAGTCTGATAAGGAAGGATGACATTGATACAGAAATGGGGAAAGTTCGCTCTCTGCAGTGTGAAAAGCGCGACCCAACAGTTTAGCTACCTTAATGGGAAGAGCTAATGGAAATAGACACAAATGAACATTCACAAGCTCCAATTTTCTCATTAAAAAATACAGAGAGTTTAAAAAAATACACTTAACCCAACTGTGTTTAGTGTCTTTAATAAGACACTGCCTTTTACCCTTAGGAAAGGGATAAGTATTCATTTTCATAAATTCCTTTTTAATAGTTTTTTCCTTCTTTTTTTCCTCTCTTTTTTCATTCGCTTTTTCTCTCCTTCTCTCTTTTTTTCCTCTCCATCAGCAAGGGGGGTGGTGAAAGAAAACAGAGACAAGCCAGATGCCTTTCAGTGCTTTGATCAGTTCCTCTGCAGACAGCCAGGCTGCCTCCTAGCACCTCTTTAACTACAGCTTGCCAGTAAGAAAATGAGCTGTTTTAACTCTGCAATTACAGTGCCTGCTGAATGCCTGTCATCACAGCAATAGGAACCTGATCTGAACTGTATATCCACTGGAGAGAGAATTACAGCAACCAGGGCAGAAAGTTAAATACCCCCTGTGGCGGTGAGACTCATATAAACGAAAAAGCCCACATCCCAGGCCTCCTCTGTTGGTGTAAATATATAAAACACTGACAATACGACACAGAGCTTCTCAAGAGAGTCAGAGAAGGGGGAGCTATAGGGTGATGCCATCCCGTTGTTTTCAGATGTTCTTGGGAATGATAACTATGAATGCCTAAGAAAACAGAGTGGTGGGGGAAGGGAAGGCAAGGCATGGATGGGGTAAAAAATACATATTATAAGCAAAGACATATGTGCACTGGGTACTGCTCTATTCATGGCACAAATATAAATGCATATATGGAACGAAGTCAGAAGGTAATTTGCCTTTCAACACCATCTCTCTCTTGTTGCTCTGCTATCAACATACAAATGTGGATGGGCTGGTGAAACTGCGTAAATAGGCTCTGTCCCTGTTTGGAGGGCAGAGGCGTGAAAAGTTTGGTGACTTCACAAATATGCGGCCATTCGGGGAATACAACTGTGATTTCCTCCTCCCTGGAGGTTAAGCTTTAATCACTAGATCGGCCTTCCCTTAGGCAGACAGCAACTTGTTTGAACCCCTGAGAATATTGTATAATCCTATTGTGTGCATTCATTTTTAAGCCACCCTCTGTTAAATTATACAAATACAAAAACACAACCTATTTGCATTCATGGGCATTTTATATACTGACATTTCTTTGGGAAATATGCAAACCAATTGCAATTTGGGCCTGATCCAATGCATACTCAATCAGACAGCCCTGAACCAGACCCTTGCTTTATATGGGCAAGCTTTAATGGTGTCCTTGATTTGCAGTTTGTTTCATTTACCTTGAAAATAAGTGGGTAGCAGGCACTTCTGCAAGGCCTCTTCCATCACAACAAATGAGCTGTCCATTAAGTGGATATGAGGTTAGAATTATACAGCTTTAACTTACTTGAATATGTGGGAAAAGATGGATTATAAGTAGGCAACTCAAGCCAGAAAGTTATTAATTAGTTAATGGTTGTTTTATAGAAGTATTTTCCCATGGATCATGGCCTGTTAGAGGAACAAAATCAGATAACTACTTCTCTAGTGCATAGGATAAAGGTCTAAGAATCCAACCTTATGGGGTTTGTTTCTAATTCTTTCAACATATATTTTTATTGGAGTCATTTTAATACCTGTATGCTTAACTTTCTGTTCTGAAATGTGTGTTCCCATGCTCGGTTATCTCAGGGATGAGTTACAAGTACTAATTGCATCCTGTTATGTTTACAAACATCAAAAAGTTCAGGCTGATGTTTCACACTGAAATGGCAACACATAAGTGCCTTGCTCAGCTACTGACCACTGCAAGGGATGACTTTGAACCATCCTCCAAGGAGCCCTGAGATCCAATGAACAATATGACTGATGAGAGCTGCTTGGGGAACTCGGTGTTTTATTTGCTGCTGTTGAAGCAGAAATCCCTTTGCTAAACACTATAGACCAAGGCAGCTGGAAGGGTGATCAGTGCCAGCCAGTGGGCTCATAGCAGCGTGAACATCTCCATAGCACTTGCTGTGGCAGTCCCTCTGGCACCTGCTTCCCCAGGACAACGCAAATGGTTTGTAGGTGCTTTGTGGGACAACCCTCAGGCACTGCTGTGCCAACCTGTGGCAAGAAAACCTTCCTAAGAAACATGCTTTTTAGATTGATTCCCTGTGCCACCTATCTCAGCATGGCTGGTGACCCTCCTCCTGCTCCATGCAAGACCTTCATCCTCGACCCCAATCCCTGGTGACCCTCCTCCTGCTTCATGCAAGACCATCATCCTCGACCCCAATCCCTGAGGGGTGGCACTGAGCAGCACAAGGGTACTTAATCCCATCCCTGGTACAATTTGGACCAGTCCCTTGGCTACTTAAATTCACTCTGGTTTTGCCCTGTGCTGGCTCAAACAAGCCTAGGATCACCGCAAAGCCAGCTTTCACATGGTTTCACCCCCATCTCAGATTGCTCTTTAACTTGAACCCAACATGAAGTTCCTCTGGAAAAGGGCTGTGGGTTGGATGGATCCAGCGCATATCAGATCGCCCGATCCTTTTCTGACCCAGAGGGCAGGGCAGCTTTTCAGAGCTGTTCCCAAGTACCACGATTTCTCTCCTTATTTACCTGCAAATATCCGTGGTATTGAGGTGTGCTAACGATGACAGGCTGGGGAGAACATGTCAAAGTGAAGGCAGCGGCTCTTTGCTGTAGACTCAAGCTCCCTCTGCTGAAGAAAATGAGTAAAACAGAAGCTAATCATCATCCAACAGTTGAGTTGTTGGACTTGACTTGCTTCGGTGTCAGATGAAGTGACAATATAAAGCCCTTAATGATCTGCATGGCACATGAGGAAGAAGAGATATCCCCTTGTAAAAATATAGATCAATTAAATATATCCACACCCTTGCAATCTGGCTGCTGTGGCATATGGGGTTTGGGGTTATTAGTGTAGAATACCACAAGTCCTTTTCTTCATAACTAATGACAAGGGACTGTTCTCATCATCTGCAAAATCACCTATTCAAAAGGACAAGTGGCGAGTCACACATGAATTGCTATCATATGGTATAATGTATACTCCAAATATTTACAAGACAAGGCTGCGTTCTGCTCTCTCTCAAGAAACCACATGTATTTACAGACATAAGTGACGGCAAAATTTAGCCAATAACATCTCATCCTTATATTAGACCATTAAAATACTGTGGCTGAAGCTGTTTCCTTGCTGAGTTAATATGTCCTGATGTGCTTATCCTCCATAATTCAGCTGCTGAGGGGTGTAGAAATATGGTGCAGATCACACAGATTACTACTCTTTTGATAGCTGTGGGTTATTGCGGACATCTCAGGCAGAATTAATTTGTTCTAGCATAAATGTCTCATATTGAGACACTAAAAGCTGAGCTAGTTGCCCTATTCTCCCTTTGTAGATGGAAACCTCTGCATGAGAAACTGTATTTAATGTCACAGCCCTCTTCCTCTTTGCAACTGCCTTTTATTTGTCATTAGAAGAGGGTATAGAAGCAGACACAATTGACTGGGCTAATTATTAGCCTGCTTGGGAATTATAAATGGGTCAGAGCAAGTGCTTGTGTTATATGATGTTCTTACCTGAAAGCCAGTGTTTCCCCATGAAAGGAAAATCAAAGATGCATATAAAGGCACTGGAGATATTCCTGACTGCTGTAATTTTCAGCACCCTTTGTCTAATTATTTATGATGTTTGACTTCTGGGTTTAAGTTCTTCAGAGGAATTAGATCTCCAAAAAGATCTAACTTGAAAACAGATGTTTGTACTTCTGTTTTCATTACATGTTGGTCTTTGATGAATAATGGATCATAGAATAGGAAATGTCATTTCTTTTATCATACTTCAAGTATAGCTAGGCTGATTTGGATGGTGGAAGAATTTCTCTAAAAATCTGACAGTACTTTCCGTGATTGTAACTAGGTTACAGCCATTCAATTTTTTTTAATTGTTTGTTGCTTTTGCTATATAATTTGCATTTTATTCTTAAAAGTGTTTAAGGCAGTCATGTACATGATCTATATATGATTTCCCCTGCCTGCATGTCATATGAAAATAAAGGAGCATGTACACTGTCAGGGGAATGCAGCTGCACTGCGTTGTCAGTGTGAGTGGGGAGAGAAATAATTCAGCAGAGGAGAAAGTACTCTGTGCACTGACTTCAAATACATTATGTTTGTACCCCTCTTGCTTTCAGTGTCAAGATATTTTTTGCATTCCAGATTTGGTTCTGGAAAATAAGTATTCCAAATTAATTTGGGTTGTAAGATGCAGTAAGATATTTCCATTGATTTAGAAAGGGCTGGCATTTTGTCTCAATTTATTTACCCCAATTGCTGCTGTTTCATAGCAGATAACTTGCTCTGAATCTAGTCTCTATGTATGACAGACTAAATTTCTGGCAGGGATGCCTGTGCAGAAACCTAATTCATATGCTCAAGAAAGAGAAGCCTTAAAAGCATCTACCTTTTCTCCATGCTGTTGTCCTAGTTCTTGACTCCACAAGTCTTTCTCACTCCTTTCTTAAGAGCATCAAAAGCCTATGGATGTAATTAAGCACTGCGGTTCTTCATTTCAGTTATGTTCATTCAGTACCAGATCACAAACAATACGAAGGGATTAAGCAGTCATATAGCAAAAATACGTTCAGAAAGGAGTTTACCAGGTGGAGTAACTTTGTTTGCAATGTTGTACAAATTATTCTGATTGACTAAAAAAGCCACAGGTGTTTTCACAGAACAGTGAATTAGATTATTAGATTAGAACATTTTTTGTTCTTGGGTCTAACAGGTCCATGCCATTTTTGTATGGCATAATCACAGATAGGCAAGGATGACCAGGAATTGTGACTACTAGTGGAGACATTTCTTTTGGATCTAGGGTAACTTAACTGTATTCAAGACCACCAAAACTTTGTGAGCATCCAAATGAACAAAGATTATTTTATTGAACAGGGATGAGGTTAAAGAGTAATTTGATCATAAGGATCTTTACAGAAAGAAGAGATATGAGGGAAATATTTCTTGATCTATCTAACCAAACCCTTATATATTTGCTCAAAGCTGAAGCCCAACAAATTCAGCGGAGAAGCACAGTACAAAATCTTCAGTGATACCCTTATCTAGAGATGTGAAGGCCGAAAGCCAAGAAAGGGTGTATTTCTGAAAGACATGCTCTTTCTAGTCCAAGTAGATACTCTGGGCCAGACAGAGGTTCCTCAGGGTGCAATTCTCCAGCTTATATTATGCCAGACCAAAAAATCAGACAAGATAATCAAGAAGGTCCCTTCTGGCCTTAAAATCCATGAATTTATGATTAATTTCATTCAACTGCTTTAATTGCAGGTGCAAGGTTGTACAAATATCTCATAAAGTCAGTGATAACTTTGTTTCGATGCAGCACTGTGTTTGCAAGTCTCCCATGCTGGGCTGCACCGCCGAAACAGATGACACGCAGCGCTCGCTTCAGCTAGAAAGCCAAATATGCTTAGAAATGTGTTTTAGATTTCTGGTTTCTGACTGGAAAAATGAAGATGACCTGAGCCTGGTATGCGTGGATGGGCCTGTCAATACTGAATTGATTTTGCACTCATCAGAGTCGGATGCGAAAGTCCAGTCCAGTGTGTGTATCATGTCGGGTACCTATTCTGTGCTCACATCATTCCTCAGCCAGCAGCGAGATACCAGGGAGGGGGTCCAGTGTGGTACATCTTGTTAGAGGCTTTGACACGAACCTGATGAGATAGCAGTCATGGGCTGTGACTGACACTTGCAAAGTGAGCTTTTAAAAAAAAAAAAAGAAGCAAGCAAGCTCTGGCCTCCATGAACAGCGTGGTTTGAAATCAAATACCTTTATGGCCACCACAGTCTTGTGGTATTTAATATAATAATATTTCATTTTGTTCAATGACTAGCTTTCATCTTAAACAACTCTCTCTTCCCCCCAAACGGAGCTCATATAGAAGAAATCAAAGATGGTGTTCAGTGTGAGAATACTTTCTTGGTTCTCATTTAGAAAAGGTGGTTTTGCTCTGGAAGGTACCACCTATAGTTCTTTAAAAGGATCTCAAATCTTACATGCTGTTATTCCCCTGATGTGCCCCAATGGTCCTCTTCCTTCTTCACCCTACTCCCACCACCTCCTACATCTGCTTGTGTGCACAGTTTCCCTTGGCTGTGGCCTTCTGAGCCACTCATTTTGTACCGCAGCTCGCTCTGCCGATACACCTTGCTGCTCTCTTGCAAACCACGCTGCTCTTTCGGCTGTCAGCAGGCTGAATTCATCAGCTCACAGAACGCAAGGACCTGGCAAACCTGTGTGATCTCCTCATCAAACTGCTGCCAAACATTTGTCAAAAGACTTAGAGTTGGGGACATCACTCTTGACTCAACCAGATGATCTCTCCAGACTCAGAAGCAGATTCTCATAAATCTTGGTCAAGCTGCCTCTTAACGTTTCCTTGGATAAATGAAGTAATTTCCTTTAATCACATACTCTGAGGTGCTTTCATTTTTATAGAACATTTACTTCGCAGCAGCTTTGCAATGGGTCAGTCTTCTTTTAGAAATAGGGCTTTTTTGGTCCATAGTCCTTGTGCAGGTTTCCTCTAAAGGAACCCACGTCACCCAGTGGTCAGAAGCCTCCAATGAACAGGCTGTTCCCTTGGGTTTTGCTACACTTTGCAAGGGAGGTGCAAGGATTAGGAAAGAGCTTTCAGATCCTGGAGACTGAGGAAACTTAATGGACATTAGAAAAGGCCTGAAACATAGGTGCTTCTTATTTTCTGTATGGTCTAGGTGCGTGCAGAAATAGCCAAGGGAGAGGACAAGGATCGTTATGGAGAAGTTGTAAGTGGTGTGTGTACTTCAGCTGTTACAGGGTTTTCATATGTATCTGGCTTTTATCACTGGACTGGGTCACCACAATGTGCTTTCCTTTGCTTGGCCTAGAAAACTGTTGCTCAATGTTCTAGCCAAAGGGACAATATTAAAAAAGCACTTGACAGAGCTGAGTTCCCTCAGCACTGGTTAATGCCATGTTTTATTTTTTATGGCACTGGGCCTATGTGTGAAGTTTGTATCTGGATCAGCAGGTGGTTACCTGACCACCTCCAGCCTCTGCATGAGCTGTCAGTCCTGCAGGCCCCCTTGGAGCTATGGGCTTGATCAACCTGTCCAGAGAGGTGCTGGCCTCTGAGCTGGGTTAATGCCTGATGTGTAGGAACTCCCACTGATTGCTCCTGTGGCTCAGTGTCACCCTTGGCTGGAGCTCTGCTGAATCCTGAGCCCAAGGGCCGTGCCTTGATCTTGCTTGAGCCTTGCCTGCTCCTTGCTTGGCACCCAGCATTTGTAGGGTTCCTGAGCATCAGTCTAGCTTCTGACCTTTTTGTTCCCCTGCCTGTTTGACTGGCAAAGTCTTTGGCTCCTGTTCTTGATCTTTGTTTGCCCCCATCACTCTCCTTCATGCTGACTCCAGGCTTAGCTCTAACCACTGGGCAGGACTGCCCACCATCTGTGAAGGTCCCATAATAAGAAAAGATAAGGAACCGCAGTAAGCCGTCTCCTCCTATGAGTACGGAAGTCTTCAGACAATGTTCCTCAAAGGATATGTGAACATGACTTTTACTGCAGATGGCACTTGCCGCAGGATTTGATACCAAATCCTAGCTCATTCCACAGCTTCAAGGTCCCTAGGAGTTTTCTTTCAGGCCATTCTAAAAGTAAAGGACAAACACAAATGTGTGCCTGGAAACACAAAAACATCTTTATAGGTAAGGATAGGCGTGGATTTATAGGAAAGAGGATCTAAGAGGTGGTGCCTTCCATGAGCCCCACCATTCCCACTGCAGCTGTACTCAGGCCTGGATGTGAACGCAGCCTTCCCCAAACTGGCTGCCATTCACTGATATTTCGTTACAGCATTTAGTTTGACCCGTTTCTCTTGTTCCTGCTGAGCAGAGACTTCCCTACCAGCCCCACGCCATTTCCTCATGACCCAATAAAAGCCGCATGCTCAGAACTAGCCTTACTGCTGACGGCTTGCTACAGTCACTGGGGTGCTAATTACCCCCTCCCCTCCCAGTGTTTGATGTCATGAAGCTCACAGGACACATCATTACTTTGGGGATTAGCACATTCAGACAAGCTCCCCTCCCTCTGGGGATGTACCTGGTGAGGGTGGGTCCTGAGCTAGCAGCCTCTGCCCGAAAAGAAAAAGCAGGAACGCCCCATGGCCAGCCCTTTGCTTCCTGTTTGGGGCAAAAAGGGTCAGGGACAACTGAAGTTGTATGTAGGAGCAAGTTTGGACTCAGCTGAAATGCTTTGATTATAAACTCAGCGTTTTTCCCAGCTGAATCTTTGTGTCCTTCTCTCGCTCTCTTTTTTGATTGTTTTTTTCCCTACTATGTTTTTCTCACTGTTACTTTTGTCTGAGCCCTACCATCATATGTGCTGGCCCTCTTGCTCTTCAACCCCAGCAGTGTTTCATTTCGTTTAGCCACAGCAGAGTAGGAGCTATTTTGGAATAACCAATTAGGCAAAGGAAGATACCTCCACCTCAAATCCACGTGGAGCATTTCCCCATCCAGAAAATCAAAGAGATTGTGACTGCGCAGATGGAAAGCTAGGCAGAAAATCAAAGGATAGACCTAAATTCACTTTCCAGGCTGATAATATCCAAGGAAAATCAGGCAGGGCAGCTAGGTGGGAGAGAAAACAAGCCCCCAAAATAAATAGCAAGGTTGATTCCCGTTGGGCTAAGCTGTGGTGGCACTGGTGGTTTGTGTACAATAGATGCAGGCAGGGAACGTGTGACCCATTAAAGAGTGTGGCTATTGCAGGGAGGCAGCGCTCCGGCACTGGGCAGGAGGCCTGTGGGCACGCAGCCACAAGGGTGTGAGGGAGGGGAGGAAAGACGGACCTGTTTTGCTCTTTACACTCCTAGAAAAAGTCGTTTATCATGACAGCCCACCTTTGCTTTGAAGGTTTGCACACACCTCATGATAAGGGACTCAGAGCCCTTATTGTTTAAGTTTTATGGACTCACTGAGCCCATGGCTCATCCATGGGCTGGCCCATGGCGTTCCAGCGTTATCCATGAGGATGGTATGTGGGCCTTACCACGGCTTCCCTCTCCCTTTCTTTCTCCTCCAGCTCAGCCAGTTTTCTAATCAGAGGTTAGTGCTTTTTCCAAAGGCCATCTCTGCCTGTGTGGCTTCTGTGGGTCCAAAAGACCCCTTTGGCCTCACCTTAAGCCATGCTTCATAGGCAATATACAGTCCTGGCACATACAAGAATGAAACAGAGAAAAGAGCCAGGAATGCTCTGGGGAAAGAGATAAGTTAGCCTGGCCTGATAATACATGGGCAAGTACAGCAGTCCTGACTCCAGAGGTGTTATCTCAGATGTAGTCTCTAAACTATTCTGAGAGAGCTTCTGCTGGAGGTCATCTTTGGGTGAGATTGACTGCAGGATCTTACTGGACTCAACAGGTTTTCTTTCCTGACCATCAGACCCGTGCTGGAAAAAGAAAGCTAATCTAAGAGTTGTTGAAGATCTGACTATGCTGTGGCCGGTCATGCAGGCATGATCTATGTGAACCTTGTATCGACCCTTGTCTTACAGATCCATATCTCATCTGTAGATGATTCCCATACTTCTGTCACTCTGGGACAATCACCAGAAAAGAGATTGAATGTTGAGCACATAATGGCAGCATGCTGATAAAACACAACTTGCTTTTTTTCCGCTCCCCGCCCGCCGCCCCCCCCCCCCCCCCCCCCCCCCCGTCTATGCAGACTACAGGGAATAATTAGGAGATAATCTCTCTTAATTCCACAACACATAAAACAATAAAACAGATGCCAGGATTGAATGATCACTGGAGCCACGTTACGCCATCTAATCTCTTTCAAAAGCTGTGATTTTGCTAGAATGTTGCAAAACCAGAGAGATTACTCTTAGTACGCAATGCAGTAGATTGGGACAAAGGAGCCGTATCAGCTTTCTTTCTGTACATTTGGAAGGAACTGGAAGCCTGGATTTCAAATGGCAACTTGGGAACAGATCAACTGTGGACATGGTAATCTTCAGCATAATTAGCACACTTATGACTAGTACATTTATAATTAGCACATTTCTGTAGGACTTTTACTCAAGCATTTTCACAAAGACGACTGTGGTTTTTAGGCCCATTTTACAGATGAGCCAACAGAAGTTCAAGGAGGGAGAAGTATTTGCCTGAAGTCAATAATAAGCATCTGGCACTGACTGTGTTCCTTCTCTTCTGGACCACTGCTTTTCTGGCATGTGAGGCACCAACTGACTGTGGGTGTAACTTGTCTGTCTGGATAATTGTTTGATAATAAATAACAGATCAAAGAGACATATTTCTCTGGATGCTCAGAGTCTCTGGGAGGGCGTTAGTGGCAGGATGTAAACTTAGAGAGGGTATAACCAGTTGCAGTATTAAAAAAAAACAAAAATAAACCATCAGAAGGTGAAAGACTGAGAAAACTGGATTTACACTGGCAGTTCACATTCAAATGCAATTTTATCTCATGCAGTAATGTGGAGGTGGTGAGATTGCCCAGCTCTACTAATAGGACTTGCATGACATCTTACACACATAGAGTATATTCCTTAGGCAGCGCTGCATAATAAGTGTCTAATTATTATTATGATTACATTTGGCATTTTTAATAACAGCTGTAATTGGGTGATGTTGATGGCCTCATTTTAGGATTCTGTATTTGGCCTGAAGCTCCAGTCATTAAGTGCTGGCTGAGTAAAGAATAGCATATCATGAAATGTATTTCATGTCCCAGATATCTGCCAGACTGGAGGGTGAATGCTGACAGTGTCCTTAATGCTGGGAGGGGTCTATGTCTTTTTACAAATACTTAAGACCTTAGTGACGCATGGTGATTTCTCATGGTAGCATACTCAGGTCACTGGGAAAGCTAATTAAACAGAACACATTTCACTTTGATCAGCTACTTACAACTATATTGCAGTGATAAGATCAAATGAAGCTTTGCTACTATCATAATGTGTTTTAAAATGTAGAAGGGTGTGGGTGAGTATTATAAGCAATATGACCTAATGGTTTAATTCCTGGACTAAGCCTTGCAAGGCATGGATCTAAATCAGTCTGGGTATCCAAACAAGCAACGGAGGCTACAATTTGGCAAAGAATTTTAGCAGATGCATAGGTTGCCCTTAGAAAAGCACATACGCGAGCAGTTGACTTGAGCCAGATGGGATGTAAACTGGTACTTAAGGGTAAGCATATGCTTACATGCTCATTAAATGAGAACAGGTTGCTGAACCAAAGCCTAAGTAAGTAGCTGGGGTGGTTCACGAATCCTAGAAGATTTTCAGTGAAATAAAAAGGCAACTGCTCTTCTCTCTATCCTTGTCTCTAGCAGTTTGCCACTCCCCTCCCATCTCCCAGTGACTTTTGAATTTTTACCAAACGTAGCAGAGATGCAGAAATATGAGAGAGAGTTAAATTCTTATGAGGCAGGTGTAAATCAATGTCTGGGTGAAAAGAAAAGCCCGGATTGGACTCCCATAGCCCAAAAACTCCCCTTGGATATATTAGGAGGAAGGAACATATTCAGGCAGTGTCACCCATGAATCTCCAAGTGATTAGGAATGCAGCAGCATTAAATACACACTGAGACACATGCTAAAATTGGGTCAGTATTAATGAAAGGCCAATATCCCACCTGCTTGGAAGCACCGATGCTTAGGGGTGTGTTCCTGAGCTCCAATCCATAACCACAGGGCTATCATCAAGCCCAGATGTCTCCAACCTTGAGTAAATTATTAGTACTCTATTTAGCCAGAACTCCACCAGAGGCCACTGTTGTTAAATATATGTGGGGATTTTAGGGTGTGCAATGCACAGATTGTCCACTCACTGCATGGCAAATACAAAAGGCATTTCCTGATGTTTTAGGGCTTTCTTTCCCCACCTTCTCATTTTAAGAAACCAGGTAGATTATTTCTGAAATACACATATATTTCTCCCTCTTTTTCACAAGCCAGCAGATAACAATCATGATTTTTCATGAAGCACAGCACGTACTGGAAAACCACTGTCCGTTGGCACAGAAGCTTACAGAAAATACAGAGATATGTGAATATAACTAAATAAAGAATAAGAAAGACAGGATAAGAAGGACAGGAGGTACTTCATACTTGATTTGTTCACTAATTTTAGCAAGTCTTATTTGAGCAGATTATCTAAAATAGGAAGGTGTCATACACTGCATGATCTACTAAAACAGAGCTCTCTTATCCCCCATCTTCATGATTCTGTGATATTGGGCTTAAAAAAAACCCTCATAATAATTTGCTTTTGTAAACATCCTGGAGCACTCAGGATGATTCATAGTGTAGAAATATGATTAAAATAAAAACACCTTTGTAAAAATTCTTGTAAGGATGATAGTCTTCCAGTGATGACTGTAGGGTTGCAGTTTGCCTGTTAAAATTCACATCTTAAAATGAATGTCATTCACATAGACCTGGTAAGCCTGGTTAGGTACCAGGGGTGGAGGAAACAAGGTTTCAATTAGATATTTAACTCTTGACTAAAAAGAGTATTTTTGCAAGAAAAGTGGGACTGATGTAGGGCTTGTTCCAAACATGTATTTGAGCATGGAAATGGGCATGGGGACAGGAGATTTTCTCCCTAACAGAGACAGTGCTGGGGCAAGCAGTCCCCTTCCAGCTGAAGCTTATTTGTCTGGAAATATTTAGGATCATGAGAAGCAGTATTAGTTATTAGTGCTACAGCTGGTAGCCTAAAAGCAAGTAATTTTGTTTTGCCCATCTGTTTTAACTCTGAAGCCTAATAATGACAATTTAAACACCAGGATTTATTTAAAGCCACTTCTCTGCTTCCAGCATGTGTAACAGAATAAAGTTGATTTTGCGATGGGGTATTAAACAATGTACCAGAAATGACACTGTAGATGGAGAGCTGCGAGTTTGGGAGGGAAAGGTATTTAATTTAACACAGAGTCTGAAAAAGACAGTACCCTGTGTATTTCTGTAAGGTAACAAATTGATATTGACTGGTCTAATACATTAAGGATCTTTGAATTCTCCAGGATACAGTATGTTTAATGCTGCAAATAGCTGGCAGCTCCTTTACAATCTTAACAAACTGCCTTGGACAATCTGATGGAATAATCTGCATTACAGAGTTCAATTTCCCATCGGCTGATGATGAAATCACTCTCTCAAACTGCTTTTCTGCTATTTGACTCAGGATATTGCTTCTTGGCTAGCCGGCAGCTTCCCTGCAGTCATCAATAAGCATTTTAATTAACAAAATAAAACCCTAAATGTGAATTGAATTTTCTCGTCAGCTCGAAATCCTGTCTGAGCAGAAGATCCCATCCGGCTCAGCACTAGAGGGCAATCGAGATACACATGCGAGTCCAAATATCCCCTTCTCAATACCATTTTTTTTTCTGGGGAAAGGTGAAAAAATTGAGCAGTGATGTCTGTTTCAGCCCAATCTCTGCATGGAGAACAAGCAAGGCGGTCCCTTGGCAAGGCAGACATCACCCGGAGCCCAGCCTGGGAGACCAAGGGGGGAAAATGAGCTTTCCAAGGAAGCAACCCCAAGTTAGACAGAGGGAAATCAGGATGGTGTCACTGCTGGTATCAAATGCTTCATCTCCTTCCTGGCTATGTGGAGAAGATGTGAATGAAACAGGGGAATCTGTGGCTTTTCTCATACAGAAAATCAGGGAAACAGGGTTTTTTAGGGTATATGCAGTTTGGGGACAGGGACAAGCGCCTAATCTGTGTCTAGATGCCAAGGGCAGATTTATCTCAGTGGATGGTGCTACAAGGAGCTGTAGCTTCCCCGTTACCAGCCTGGTGCAGGGTGTGATGGTTTGGTGTGGGACAGGCAGATATCAGCCAACAGTGCACCCCTCGCCTGCCCCATCCCATCAGCCGTCTTGGGGCTGCAGCCAGCCTGTTCAAGGGGTTCCGCAGTGTGGATGGCCCCAGACACTACTGCAATAATAAACATGAATTAGTAATAATAATAGCAATCACTACGTGCTCTTCAGGCCCTAAAATCTATGAATCTCTGATGAGATCTGCATTGTAGTAAATCCTCCTGTAATGTTCTCTGGGCCACCTTATTTAAATATTTGCTTAGTACAGCAGATAACCCTCGTAAAATGGAGTGATCTGTCAGGAGGAAATAAATGTAATTTCCCCCTCCTCCAGCCTGCGCTCCAGCCCATGCTTTAAGCATGGAAAGTGCTGTGCAGCATTAAGAAATTCTGCGTATATTTTGGTTGGAGGGGTTTAGGCCCAGCCCTGTGGCTGTGAATTCACAGCATCTTCACCCAACACACATATACACATACAGAACCCTGACTTCCATTACGTCTGTCTGTCAGGGATTTCTCACTGGTAATTGTAGAGAATCCTTCTCTGTTTGGTTCTGACCAGAATGAAAATAGCGTTTCTTTGCATTTCCTGTAGTGCTTGTTTTGTGCAAGTGTTCCATCAAATCCATCACCGAAGAGCATTTAGGAGGGAACAACACATTTGAATTCAGTATGCCTGAATATTAATGGAAGTTAGTGGTGCAATCTAAGAAACAAGCAGTCAGCCATAGCACAGATCAGTGCTATTTACCCAGTGAGAATTGATCACCGCAGCCCAAAATGTGTGATACCTCGTATAGCTACAGAGTCATTCAAGAGCAAGAATGTAAGAAAATAATTCTCAGCTGCATTTAAAGAGGTTTCACTCTGCTTCAGCAGCAAGCTAGTCTGGAAGCTGTCTGCCTAGCTTGAGAGAATAGTTCCTATGGGCAGTCCAGAGTCAGTACATAGTTTCTTTGCTGTTCCTTTCTCACAGGTTTTATTGCAGTTTGGTTAGATCTTTCTATATGTCCTGGGATCTAATGCATGATGGCATCTGTGGCTGAGTTCTCCTATGCACAGGGACAATACAGGTGGCCCAAAGCTCCAAGAAATTACTGCAGGTGATCAGATTCATATTTCTGTAATGATGCTGCAACTTAGTGGATCATGCTGAGCATCAGGCCTGTACATCATGTAAACTGTGTGCACTGGTTGCGTTCATTAATGGTAGTTCATATTCCTTGGTACAGCTGATCACACCTCTATGCTTGCAAATCTCCTTCTATAATAGGTTCTACCATTCTCTTTAAATAAGATTTAATACTTAAATTGCATGACCTACAAATGGGTCAAACTATACCTGATGTATTTCTAAGTTTGAAGAATCTCATGTCGGTTGAGTATTAAGATTATTTTCAGAGTCCTTGTGAAGGAGTTGGTGACCAGCACTCTGAAAATAATCAAATTTCTCATTGCATTGGACTAGGATCACACTTCCAGTCAATTACCATGTCCCATCCGAGCAATGGAAATCTGTAGTAATGAGCAGTACCTCTTAACACGCACTAACTTCTTCACCTGTGATCATCTGACCATATCCTAAAGCACCTAATTTAAAAGCTATTAGGCCCTCATGTGAAACATAATGCACTGTACATGCTATAGCAAACAAAAGCCCCCCTATTCCATTGCAGCCTCTAACTTCACGCCTTTGCTTATCCATCTGCCTAAACTTCCTAGCTCTCCCCATCAAGCCAAAACCTAAGTCTGCTGTAAGCAGGGGCTGAGAGGCACCGCGCTGGAGCTGCCTTTGCAGGGTGGCTGCGAGCTGATCATCTCTGACGAGCTCCCCTGCCACTTTCCACAGGAGAACAAGTCATTAGTCCCAGTGTCGCAGCCAAATTCCAATCTAGGTCATTACAAGCAGTTTAATTTCCCCCAGTGGCTTCATTTGGACACGGTATTCATCACTCTTCTCTGAAACAGTTATGGGAGCATTGCTGAGCATTGATGACAGAGGTTTTTTCCCACATTTGGCTGCTTGTCAGTGACAGAAAAAGCTTCTCCAGGACAGACAGACAGACACACTTTGCAGAGATCTTTGACATCCCTTGATATTCTGCACAGAGGAGGATACTATTTCTGTAGAGACAGCAGCTCCTCCTTTTTGTCTGCACTATGAGCCCAAGCTACATTAAAAAAGTATCTTGTAAGTGGTGTGGACACAAGACACACATGTGTACCACGGGCCACGCATGCTACTTGGAGGGGCTGTCACATCCAGCCGTGGTGCTTGCTGGGGGGGCAGTTTGCCTCCACGCCGACTACACCCCTTCCCAAGGCTTGTGCTGTCAGTGACTTTGGCCCTGGGAGATGTCGGGTGAGCCATAAAGCTGGTTTTAATCACAGCGTGTATTTTTGGAAATTGAGTGGAATCCCTTGCCCTGCTGAACCTTGTGTTCTATTTCCTACAAACTGTTTCTCCATCATCAGCAGTAACCTTTTGGCTCTGACTGCTTAAGCAACCTGTAATTTATGAGGCTTTCTGGTGCTTCAGACAAAGAATATGGAAAAGCAAAGGAAGCCTTCATCCCCTTTGAACAATGACCCCCCAAAGAAAACTTGCCCTACTCTGTGTTGTGGGCAAGTTCATAAATAATGCAGAGCATTACATTACATACACCTAGCTGGAAAGAGAGACATAGTTTTTTGGAGAGGTTTTTGTTGCCACCATGAAACAGAAGAGGCTATATATCTTAGCTGGTGTGTGGTGCTGTCTGCAGAACATGCAATTACAGGTAAAACACAGAAGGATGAAGAGTGCCACATTTCAGCCCTGTGTTGCTCCCTCCCTCCCACCTCTCTGACCTGCAATGTCTTGTTTATTCCATATGCTTTTTCACAAGGCCATGAGTTTCCAGGAGACTATGCAGAGCCCCAATTAGGAAGCATTCGACCTTGATCAAGACAGAAACCTTAATTCTTATTCTTCCTGATCTGAAGTAAATGGAGTCCCTCTGTCTGAGCTCATCTATTATTTGGGCTCCTGGATACCTGAGAGTCTTAAGTCAAATGGGACTAGATTATCATACTCTGGGGTATGCAGGCAATGTTCTGCTCCTCTGAGCTGATGAGTGGAGTCTGTTAAGGGACCTGATTATTCCTACATAACTTATATCGCTGTTCCTACACAACTTTCTCTTCCAGGCTGTAAGGATTCAGGATTGTCATGCTGCAACCCATTTTTGCGACTGCATAAAGCAGACAATTGCTGCATGGCAAATATTCCATGGTTGCTTCCTCTGAGACTGCATCCTAGACAGATGTCAAAAAAGCACAGGACACACATGTTAAATATTTCTTTGAGAATCTGTCAGTGCCGATACTCAAGACTACGATCAATGGGAAAGCAGCAAGCCTCCTGGCATGCGTATACATGGCTCTGTAACTACAGCCTGTTGATAGCAAGCTTTTAGGGCTTCCTTCTCAAAGCAGCCAGCACCACTACAACTAAAGGTCACCAGATGTAAAAGAAAGAAATGATGCCTACAGGGAACAGCAGATACAGTTCCCTTCTCTTTAGGAGAGGCAGTTTCTTTAAACAACTTGTATGGATACTTGTCTTCATACAAGTGATTGTCACTTCTAAGCCCTAAATGCAGAAGACCTAGCTATATTATAAATATGTTTATGTATATACATGTGTATGGCCTAACAATATGGGTATATAGGTACAGCATTAAACCACACACACACAAAAAAACCGTGGCTCTGGATCATTTGCTTTCCCTATGTATCCTGATGTTGTTGGTTGTTCATCATTTTCACCCCACCTCTCCTCCTGTCCCTCCTCTTCTATTCTGTCCTCCCAAATCCCGCATCCCCACCACACTGCTCCCCACCGCCATACATCAGCTGTGGTCCACACAGCAGTGGTTCTCAGCCTGAGCTGGAGCATCAGGCACAGCTATCAGAGGACAGTTTGCTGGGTGAGAGCTCTTTCTACACATAATGTAACAACTGGTTTGTTCCACCATGTGTTTTAAGCAGCAATGAAAAGGTTGAGAAATGTGACCCTACAGTGGAGGCAGGGCTGAGCCTCCTCCATCATCACTTGTACAACACCTACTTCACCTGGGCACTGAATGATATTGCTTCTCCCTCCCTTGAGTGTAACGCATAAATGAGCACAAACCAGCAAGAGATTTGTCCCACAGTCTAACCTCTGAGATGCTCCAAACAGGCTAACAGGCATGCAGTATTGTTAGCACCTCACTCAGGCTGGTGGTATTTCACAGTATTTTCCCTTTTCATAAATGAAAACAGTCACTGGGATGGAAAGAACAAATCAACTGACAGGAAAAAAGCTATATCATACCCCAACATGCATATTCAACTTGGGAATAGGCTGTGCTCATCTCTGCATTAGGGGTATGTCTAGGCATCTCTCATTTTCCTTTATCACCAAAAATCTAACTTTGCCAAGTCTTGCCCTGCGGTTTCAGAAGCAGGCACTGTCTGCAAATAAATAGATGCCAACAGCACACAGTCACCCAGAAAATAGCCCTTTAGTTTCTGTCTCCATAGACCCCAATTATTAGAAGCAAAGCACGTTCCTCACTGGTGGCTGAGATCATGAGGACGAATGGCCAGTGGAGCTCCCCTGGACCTGGCTGCTGCTCTGTCCCCATGACTCTCCTTTGTCCAAGCTGTTGGCTTCCACAGGGTGAAGTCAGAGTTTTTCTAGTGTCTTTGTTTTAAGCTACACCTCTTGAGGAAATGCAGGCTGTTTCCTTTATTTCATGAACTTCTGGATTCTGCTGTAGTGCCTTCAAGAATTGCTGTTAGAAAGAAAAAAGGGCATGCCTGGGCAAAAGAACTCTTTCTGCTGAGCAAAATATCCCATGAAAACATGTTTCAAAAAAATTAAAAACATTGCTACGTTTTTCCCTTTTGTTGAAGCAAAGCAAACCAGAAATATGGGCAGTTTTCTGAAATATGAGATCATATTTGCTGGAGAAATACGGGATCTTGTTTTCCAGACCAGCATGGAAATGTCCCATAAGGCTGAGATGTTGCCACAACTGTACAATTTACACTTGGAAATGCATGTTTCATGTGAACACTGTTGTGCTACTAGACCTCCTTACAGTTTGGTGGTAGTTTTTGTTCATGAAGGATTTGATGTTGCTTTGCAGGAGAGTGGGGAATTGCTGTAAGTCGGACGTAATCTTGCTGATCAAGGCTGCATGGCATGAACATGTTCTGCTTGGGCATGATCCTGTCTCACCATATAACAATCTGCATCTACAGAAGATGTCCTGAAGGGTGAGTTGTTGAATGTTTCCATCTGCTGGCACAGGAAAGACTGGATGAGGGCAACCCGTTTGGTTTCATAATGGGGATTTATGTGCTGTCTTGTGCCATCATTCATGTACAGAGTCACAAAATGAAGACATTTGTGTTTCAGCTGATTTCTGCAGTGGGGAGGGGTTAACTTTAGGGTGGAAATCGCAACGGAGGTGGCTGGGTTTGAGCCATGGCTGCTTCTTGCTCAAGAAAGGACAAGGTCCATAATACTCAATTTCAAATCTCCTCATGAACGTAAGTCTGCTGCAGTGAGCTCCAGATTCACAGTCCTAAGGGCATCTCAGGAGACTCAGGAAAGAGTTTTCATCTTCTTTTCCCCACCATTCCCTGATTTGTTCCTGACAAATACCCCTGTCTTTTTTTTCTATTTCCCCTTGCTAAATGCTGAGAAAGTACTGCTTGGCTAGATGAGAAATGACCCTTTTCCAGCAGAGGAAACTGGGACAGACTAATGATGCAGGATGAAAGAGCAACATCAGTAACAAACAAAACATTGGGCTTTCTTACACTCAGCTCCTTTAGGAAGTCATTCCCCAGAGCCGCACAGAGAGACATCATGTTATTGCACAGCCTATTTCTGGTGCCAGAAGACAAACCACCCAATAGTTAACATCATTTGCACTCTTCAAGGCAAGTTTTGTTCTTCACAAGCACAGAACAAGTAAAACATTATTCTCTCTGAGTCAGCTGTAATAATGAAGTAAAAACATGTGTCTCAGATATTTTATGAGCACTCATTTTTGAAGAGCTTTCCTAGTGTAGCTCTTTCTCAAAACTATCTTGCTGTTAAGGGTCCCATCTCCCTCAGATGAATAAGGCAAGGAGAATTGCTGTTCCCTGTGTTTGTGAATGGACTTTGAAATTCCTTGTCTGTATTATTAAATGAAGACCTGGTGAGTTCTGGTAGTAATGGAAGCTATCTATTACATCATTCCCTTTTAAATTATTTTTCTGAAGGATGGGTTTGTCTTCTCTTGCAGGATCACCCTTGTGAAATAGGGTCAAGGTAGTAGAAATTGTAGACTTTACATTACTTTACTTGACTTTATATTACCATCACAGATTTTGTTCATGCATTATTACGCTTATTAATGTCTATCACCAGGACATATGGAAGAGCAGTTACACCAGTCCTGTTAGATCATCACTCAGAGATAGGAAGTGAGTAAAAACGGCAAAACGTTCTCCATAAATATTCATTGGAATCATTTATAATGCAGTTACTCTGAAGACAGCCAGGCATCATGGCTGGAGGTACTGTATTGATTTTCTCCTATAGATAACAAGATTAAATCTGCTCAGTGTACTGGTCAAGAGATTTCTTTTTGAAAGAAAGTTCATGTGGAGCCAATCAGTGATGTCTCTGATGAACTGAGCTTTTCAGAAAGTGCTGAATCACCAAACCAGAAGTGTTCCTGGAGATCTACTGGATTTTACAAAATTTTCCTTTGGAGCATTACTCATACCCAGTCCAGAATTTCTTATCACACCTAGGGGAGACACTCACTTAAAAATAGCTTGAAACATGGAGATTTGGTCATTAGCTTAGAATTTGGTAGAGCTGGATTTTCATCCTTCACAGACTGAGCTGAAATCAGGTCTTCCTCTTCCCAGGTGAATGATTCAGTTAGTGAGTGGGGCAAGAAGCTGAACAGGAACTTATTCTTGTTTGGGCAATGTCTTTCACAAAATTAAATTCTCATTTTCCCCAGCTCTGTTCTCTGCATCTATTCCTAGCTCAGACACATCCTTAAGTAATTAATTATAATTAATATTTCTTAAGATAATAGAAAGACTAAAAAGTCACTCTAGTGATGTAAACATAATATGTACATCAGTTTGGTCAGTGATCTTACTTCCCATGCAGTAGCTGACCTATTCAAAAGTTGTCTTTTCATGCAGGAAGCAATAACAATGCAATAGAGAATAACTCATGAACAAGGTAATGAAAACAATGAAAAAACCAAAGGACAGTACAGTATTTTAAACAAGCTATAATATATTTCTTCCAACATCACCTAGAAGTCTAGCAGGAGAGGGGATTCTGCTGGGCAAGGGGCTGTAAATACACATCTAAGATCAGTAAAACAAAGAAATGGATGGGTGGGATGAGATGCACAAGGTAACGGGGATACAAGATCAATGCAATAAGCAGCAGCAGGCTCCGCATACCATCTGCCTGGTACTCTCTCCTACCCCCATTAGGGCTCACTTTCACATCACACAGATCAGCCGTCTGTTTTCACCCACCCCCCGAGTGACAGTCTAACTGTGTTTGACAGAATATATGTTTTTTTCCCACCTCCTCCGCAAGCCCTTTCCTTTGTCCTCTTTTCAGCAGTTCTGGCTTCTGCCAGAAGATTATGCTGACAATTTGGTGTGAAAAGGAAATTAGAAATGCACCAGTGTTCCTCACATGAGCAGAGCCACAGCTTGAATGAAAACATTAATTCAGATTAAAACTGAATCACTCAACAATTCATCTTTTTAGTGCACGCGTGTGTGTATGCGCTTGTGTGTACAACAGGGATGTTATTGTGTTAGGTCTCTGTATATGACCTACCTAATTAATGGAACGACACAGTCTGCCAATATAATTCCTACAGCTAAATCAGTGCATCATGCAACACACAGATCCCCAAAGAGAGGAAGCGTGCTCTAGAAACTCTAAGAAAGAAAAGCTGGTTTCTAGGCTCTGCCTTACAACTGTTTAAGAGCTATCCTGGAGACAGCTCAGCCTGACTCCCAAACTGGTCTCAAGCAAGCTCTGCTCCCCAAGCACCAAATAGCAGTTACCTCCTGGTGCATCACCTCTGAGCTGTCCCAGCCAAAGCCAATGAATGAGGGGCAGGTTTTGAGATGTCTTCAGGGAGGCTACCTACCCAGAGGAGCTGGCTGCCTTTCAAACTCTCTCACATCACCTCCAACTGCCGCTATTTCCTTTCCATAAAGTGGAAATACTATGAAATCCATCTAAGGGAATTATAAGATTTAATTCCTAAAGCTTTATGTGATGCTGGTGTAGAAAAAAATGCCATATGGAAAGAACACCTGCCAACTAAAATCTAGCCCTAAACGCAGAATATACGATACTTCCTGGCGTGGGTGAGAATGAAGTGTCAGAGGTTCTAGTTTGCAAAGGCCAGAAGGGACTAACCCTTAAAAAAGGCAGAAAATTTTTTTCTAAGGTCCTTTAGACAGTGGTTTGTGTTGGGGGGAGAAGTACTCTCAGGTTCCTAAGGGCTTGTGGTACAAGTGACCTGCGATCAAGCGTAATGAGAAACAACTCCACAGCATCCCCTCAAAGTGTATAACAGTGTCTGTGCCACTCAGCCAGGAGTAAAAAGGAATGGAAAGAAATGGCAAAAGCGGGACAGGACGGTTTTCAAACTGATTAGTCAGAATGACAAAATCGTAACACAAGCCCATGACTCACTTAAGATTTTCTGTTCAAAAAAGACGCATTTCCTTAGCTATTGCCATGGGCATCCCACAGAGCTACACCAAAGTCAACAACAACAACAGAAGAAATACACTCAGTGTGCCAGGTTCATTTTAAAAAGCGGTATAATTAGAAATAAATTAAATATGATCAGTTGGTGGGGCACTTCATGTTGTCCATGCGCAATTAAGGAGAGCAATCACATGGTATTGCAGGCAGCAGACGGTCAAATAAAATAAGGATGATAAGAAGACAAGGACGCAATCAGAAAAGGCAGCACCCAGAGGAAGCGACAGAAAATCCATCTGTTTGCTGCCTGTTGGATTCGACCTAGAAGATTAGTTCCTGTAATGTAAGGCTTAGCTTCTTTCTTCTAAGTAAATAAAATTTCTCTATACATAGGAGCAGAAGATTAGCTGCAGTCAGGACAGCACTAAGGTCTCCACTGCCCTGAGTCCTGTCTCTGACATTTGCTCCTCCCAGATGTTCAAGAAAAAGGTTCAAGAACAGGTTAAATGAAGACTGATCCCTTCCCTAGAACATCTTCCCAGCTTACTGAGACTGTACCCATCCATGGATTTATCATCCTTATCACAGAGTGATAATTTGTCTGCTAATTTTTAGCGTGGATGAATATGGCATCCACAATATCCTGCAGCAATCAGTCCCACAGTTTAAAGATGGCTTGTGCAGGAAAAAAATTTCCATTGTTTTTTCTCAAAATTTTTTTTGGCATTTTTAGTTTGAGGCTTACAGCTTCTCATATAATGAGAAGGAATGAAAAATCATTCCTTGTTTGGCTTCTCTGTGAGGAAGCTGTTTTGCACTTTCAGACGTCATCATTGCCTTTCCGTGTGCTTTTTTGTGTTCTTCTACATCTCAGGGGAACCAAAGCTATACATAGATTTCAAGCAGTCTGAACAGCGGTTAATTACATTTCCTGGTATGTTCTCTATTCCTTCCCTAATAATTTCTAAAATTCTCTGCACCTTCTGATTCATTCCCACTGAGCCTTGAGCTAATGTTTTCATAGTACTGTTCAAAGTGAGTCCAAAATCTCTTTCCTGAATGCTAACAGCTAATCTACAGTTCATCACTGTTTTCCCAATGGTCATTATTCTGCATTTCTTAATATGTGAATTTCATCTTCTGTTTTATCACCCAGTCCCTCAGTCCCATGAGAAGCTTCTGCAGGTCCCTACATTCATTTTAGCTTTCTCTGCCCTGACCAAACTCGTATCACCACGAAATGGTATTACCTCAGCTCTTTGCGTATCGTTTCTGAACACCCTGAATAACACAGCCGCAGGCACAGGTCCCTATGCAAGGGCATAGGGTAACCTCCCTCCAACAGGAGACTACTGTTCCTAGCTTTTATCCGCTTACTAAATCTCAAAAGGATCCTCTCTCTTATTCCATGAGAGCTTAATTTTCTTAAGAACCCTTGGGGAGAGAACTTGTGAAAAGCTCTTGAGAATCCTCGTATATTGTAGCAACCAGATCACCCCTACCTATGTACTCACTGATTCCTCAAAAACACAAAAATATTTGTGAGGCGTGGCTTCTCTCTGCAAAGCCTTGCTCTTTCCTATGTTGTCATCTTTATCCCTCTGTCTTCTAATTCCATTCTTTAGTATAGTTTTTACCCTTTGCACCCTAAAGTCCTGCCAGCCTGCAGCTTTCCAGGCTCCCCTTCCCTGGAGACTTCAAAAAAATCAGCACACCAGTTGCAGCCTTCACTTACTCTGCGCTGAGGATGATGTAAACCACAGATTTACATCCCCCCATTAACAGCTGAGCAATTTCATATCTGAGTTCCTTTAGAACTCGTGAGTGAAGCCCATCTGCTCCTGGCCATTTGTTATTATTCATCTTACTGATTTATCCCTAGGCCTCGTCTACCAGCAGTTCAATTTGAGGCAGTTCTTCTGCCTTGTCCCCCATAGAGAAAAGCTCTTGTGAGGTACCCTGCTTGAACTCCAGAGCTGTGAACATTGGTCTACAGAATTAATCTTCCCCATGGGCTCCATTGCACTTACCTGCCCTCCAGACTCCCAAGAAGGCTTCTGGCTCCTGATGTGCTTGGGGCAGGTTGTATTATTATTTTTATGCCTTCAGCAAGCTGATCCTCAAAATCTGTCTGAGGTTTGCCACATTGCGTGTCTACTTTTTGCTTTCTCGAAAGTGGTCGTCTCTTTCCCCGTTTTCCTCACTGGGACACAGCTTCCAGTTTGCAATCTCCACTCAGGTGATGCAAATATGCCAAGTGGATTGCATCCATTTCATACTACAAAGAGCCACTGTTGACCCTGTAACATGTTCTCAGGGCTTGGCTCACACTGCTTTAACAAAGAGCTGGGGCTGTTGAAGATGCTACTGCAGTACCCAAGTCTCCTGTGCACCCATGTCTCCTATGCACCCGTGCCTCTTGCCCTTTGCAGCAGAGGCTGGTAGTTTGGTGGCTACATGAGGTCTGAACACGCCATCCGTTCAGCTGACTCTGCCACAAGAGCAGTACAATGGTGGTAACTAATGCACTGAGGGTGGGAGTTTTGTCTCTGGCTGAATTGATAGGGACTGCTAGAGACAGCGATAGACAGAGCGAGGGGCTGATGGAAACTACAGCCAAGCGGTGAATGTGAACAGATGAAAAACTGCCAAGGGTGACTTTCTGCATATCCTCGGGGTGATTAAAAGAATGACTCCATCTATCGCCCCTGTTCAAGGCTAGCAAGTCTATAGTCTACCATTATGCAGAAATCCTTTTATGTACTATTAAAATGCAGCCAGCTCTGCACAAAGCAGAGCTGTCCTTTAACGGCATCCATCAATACTATAAAAGACAGGAGCTGAAATGAATATCATTTCTAACAGAAATCATTACAATCCTAAACAAAGAAATCTTTTAAAGTACAAAAAGACCAGGATAGATAGAGCAAAAAAGAGAAAAATCTAATTATATTTGTAAAACCCCTGCTATTAGGGAACTAGTACAATTAGAGTTCATCTTCTGTCCTTGAATTAAAAAGGTGGGCATGGCTAATCCATGAAACTAAAGTCTCCTTTATCTTGCAGTTATAGAAAATATTACTTCAAATTTCAAGGTACTCTTTATTTGGGGGGAGGGGAAGCTTAAAAATAAATATGGTTCAATCCTTTTTCAAGGTCTAACCTTTCAGAATATGCCTAAAAGTCAGCGGGGAGAAGGGCAGTCAGAAACAGCCATGGAAAGCAAGAAGAAAAGAGTAACACGTCACTTCAATGCTTGGAACAAAACCTGTTCTTTCTAGCCATTTCTTAAATTAATGATGGAGGGATGATACACTGTTGTTTATAAGAATTAAAGAGTTGGCATTTCGTGAATAATGAGATACTCCCAGGTGGCGGGAAATTTTGTCCTTACATATTTCAGTCTTTAAAGCCCATTCTGCCATCCTTCTTTTAAATGCCTTGCTCCAGTCTCAGGCCTCTTCTGGGAATACGTATCTTTGATCAAGGGTCTGTCCTGCCTTCTGAGCTCCTGCTGGCAAAGAGTTTCAAAGCAGCTTTGCTCCTCTGAAGTCAATCAAGACAGCATGTCCACCTCCCAGATTTGAACATCAGAACCATTGATTTCGATGGGGATGTGTCATGTGTGCAAGACCAGCTCCTCCACGTGTTCTTGTGACAGGCAAGTCTGGAAATGGGCTTTTTATGGTCCATATACAGCCCTAGCTCTAGGTGTTAGGTCATGATTTCAGTAGATTCACTCACATGCCTAAATTTAGTTGACTTAAGGCTATCAAAAATCACCTTTTTTCAGCATGTGTGTGCATTTAAGTATGTATGTGTATATGAACAACACACACAAACTGATCCACAAACTTCCCTTACCAGAGAACCCACTTCTGTGCAGGCAAAGCAACTGAAACACAGACAAGAAATAATGTATTAATGTACTTCTCCGACCTGCTGTACTCACGTATGTGAATGCTTCCCAGTACTTAATGTATTTTTAATGAATCTGAGTGTTGGGAAAGGAGACAGAAACTTTCAAAATCTGTTGGCCAGCACTTTTTTCCATGCTCATCTCAGAGGAACTATTCCTGGATGTGGTATTTGGCAATATGAAGAATGAGATCAGAGTCTGGCCTATTGTCTCCTCTTTTGTTTGAATTTAGATGTTATTTACTGAGCATAAAATAGCCAAATTATGACATGGCAGGGGAACAGAAAAGATATCTGCTTAATTTTAGTGATAGGTCTTCTGAAGCTAATTTTATTCAAATAAGTGCTGTGTTGTGGGTGCATGACCACACGTTATATACATTAGCAATGCCAGGATCTAAGTGAAGGTTACTGTGTTCCAAGTGAAAAACCATCATCATCCACTCAAAAATGTGATCAGATAATGAGCGGCTCTGAAGTGGATAATTTGACTTTACTCAGAGATGGCTCAGCACCAGATAATACCTGACCCAGATCTCTTTCTAATTCATCTAAAACCTACTATTGGCCTGATTTCACGCACTGTTTCTTGAGGTGACCTCTGATGGGCCAGGGGCAGAAGAAATGAAATGAAACACAGTGTTGACACTCATTAATTTCAAAGTCCTGACATAATCCTTCATTTTTCACTCCATGAGTCTTCTGTGAGCATTTTTCATAAGGAGAGGCTGATTTTTAAAAAAAGTTTTGTGTGTGTAAAAGGGAAATAAAGGTTTTAACAAAATTTCAGTATATGGCATATCTTAAACAGGAAGAAAAGGGAACTCCAGTGCCTACTGTAACACAGATGAAATTTATAAACCAATAAGACTAATTTAATCCACAAAATCAATACTGGGAATTGTTACCAAAGAACCACTTGTTGCCTTTCCATTTGTTTGTAGACACGTTTCTGGAATAATAATGGCAAGTCATTACTCAGACACTGGTTGGTGGCTACAGAGGCATTGAAAGCCATGGCTGAGTTTGTTGGTCTGCATTCCTTTGTCAGTAAAAAGAATGTTTCTCACTCAGAAATTGCCGTCAGGATAAGATCCCCCTAATAATTGAAAACTGTAGGCTTTCTGGGTGGGATCTGCAAAAATATTCATCATGGATGTAATTCAGCCACCAGTAAAATCAGCAGGAGATTCACCAAATGCACGAAGGCAGCAAAATCATGCCAACCCTGAGGGCTAAGTAGAAACCTTAATTTATTTGTTATTTAAATGAAACTTTAGCAACATGGAAAAGGCATAGGATCCTTCCAGCATCTCTGACTGTATTGATCTTTCAGTGAGGCAGAAAGACACTGCTCCCCATTTCATGACTGATTTAGTTTAGCAATTTAAAACAGTCCATGCCTTACTGATGGGATCAACGGGCTGCTACTCTCCATAGCTGCTCTGGGAAAGTGGATGCTGCTGCTTCGTCTTGCATGGCACGTAGCCACAGGGCACACACTGGCTCCTGCAGTCGTCTCCAGAAATATCCCCCAAGCTTCTCCATAGGAAGGCAGAGACGGATCCACAGCTCAGCTTTGGAAGTTTTACGTAGCTTGGAAACTCAGCCTGAGACTTGCAAAAAAATCCTTTCCCTGTGTGCTCAAGAGCTATCCAGAAGACTTTTTTGTTTGGTTTTAGGGTGGTTTTAGTTTAATAGCATCCTACTCCTGCTTTAGTGAAAGTTTATAAAACCAAGCTCAGATTGTCTTTAGTATATTTTTCTCGTTTTTATTTTTACTCTTTCCAATGTCTTATCCCAGTACCATTATCCTGGTTTCTGCATTTTCCCAGACTTTAAAACCCTTCAGCCTATCATATCAGCAGTTCTGAATGGCTCTCCTTGCACCTAGTTAAAAATTGAGCTAGGTAAACTCTTTGTTATGGATAACAGTATTTACTTATGACTAGCACATTTTTATAAATCAAAAACCTGCTCAGGTTTTGCATATACCTTATTCATACAAAAAAATAAGCTGAGGAAACAAAAAAGGCTTTGGGTGTTACTCAAACACCATATAAATCTCAGTAATAAATGTATCTTCCCTCTGTTACTCTTTCTTTTGCCAAAATTAAAGATTTAAATGGTGTACAAGAATCTAAATCAATTCGGTGAAGCATTTAAGCACATGCTTATCTTTAAGCAACCAAGTAATTCATCAGCTTCAGCTGTTATTCACTGACTTCAGTAAGACCCATCACACAAACTTCCCTCCGCCTGGTAGCTTGCTGCCATGCAACCCAGCGATGAAAGCACAAATAGTCTTGAACGGAGAAAGCACCCTGCATCCATTTTAAAAGAAGATTGCAATCACATCTGCCACCAGGTTGAGAGGGCTCTGTGATGGGCAATTGCTTCTCTCTAATGTATGTTTGTCATCTAACGACTCGGTCGTGAAGACGGACATTGGGGGCTCTCTGCTTCCTGATGCAGGAGTGGATCATTTCTCATGAAACCTACACATCACCATATGTGTCTGAAGACCAGAGGGCAAAAGGGGAGAGTTATATTGCTGACAAATAATTGCAATGTGTCTGTTTAACATTTGCAGCAAATCAGCAGCAGCATTTAGAAGGGCTGCCTGGAGGCCTGGAGCTGTCAAGCCAGATAATGGCCCGAAACACTGCTGGCTAATAATAACACCGGGCTTCACTGCACTGTGTTTAAGTGTAAACTCGAGAGGGCTTTTTTTCCTGGTTTTTTCCCCTCTCTGCAGCTGTTGACATTACATTTAGCAAGGGACGTCTCGAGCAGATCCAGTCTGTGACCTTCAGAAGACACAACCCAACGTCTCCAGCAGCCACGCATTGCAGCTCCACCGGCGTGAGGCACGGCTGTTGCAGGGGCACAAAAAAACCCAACACACAGTCTGAAGATGACCTGGCCACCTTGGTGAGTGGCTGCCCACCCCGTGGATGACTGTCACACCGCAAACGCAAGGCAGTGCTCTTCGGCACCATGGTGCCAAGCCCAATCCCAGTACCTCAGGATGGGGTAGCTCTTTCTCTGTGCTAACCTATGCGCTCTGCATGGTGGTAAGGAAGGAGACGGCGGCGAAAAGACTGGGTGAGGGTACCCAATTTTACCTTACTTACAGGTTTGTTTCTCCAGCCAAGTGCAAAAATGGCCTGAGGGTCCTAAAGACCTGAATGAGTGCTCAGACCCCTGAGAAGAGAGGGTTTGGCTATTTGTTCTTGGTGTTACCCTACTGTGACAGGGGTGAATTATCAGGTGGAACTTTTCACTCTGAAAAACAGGGAGGGAAAGCCAAAAAGTTCAACACCACAAAGCAAACAGCCCAACCTCCACTGAACACAGTGAGGAAACAATCTTACACCGCTGTGAACAGCTGTCTTTTGGATTAACCAAGCTGTAGCTTACTTCAGGGCTGAATCTGGCCTCTATATTTGTATTTGGAGACATTTTCAGTGCTGGAGAAGAAAGGGTGTAGAAGCCATAAAGCACCACGCCCAATTAAAACCACTTTCAAATCCTCAGCAAAATATAAACATGCTCAGCACTGCAAATTTAAAGAAAAGAAAATGCTTATTTTTTAAAACCACTATTTTTAGCTCTACTCACTTTGATCCAAACACAGCCAGTGAACATGAGAATTTTATTATACCTTAACCATGTCTGAAAGCATGGAAAATTACAATTCAGACACTAGTCACATCCCGTAGTTAAAAAATCAGGGAGATGTGAGTGAAGTAGTGGAGAGAACCCAACCACACAGGGATAAAGGAGATAAATCAACTCAAGGACCTGTGTTCAAACTGCTGTGAAGTATAATGGGTTTCATCTCTATCTGAATGCTCAGACTATAAAGGTGCGGCAAGGAGGTAATAGCAGCGCTGAGTGTAAAACATCACATTACCTGTAACTGCAAGATGGCAGCATTGTGGGAAACAACTGGCTTGGGGGAACTAAAGGTGAGCAACGTGCCTCATCATTCATCTGGTAAAGTGCCTGGATTTACGTCAGTGCAGTGTGGGTCTAATTTATAGTAAATTAGGACATTTCTAGTGTCCGCTAGATCCAAATGTTGTTTCGTTTGAGGACTGGAGAATTCAATGGAAATATAACATGGTTTTGCCTCTGGCCAGACTGTGGAGGGAAGAAGGCATGAATGACAGATGTCCCCATACAGCAGCAGCATTGGGACACCAGGAGTGTCGTGGATCAGTTTTCTTCTCCATCTCTTTTTTCCCAAATACAGGTGCCAAGGAACGACATGGCTGAGGTCTTCCACTGGCTACAGGCTCAGCCGAACGGCACAGGGGACTGAGCAAAACTTCACGTGTTTCTGAAGTGCCTCCAAAACTTGGGGATATGCCACCAAAAACAACTGCTCTTTTTTTGTATCCATTTCCTAGAAGGCTAAAGTAGAAGATTATAGTGTAAGGTGTTTTCTCATTTAAACCAAGGCTGTCCAGCAGCATGTAACTGAAGGAAGCAATAGTGGCAGATAAGCTAAGAGTTAATGGTCAGTTAATTCTGGCTCATTATATCTGCATTCTCCCACTGTACAGGGTTTGCCATTGCAGCTGGGAAACCTACGGTACTGGTACCACATGCCCTGCAAAGCATACTCATTCCCTCAGTTTTTTATTTCCGTGTGCGTATTTCTGATAAAATTAATCTTTCAATCAAAAAAAAAAAAAAACCAAACCAACACCCTCCACCCAAATCCCCAAATTCTACCCATCAATTTAGGTCTTATTCTTGTACCTTCCTAAGCGCAGGACCTAATTTATGCAAAAGACTTCATGTTTGATTTTGGTCAAGTCACTTAACTTCTCAGGAGGGAAATTCAGCTATCTAAAATTAGGTGTCTAGTCCAAGCTTTCTGCGTACGCTCCTGCTGCTGTCAGAGAGAGAGACAGAGTCCCCCAGAGGGTGCTTCATCTTCTCCTGGTGGAGGGGCCCAGCTCTCTGCTTCGGCGATCATTAATCTTCGATCTGTGCTCTGCTGCTTGCCCAGCAGGACACATCTGATCCAGATCAGGAGTGATTTATGCTGCCTTTATGCACAGATAAACTCGGAGCCAACAGATCAGGGCAGCTGTGAAATGAGGATCATTCTTCCCCTCTCTCATTCTTTTGCCTCTTCTGTCCATTTGCATTTCAATCCAGCAAATATTTATCCATGTTTAATTTTAGGCAGATTCATAAAAATAAGCAAGGCACAGAGTTTCTGCAGGACTCCCAAATCTTCAGATGAAGGTCTGTTTCTCAGCATGTTTTTGTGCAGCAAACACAATGCAATTCCAGCTGAGACTTCTAGGTCTTGAAGTATTAAATCATTGTCATCACCATCAGCCCCAGCTGACAATCAAACATCTTCCTGCTGCAGATACGAAGGAATAGGTGGCGTTTACAAAGGTCCCCTCAGCCTCTCAGCCATTTGCCTCCACAGACTAAAATGAATTCAGCGCAGTCTCTCCTCAATGATCCAAAATTGAAATAAAATCATGGTTTTTATCAGGGTAATGCTTGCCAAAATACACACCAGCATGCCTCTCTGATCTATCCACAAGGATCAGCCAGATAAAGGGCATGTGACAAGTAGGAACTTTTCAGAAGCATTTGGACTTGGCAAAGCGTTAACAGGCAATTAAAACCTTACATGAACCCAAGTTTTGCCTCTGCTTGTTTGCAGAGTTAAAACATTTCCTTAAAAAGAAAACAAAACCAAATAGGCCTCAGCAGCTTAATGAGAATTTTATTATACTAGCTCTTATTTACTGGTATGGAAATGCTCAGATTGTTCTATATAAATAGCATCCTGTTTCTTTTTCCCTTTTCTTAGGCTTTTAACTAATCAGCTTGAAAATGCATTTGCTATTAATCTGATAACCATGGTTTCAATGATCAAACCCTGGCTTTCAGATTAACTTTATTTGAAGATAAGATCTGATTAATTTATTGTATCATTTTAATTATGAAATGCAATTTAGGTATAATTATCCCATTTACTGAGCTTAAGGTGAGTTCACTATTCACCCTGGCCAACACTGAGGCCAGTTCTCCATACTGATCTATTTCCAATTTAGATGATAAAGTGACCATATTGCTTTGGACTTTCATTTTAATGTTTCTTTCATGGAAGCCCCAGGAGCCTTAAGCGTTATAATGACCATGTATAATGACTTGATCGCTGACCGTAGGAACCCTGTGTGTGAGTCTTCTTACCTCTCGTGCAGATGTCCATTTCTGTGCTACCTGTTCAAGATCCCGTTCTCTAGGGGGAAGAAAGAAGTGCTCCCAAATTGTGATTTATCTCTTTTCAATGACTGCCATAGGATGAGACAGCCAGTGCTCTAAGTGGTCTAGCTCTTTCTGCAGTCTCCAAAAGGAGTCTTGACAAAGGATTTGCATGCAGGTTTCTATTACAAACCTCCACATGAGGATGGATATGTCCCGTTCTGTGTGTAAAGGCAGAAAACAGCCTAAAAGGCCCACGTTTTCGAGCAGAAGGCAGATCCCTTTACAAATGTTGCAGTATTTTGACTCCCATTATACCTGTGGCCCAGCCGCTGCACAAGCACGATAGTCACATATACAGGGCAAGAAGAACCACTGGAAGACAGTGGTACACACACCCCAGCGGATGCGGTATAAAGGAGGGGTGTAAAATCCAAGTGTCAGAAGGCATTTTGTTGGCAAAACATTTAGAAGTGTCTGCCTGTAATCCCTAAGCATTATCTGAGAGTACTGATAATTCTCACTAGGATGTTTAGGCGCTTGTGTTCCATTTTGTAAACTGAAGTGGAACTGTAACTGCCCTGTTAGTAGGATGCAGTGCTGAGCTCTGCTTCAGTATCACTGCTTTCGGCAGCTGCCTGTTCCCGGGGAACAGCGGGTTTCTGGCTCAGTGCAGCGGGTTTGATCTCCAAGTCCAGGCAGCTGTTTTTAGGGTAAACAGGAGCTGGAAACTTGGGCCTATTTCCCAGCCAGCTTCAAAGATGGGAAGAGAAAGGCAGGTTGAGATACTCGCCTTTACATTTCAAGTAGTCTCAGCTTCCAGACCTCTCTACAAGGTCTGGAAAAAAAGGATTTAAGACCTTCTGGCAGTCAGGTCTGTCCTCACCACATCATCATGACAGACATTGCAGATGCCACAAGTTGCCTGGGAAGGCAGCTTTTTGTTCCGATGAACTGACTCTTGACTCTCAGATAGACTCTTCTGGGCACTCAAAGAGAAAAAAAAATGAGCGGGTTGAATTGTAAAGGCCAGTTGCAATACCTATTTACAGGCCCTGTGTTCAGCAAAGCTTGCTTTGATTTGTTCTGCTGATGTTCCCCTCCTGGTGACAAAGGAGGAGAACATAAAATTAATTCCCAACTCCAAAGCAACATGGGAATGACAAAGAAAGTGTTAGCCTGTGTAACTGTTCATTTCTCTGCTGCCGTAGCAGGCTGGAGAAATAGCAGTTAAATATTGTACTTTAAAAATTGGAGTCTGCACGGTATCCTAGACATTTAATGGTATCTGCAGTGATGTCATTAGCTCTTCTTGAAAAAATAAGCTTTCATCTTCAGCTGCTATGACCCTGGGAAATTCATCAGCACAGCTGGGTTCTGAGAAGGCATCAAATCACATAATACATGGGGATAGTCAGCTTACTCTTACCTGCATTTAAAAGCAATTTTCTTGTCCTTAAATAATCTACACATGTTAATTAGAAGCTAGTAAAGTAGCTTAAATGGTGTGAAATTAGAATGAATTATTCATGTCATTTCTTGGCTGCAGCAGTTGCAGATAGTGTTTTTGTTTTGGGGAAAAAAAGACTTAAATAATGAGACGATGAAAATTCTTATTAATTTGTTTTCCCAGGAAGAGAAGCCTTTTCTGTTGAACAGGGCTTCAGTTTAGAAGAGTACTTCAGATGAGAAAAAAACATCCACTCATTTAGCTGGTACATGTTGACCGATCTTTAACCACTGACTAGCCTCGAAATACTTTCAGAGATACCAGTGATGCAAAAATAACCTTTTGGCGGCTACATAGCCCATGTTCTCTGCCCATGGCAAAATGTTTCCTAGAGCAGGAAAAGTAATTTAGAGGTTGGTGATTCGAGGTGGAATATTACAAGTTTACTATTTTCTGAGAAACCTTTCTGCAAGGAGTGGAACAGATGGGTCCGTTTCTCCTTGGGAGTAGAAGCCAGCTTTGGTGATGTTCTTCGAACACAAACCTGTACAAATGGCCCCTGATTCACTTACTCTTTCTGAGAAGAGCTACAAACTTAGATCTTTCTATCTCTTCCAACCTGGGGCTGAATGTAGGGACAGAGATGAAAGGCAGAATTTAGAAATACTAATTTAGCAGGTTTTGACTTAGAGCAACTTTGCTAAAGCAAAATGATTAAGACTTAGATAGAAAGATAATTAGCAGAAACGCAATTAAGCTATCCCTACAGGAACCATCTTCAGTGTCTCAGCTGGAATGTGCTGTTCCAATCTCACCAGGTAGAGCAGTTCCAGTATCATCTAAAGTATTCAGCTAAAGAAAGCACATCCTCATTTATCTGTTTGAAAACAAATTTAAAATCCAACAGGGAAAATATCACAAGAAAGTGAACATAGAGGAGTAGAAATTCAGGAATAAGAGCTGAGGAAAAGCAATAATGATGCTGCATCTGCATTTGTCTCTGTGGGTCCAATAGTAGCAGTTTATGGTACCTGAAGATGCTGCAATTTCCTTACTCGATCACAAGGAAATACCCTTCTTCTAAATGTCAGAGATGGCATTCACTGTTCTTATAATTTATATATGGCTGCACTCAGGATCCTCAGAAGAACCTGGACCATCCCTAACTTCTTCCTTCCCCTCAACCCCTAAGCTTACGTTCAGTGAGAGATTTTAGCCTGGCAAAAGGGTAAGCGGTACAAATACAAAAGACAGAAAGAGAAGGGATGCACAGAGATCCAACACAACTTTTCCAAAAAGCAGAGAAATGCAGTAGCCCCATAAAAAAGCTACAACTGGGGATGTGAAACTCCAGTGCAACAACAAGCCCAGGGCTGTAACTCGGCCGATGGGCAGCTGTGGCACCTCTCAGTGAACACCAAGCAGCAGCCTCTGCTTTTCACTAAATTACTTTGCTTTTCTGTAGGATAGAAGTTTATTTTTGGGGCCATTACTCAAGAGTAGGTGGCATATGGGAAGTTCACAGCTAAGTGTACCCCATAATAATGTGTTCATGTTCCTACTCCCAAAGTCAATAGCAGACACAGGAACAGACCCAGTTTCAACTCCCAGTTCAGTGCCCTACTCACTAGACCACAAAATTGTTTTTTATATAGACAGACATATAAAGATATAGATGGATGGCTCAAAGCCTGATTTTATTGCCATATGGACACCTAAAAATTAGCATTTTAAAATGCAAAGGATTTTAGCTGCTGCATATTAATGAGTCCAATCTTCTACAATAAGGCAATAATGAAATGCATAAAAGCAGTTAACATCAGTAGAAGTGAGATCAAACACAGCTTCAGTGCTAAAAACCCTCCTATGACTATAGAGGCAAGCACACCTTCTCATCATAATTTGCCCGCCCTATACAGCACAGCCATGTCAAATATTATGGAACTATTTCTGGGTCAAATATCTAACACAATGCTGTCCATTCACCTAAAATCCTGAGCTGCTTTATATCATCTCACCTTGCAAAACTGCTGCACTTTAAGGGGAAACCTCACAGCGCTGTCAGAATTGGTTTCAGGTCTGGCACCTCTGTGTGGGGATTGACATCCTCAATGAATGCATTTAAAATATCTGTAGAGAACCTTTTTTTTTCCCCATCCTGCTAAGATTTGTGATTTCCCATTGGGTTTTGGTGTTCTCACACACACCCCTACAGCATAACAAGGTACACTTTCTAAGCTATTGTAGATATTCCTTGTGACAGCAAGCGAAAGAGAAAAGATGCAAAGCCACACCATGCCATCAAGCTCACAGCAGGAGAAATGAAACTTATGCCTCCAACAACATAAAATGCATTGGGTCGAGTTCTCGGCAGTGGGACTCCCACAGATTTCCAGGAACCACAAACACGATCTTTGCACCTTGCCAAGCGCCCCAGATATGTGATCCATTCGGGAGAACGAAACTTTAGCTTTGTCTTATTTCTGTCTTCTCTCCATTTATTTTAACTGCTGCAGTGAGATGTAACATGGCACAGAATGTCCCTGACGTTATCATATTTTAAGTCTTTATGCAATGACATGAAGACTGTTCAATAAACCTGTTGGGTACTTGGCAGAAATGACGGTGCAGGAAACATGGTTGTCACTTGCATTTGCAGATGAAGTCCTTCGACGTCTGGAATCAATAAGGATGGAGCAACCACAAGTGGAGTAAGTTACAATAAGTTACAAGAGCAACTTGAAATTTTGAAATCTATTTCCCTGGAAATTTGGATATGTCAGCATTTCCAGTGAAATTAAAAGTCCATAGAACTGTACTAAAAGAAAAGATCGCAGGCTAACCCACAGACACTGACAACTTTTTTTCTCTAATTAATATACTTCTTTTCTTCTTCAAAGTGTTAGGTTATTTCATTACAAACTCAAATAGGGGACATTTTGATCTAAAAAATAAGGTGGTTTAGATCTTTGCTAATTAGCAGCTGTCCTTAAAGATTTTTACAATAAATTTGATGAAAAATTATATTATAATCTGTCATGCCTACTATGTGCTTAGTATGAGAAGATCATAGAATATTTATTTGACATTATATGATATATCATCTAGACATCAGTGTGTTGTACATTTTGAAAAAAAAATTAGACATATGATATGAAAATAAAATAAATACAATCTATAACAATTGGTTAAGTCATCCAGAAATAAGATCTTACTATGACCAAGAATGATATTTTTAAAACATAACCCCCCCTCCATTTTAAAATAATATGAATGGAAAATGCAACTAATTTCTCTATAATTTTCCTAAAATTTTTTTTAGAAAACAAAATAACATTTTTTCTGTCAGTAACAAAACATTTTTGAAAGGGTCTAGTTGTAAGGACCCATGACCCTGCTGACACAAGAAAGGCCTTCTACTGTGCAACAGGCCCTTTAAGGGAACTACCTGCCCTCCAGCTCCACCCTACAGCCAGTACATAAGCCAGCAAGGTGGCCCAGGGCAGTTGATGAAAGTCTGAGCTACTGCAGGAGGCACTGTGGGATGATGGGTTGCTGTACTACAAAGACTGCTCAGCTGTGTGGAGGCAACTATCAAGACAAAGGTACTGCTGGGGGTATCTGGGTGAGGAGGTGATGGGTAGTTGAAACCCGTTGGCCTTTGGAGACTCTGAAATGCAGTGTACATCTAAGGATGGAGTTGGTGACCCACTGGCCTCTTGGTGGAGGAGACGGAGAACTGGGTGGATGGAGCAGTTGTGACCTGTTTGCTTTAGAGCTTGGGCTATGTCTGGTGAAGTAGTCATGCCTTGTGTTTCTGTAGTCCTTGATCTTCAAGTGCTGCTGGGCAATTTCTGTCTTTGGGGTGTTAGGAGGTAGCGTGTGGCTGGCTCCCCTCCACAGGAGGGAGGCTGAGGGCTGCCAGGTGTCTGGCATCCATCAGAAAACAGATCTGAAATGCAGGATCCTGGTTTTCCTGGCCTGTAGCTCTGACTAGGGAGTTGTGGTCCTCTCCTTTCATTTCAGTCTTGATGAGAAATACATCACAGCATGTTACTTTACATATTAAAAATGTGCTTTAAATGCCTTACACTAATTCTAGCAGTTGTCTGCAGTACTTTTTGTTTTAAGATGCTTAAAGTATGACTAATGAGGACAGAAGGAGTAGGTCAAGGGATCAGGCATTACATATCCAGAAGAACAGGAAGGAATAGCATTTGGAAAACAAAATTATTTCCTTGAATGAACTCTTGACATGGATGAGAATTAACTTTGCCAAACCCAGATGGTGCTGCAAGGAACAGTGAAGTTAATTCTTCCTATTGCTGAAGTGCAGTGTAACCTATTTGTCCTTTATCTGTCCTCGTTATTGTGGTGATGAGATCAAAGCTGACATCTGGCTGCAGTTTTGCTGAAACTGGGCAAGTGATACTCTCTACTGAATTCATAAAGAGAAAATCATTTGGAAAGAAAAAGCTACTGGGGCTGCCTCCCAAAAGTTTTAGTGTTCAGAAAGTATCTTATATACTGTAGTAACTGCTGCTTCTTGTGATGCTGCATTATCCTAAAAGGTAATGGATTCAACATAAATGTTATAAAACATATTCATCATCTCAACCTTGTTGGTATATTAAACTACTGGCCAATTTTCATGACAGTCTGGTATTTACATCTGCGAAAAGAGATTATAAAATGCAATTGTACTTCAGTGTTACACAGTCCCTGTTATGCTCCAGTTGCAGAGGACAGAGGCTCCTCTACTCATTCTCCAGCACAAGCTCTCATGATGCACACATTTAATTCTTGAGGGCTGCAGTTCAATGTCAGTATGTTTCTCTTAACAGATGGATTGTACCCAGCCTAGCACAGCTGTGTTAAACACCACTTAAAGATATGTAAAAGAAAAGGAAGCAAATTGAGTCCATAATGTACCAGAACAACTTTTAAAATGTGATTTGCTTGTTAAAAATGATTCTTTGGTGCATTCTCCAGGTGAAGGTAAAGGGCCTTGCTCTGGTGCAAAGCCAAGTGCTGTAAGAGCTGGGAGTACTGGCGGAGGGTGGCTTTTCAATGTGCTGTTGTATGGAGCAAAGCCCTGATTTGGCCTTTAAGTTGCATTTAATCTTCGTAGCTGCATTTCTAAATTCTATGCCTAAATACAAGGTGACAGTGCCTTCTAGAAAGTGTACTAAACAGCATATTTCTGAATTTTAGCTAACATAGTATTCAATACCACTTCTGGGGTGTGGCATGTCCTTGGTAAGGAGAGCATTTATAGATGTGAAATTCATGGTTTTCAGTTTTTGAACAGTGCTTTTATTATTTCAGTGGCACTATTGTGACCGTAATGCCTGTGGTTACTAAGCAAGGATCTTGGCACCTACAAATGCCAGTCTGTCTCTAGCTAATAAGGACTTGGACCTTCATGGGTACATTGGACATTAGGAGAAATTTCTTTACTTGAAAGAGTGGTCAGGCCTTGGAACAGGCTGCCCAGGGAAGTGGTGGAGTCACCATCCCTGGAAGTATTTAAAAGACTTGTAGATGAGGCCCTTAGGAACATGGTGTAGTGGGCATGGTGTGTTGGGTTGATGGTTGGACACGATGATCTTAGAAGTCTTTTCCAACCTTAATGATTCTATGATTCTATGATTTGCATAGGGCTGAGCACGGGCACATTTGAGCATCTGGATGGTGAGCACTCTGTGTTGCGAGGGAGTCTCCTTTAATGTTGCCTGGAGCTATAATATGGAAAGGGTGCCCTTTTGGCCCTTCCATGTCACTTAAGATGGTTGAAAAATGCTGTATAAAATGACAAGTTTAATGTTCTCAACTTCTACATAAATTTCATTTATGTTAAAAAAGTTGGTACTGCACAGCAAGCTTTAGATGTGCAGATATTATATATTCTGAGTACACAAATAGGGTCTTAAAAGATCATTTAAGAACTGCTTAAATGGCTATTCCCCATCAGACTGAAGTTGTCCATGGGTCTGAAGGTGGTATAGAGCACTTAAAGTCCTCATAATACAGGACTTTGTTTCTTGATCTCATAGAAGGTAATTCCTGGAAGGCAGACTAGACTACTAAAAATGCCTTCCACCGTTCTTCTGCTTTGTGAAAGGAGGCTGCAGCGATGGTGACTATACAGTGCAAATCTGGTGACTGTCCTTCATCTTTAGGAACAAATTAAGCTAGTGGGTGTGTGGATGGCACATCCTTAGTGGGCCGAATTCCTTCTTGACATACCAGCCAAAGCACATTCCTTTCTGTGCTTCTCTGGCAACAGTAAATAGCGGTAGGAGAAGCAATGGTGTTTTATCTACCCCAGGCACACTTCATAGGGAGATTTAACATGCCTTATTAGATCATCACAGAAATGCATATCCTCTTGTTTACAAGACAGGTTCACTTGGAATTTACACCACTTCCCAGGACAGAATATCCCAAGTTTAGGAAATTGGTGACCACAAGGTCATTTTCCTGTTGCTTCTCCCTCCTTCTTAGATCTGAATTCATAACTTTAATCTCTACACAAATGATTGCTGTTCTCTCTGAAGCATTTCAAATGTTCTGTGGAATAAGTTAAGTCTCTTAGAACAGCTCACTGAAGTTTGTCAGCTTCCTTGGAGTATCTGCAGATGATACCAGACAAATCTCTAATGCTAGACAGCCTCAAACGGAATTTAACACTTAATCTAGGTCTGCAATTTGTGAAATATCCATCTTCCAAGTGAGACTTGATCCCAAAGCCAGGCTTTAAATATCTCTCAGGTTTGGAAGAATTTGAAGCTGGAGCTGTACTTTGGCTTAAAGCTCTCCCTCTAATATTGATGTGAAATTATCTTGGGAGGAACAGAGAGCAAGCTAAGGAATTTAGAAGGATCTTTTTTTCTCAGCACTTGGACACGTTGAAAGCCTTTTTGGCTCTCTTCTCTTTCCTTGGCTTTCATGAGATCTTATGATCCATTGCAAAGAGAAAGCACTCCTTTAGTCCTTTAAAAAAAGCTGTTTGAAGAAATAAAAGCAAACAGCTTAAGTTTTGTTAGCTCAGTATTTCACATTAAAAAAAAAATCCATCATGTTTGGCTCAGTTGTGGTCAAGTAGAAGATGTTGGGGATTTGCTTTGTGTGTGTTGAGACCTTTACAGTGGAGGACAGAGATCTGCTGTAGGTTGGAGGCTGCTGTTGTGGTAAAGCTGACAATTCTTGTGCTGGATGCCCTATGTGGGGAGACCTCTATGCAGGTGTTAGTAGGCTTCTGGTAGCAGCATAAGAGGGGTATTCAGGGCTGTAGCTGCCTCAGACAAATGTAATTAAAATATGAAATGTTTATCTGTGTAAAACTGCTTTGTGAGGAAACTCATGAAGGTCATATCTCTTCTCCTGTACTTCTGCTGAGTTTAGGTCAATGTGTCCTAAGCAGTCTCTGCAAGTATTTTGTGTACTGTCTATTCATTGTCCATTAACCTGGAACCACAATGTTGCCTCATTTATTATAAATGGGCACCCTGCCTCTTAAAACCATGTCTGGGTCTGGTTCAAGTCTTGCTTTTCCTTTCTGCATTGAGGCAAGCCCACCACTGGCTCAGGTGCTTCTCTTGTCTTTTACTTCTTTAAGTGAGATCAGAAACAAACCCTCAAAACCCAGCATCTGAGTATCACTTGAAAAACAGTTCACTGCTATTTACTGGTATTCAGGTTCAGCCAAAACAACCCAGTAGCTTTCTGAGGCTGTGCCTTGGGATCGAGATTTAAATTACATAGGTATTTCAAATAGCTGCTTTGCATTGTTCAGTGGTAAGGAAATATTGCAGAAGTAACTCTCATTGTGTTTCTTACAGCTGGATTATTGCAGAGAGCAAAATTTTCCATCAGGCACATAGGATACATATGATCATTTAAGAACAAAGGGTAAATAAAAATAATAACCAAAAATAAACTGAGAACATGCCACCTTGTTATTTGTCCTTTAATGTTTTCAAAACATTTGCATTTCAAAACACACTAATCTGTCCACTTTGATTTATTTTTATTGAAAAACAAATCAAACTCAAAGCCCAAGGGAAGGGGGATTTTTTTTAGCCTGTGGCAAAGAAACAATTTTAATTTCTTTTAAATGTATTCTGCACTCCTTTGTTCTTGCTCAGTCAAAACATATATGGATTTCAATGAGTTTTGTTCAATCAAGGAGTAACTGAGGACTGCAAAAGAAGCTTTGTGAGTGTGTTTGTAGCTCAGGAAATGCCCCCAGGTGTTAAGGCAAGGTCAAGAAACTGCCCTACTTTCATGATTACATGGAAAACTACATGTTTGTGGAAAATGAGGAAGCCTAAGGGAAGAATTTCTTTGATAAGCACATGACAAGCAGAGGATGCTAGTGACTGACTGGACCCTTTGCTCCGGGGAGATGCTGAAGGACTTCAATTAGTTGACTCCAGGCTATTTTCAGCATCTGCATTGGGTACAAAAGCAGCCAATGTCAAGTGCCCAAGCTCCTCATATGTGAAGAGTGACTGTACTTAGATGCTTAACATCAAACCACAAACTCCCCCATAATCCTAGCAAAAGGAGCTGTCAGAAATGGGTGCAATTTGGACATCTGCTTTCATTTTAACAAACTAATACTTTCCAAGGTGGGAAAAAAACACTTTATGATTTCCTGATCTGTTCAGTTGATCCAGCTGGATTTCAGATGAGACCCTAGGAGCCCAAGGGCTGACCACCAAACTGGAAACCTGCCTCCCCCTGTGGAAAGAAGGCACTGGGAGGCTGCTGTAGCCATTGGGAAGATCAGAGCATACACTTTCCTTGCTGTGGTTTAGGGGTTCAGGAGGAAACTCTCCCTTGTCATTACATCTCCCAGGGATTTGCTAATGTTCAATGCCTTCCAAGAGGCCTTTTCTCTGGTAGAAAAGGATGAGTTTTGCAGTGAAAGGCTCCTGAGGTCCTTCAAGTAAATACTGCTTGAGTGCTGCCAGATCCTAGCTCTGGGAAGGATTGCACTGTGATGCAACTGATGAAATGGAAAATGGCAGAAGATTCACGTGTATTTGAGGCAAAAAAAAACCCCTACAATGCCTTTTAAATATCCTTTTCCTCTCAGTCTTCTTTTCTGTGAGTCAAAAACTTACCTTAAATCATGTTTGACTTAATAGGCAGGTAGCATAACGGTACTCATGGCCACTGCCTGTATTTCTTATTCCTGTGGGTTGCTTCCACCAATAGGTTAGAACAGAAGACTGAATATATCAAAAACAATTTATTCACCTCTGCCAGGAGAGGTATTTTCCTAAATTGCTAATCCCCTCCCCCATCTTTATTCTTCCTCTCTTCGCCTGACTTGTCTGAATATGCAATATGTGAGCTGAGAGAAAAAACATCTTTCCCCCCCACCATTTTCTCTGTGTGTGGAGAACATTAAACACTTCTTAGATCAATTAGTATTTTTAGCACAAAGGAGAATGATAGTTCTGTCCTCTTCAGCTATGGATGGAATGGGAATTAGTTAATTGCCTAATTAGGAATTAGGGGATGGGAATTTAGGGAATTAACCTAAAGATTTTGTTTTTGCCTGTTGAAGTCTGGTGTTTCTTGTTACCATCCTTAATTCTTTTCTAATGCCTTGTCCCATGACAAAACACCTGTTACCGGAGAAAAGATTTCCAGAGCAAGAGTACTGTCTTTAGATATGTCTAATGTTGAGTGTAGGGGTGTTAATTCCTACATGCACAAATTGGTGTTTACCATGTCTCCCTTCAAATTGCTTCCAAAGGGACAATGCAAGTACATAACAGGCTATGCACTGCTGTGAAAATATTTGTATTTATGAGCGTGCACTGGTATGTTGTGGTATGTTGCAGTATGTTGCATGTGTGGAAGAACTAGTGCTTTGTTTTATGTATATGCATCTGGAAGCATGTGCTGTGTCTGCATACTCAGTGGGCAGTACACAAGGGGGAATGTGCAGGGAAGATTAGCAGCCAGAGCATGTGATTCTCTGAGGAAGAGGAATGACAGAAAATCTGAGTGGAAATTTACAGCTGCAGCTGGAGACACTTGAACTGTATCAGACTAACCTCAATAACTCTGCTCTCTGGAAGATGCTGCAAAGGACTAACCCATTTCTTCTTTCTAATGAATAATGGAAAAGGCACTCCAGCATTACTAATTAGGAAAGATTTTATTCTAGAAGTCTTTAATAAGGAGTATTAATAAACATCAACCTGAACAATGTTTCAGGAGCACGGAGTTGTGCTGAGAAGCTTAAACTGCAAGGCTCTGGCAAAAGCTGCCAATGAAGAAAGTCCAAAAAGAAGTTTCTCTTGCCCAATTCTCAAGCTCCAGTGAGAGGTACTGAGATCCTTTTCAGAAGATCTAATCAAATAAAGGCAGAAGGGACTTTTGCATCTGATTTCCCAAGAGGGAGTGGGCCTCCCAACACACTCAGTGTTGATGCAACTTTAGTTGCATGGTGCCTTCCAGGACTGGTGCATGAGCTGAACGTTTAGTAAGACTAGTCTCCCAGGACAGTAAAAGGACACCAAACAGCTCTGTCTGGACAAGGTGCAACTAGATATCAAAGTAGTAAGAAATGAGACCTGTTTAATCAGCAGGCTCATACACAGCGTTGATGTGCTGCATTCGCAGCATTAGTTGGCTCTTTGCCACTTGCATGAAGAGCAGTATTGGTCATTGTGCATGTACTCTTCTCTTTCCACTCCCACTTAGAGCAAAGTAAGCATAATGTAATCCAGGTCATCTTGGGTGTTATCTTCTAGAGATAGTTGTGTTGATCCCTTGCAGTTTGTGAGGTACACTCCTATTAAAAAACAATGGTTGTTCAAACTAGGGTTTTAAGATAAAATATGGTCTATTGAAATGGTCCTGCAGGCAACCCAGCTGTCCTAATGACTTTGCCCCCTGAGTGACTCACCTGGAAAATGTGATGAGAACAGGCCTTTTTAGCCTTTTTTGAAATTCTAATTACTCTTTAATGTCTTCCAGTGGGCCTGGGTCTAGCCCAGGTTTTAGGTCTGAAGATGACATTTGTGCATCTGCATGGGCTTGCTGCTGTCATGTAACTCAAGATGTGAGGAGCTGGATATGTCAAAGCATGGCAACTAGGTCACAGCACTGAAATGGATGGGCCTCTTGGTTATTAGGTTATTAGCTTGGTATTAAAACAGGCTTTTCTATTTTCCATGAGTCATTCTAGGACACATTTGAAAGGACTCTGCAGAAATAAACTAGGTCTGACTTAGACACTGTGCAATTTTGGGGCTAGTCACTTTTAATTGTACCCATAATCAACAGCGGGCAGACCACTCATCTCAGAAGTCTCAAGTAAATTAAATTGACTGGAGGTGCTCAGTGTTATTGGTGAACTAAGTAAGGAATTGATGCTTTGACTTAATGTCACAATATAAGTAGCAGTGACTGCTTGCAGCTAGCTCCGTGCTGTTGGATGTAGGCTAGAATGTATTCAGAAACCAGCATGTCTTTGAAATATTGCATCATCTGCTGCATATTACAAACAAGACATGTTGCAAGGCTAGAGCAAGCCAGCAGTATGCCAGATTCACCACTGGCTGTTCCTCCTCCCTGCTTTTTTCTCTCAGGCATGGGCACAACAGTACCTCATTTGGAATATATTAAATGTAATGTATCACAGCAGTTTGGAGTCATAATGCAAACACTGCTGAAGATTAAATCTTCCCTTTACTAGATACTTATATGCTGTATTTCTCACAGGCCTTGTATCTGCACTTACACCTTAGATGACTGAGGTGCAGAGAGAAGACAGAGCTCCTCTGTTTAAAGATAAACTTTGACAAAATGGACGGTTTTGAGTTCTGATTTTGAGTTAAGCAGTAGCTGAGAGCTGTGTTCTACTGCTTCGTAAGTGAGTGCCCATCATCTACTCTCAGCTCATGAATTCCTCCATGGGGTGGAGTGTCCCACCTTTTGTTTTATCTTCAGTTGGTAGCAGTACATCCAGCACAGGAAAATTCCACTAGCATTTAAAATATTGCAGTGAGAGCCATGCTAAAATTTGAGAGAAAAAAAAGAAGCTCTAGATCTGCAGAGCAAACAACTCTATTTACTAATTATGCCCGCTGAGGCTTCAGATGAGAAAGCTTTTCACAAGAGGTGATGTGATTCCAGAGAGGTCTACCTGCACTGACTGATGCTCCAATACAATTTGGAGGTGGTATGTTTGGCAGAGATGACACTGGGGTAAATTTGTCCTGTATTAAGCAGCTGACTTCCGTGTGGTTGGGACTCTAGTTGAGATCCCTAATGCATTTGGCCCTTCCAGGATATATGCAGCAAGATGATTGCTGACATGTGCAGTGTCAGGCCTTAGGGAATTTGCAATGAAGCTGTTTGAGCATCCTCTTTCATCCAGCTCTGTGGTTGCCACTGCGCAGTTGTATTGCATTGGCTGCTCTGACTGAAGCAGAGACTTTTTAATGAGAGATGAAGCAGTCAAGCTTCCCTGAAGTGGGTGGGGAGGTGACCTATAACTGACTGTACTGCAAGGGAATTGTCTTCGCCTTAGGAAAATGTATGTTTTCATAAAGAAACACTAACAGGAGTGTACCTGCCGGTGCATATCATAGATCAGACTAAAAATACTAAGCTATGTACTGGAAGATCCTTTTGGAGGAGCTTTTAATTTGCAGAGGTGGATTCATCTGGTATGACAGCTCATTAGATCTAATACTGGCTTCCTTATAGCTATCACTGGAGAAGACTCTCTTGTGGAACAGTTCAGTTTAATCAAACACAGACCTCCAAAGCAGGCCAGATGTGTCTGCCCTCCCCAGTCAACTTTGTAGATGTCTAAAATTAGACAAATGAGTCCCTACACTATGTGTATCTATACTGCTTCACAGTTGCTGCTGTTAATAACTTGGCAGCAAGGTGCCCTTGATCCTACTTATTCTGCATTTATAAATAAATATTTGGTGTGTCAGTGACTCAAACCCATTGATAGAGGTAGTTATCTGAGGTTTGAACTGATTTCTTATCCCTGGCCAGTAAATGTTTTTCTAAGACTTGCCAATTGTCTGCTGCTTAGGAAGCTCATCAAAATGTCAGGCTTAGTTTGAGTCCTGGCCAGAATGAGAGCAGTTACATCCAGTCCCACATTCTGCATAAGACCCAGGGAGATGCAGTCATGAAAAACTCTGGAAACTCATTTAGGTTTAAAAGATATCCCATCTGATAAATTATTGTGAATAACTGCTTTTTGTTCACAGGTCCTTCTGGCAAGAATTTTTCCTGAGCCTGAACAACTTGAGATAATAGATTTCATTGTAAATGGACTAGAGGTTTTCTCCATTGGAGATCACACTTCTGTGCATCACTGCTGTTCACTTACTGTAAACTAAACCAAAAAATGTTTATGTAAAGAAATGGGGGGAGGAAAGTATTGTGGTCATTGTGTGAGTTTTCTTTTTGCTTCAAAACTTAATCTTATTGAATAGCTGCCTACCACTGAGCTATCAAGTTTAATGATGAAGAAAGGAATAGAAATGTGCTTTTGGCTGGGCTCCTTATCTAAAGGCTGTGATCTTTGTCAAGAAGATTGACAAAGCTTGTATTCATGGGATTTATTTATGCACGCTGATATGTACAATCTGGGGACAGGCTGCTTCTAATGCTGCTTTCTCGGAGACAGATGTCAGTGCTGTTCAGAGAAAGGTGCTGTTGCGGACTGCAATGCTCTGACATGCTGTCCATCTTGTCATCTTGAATATTCCTCTCCTGAATTAGCTCCGTACAAGGTACAGCCAGGGAGCTATGTTGTTATGTCTGTATAGGGGCGGCACTGTGGCCTCTCAAAGTGAAGAGGTGACCACTTCTAAGCAGACGTTTTTGTAGCCACTGACCTAATATTGTTCTAAAACATGGTGCCATTTCAAGTTGGCCATCAGAACCCAAGAATCAAAGGCTAGAAGGAGTTAACATCAGCCTGACACCTTGTTTCAGGATCACTGGATTTAAAAAAATTGCAGAGGACCAGGAAACTAGAGGGAGCATAAATAAACCAAACAAGGGCAAGTCAGGAAGGGGAAGACTCCCTCCCACTGAGCAGAGAGTAATATGTTTGAAATAGTTAGACCTCAGACTACCTCTGGTAAGTTATTTCCCATCTTACTGTCTACAGAGGAACATCACTGAATGACAGCATGGTCTGTCTCTAAAAATCCTTGTGAATGGCAGTTGCCCAGAGTTACTTCCAAAACGGTTTAGTCCCATCCAGAACTTAACGTGGCTGTCTAGACAGGACTGGCTGGGGCTGGTTAGCTGCTAAACAGATGGGCAATCTCCAGGTTATGGGGCATAAGCCCACCAGCAGAACCTCCAAACTAAATCACCCACACTAAGCTACTGTGTGATATTTCAAGGCCCTTGAATATTCCCCTGCTAAATATGCGTGGAGACTTCTCACAACAGCTGCTATCAGGAGTAAGTTATTGCTAACGGAGACAGAATTCATTACTTCAAGTCCATAATGATTCAACTACAGGCCAATGCCACTGCTGTGCACAAAGCTACTTGCTTTCAGCCTGGCCATTAGGAGTGACTTGGCTCCATGTTGGCAAGGTACAGTCGTTTCTGGAACAGCCACTGTGACATACCACTCAAAATACAAGTTCATCGACCTAAATTGGTTAGATACCAAATTGAGTAGCTTCGGAAAAGGAGCAGGAAGACAGATAAGGGTTTTATTATGGCCCTATGGAAGTAATTGAACTCCATCTCAGCAGGTACCACTAGATGTAATGGTCTGGGTTGTTTTGTTTATTTTGCTGGAGGGAAGTGCTTTACCCTCACTGGTCATTAATCAGGTCTAAAGAACCCATTTTATTATTTACTCTGCTACACAGATTTTCCCCTCTTGCAGGGTATTTTAAATAATATGAATCAACATTCAACTTGAAAACATTAAAACACTTGGCAGGGAAATTTCAAATAAGTGCATGAAAGGATATAAAAAGTAGGATCAATTTAACAGGAAAAATGCATTACCCATGTAAGTCCTAAATAACTGCTGAGTGTGGAAAGGCCAATAAAAGCAAACAAATCAATAGAATTAATTAACTGGGAGGCAGTGTGGTCTAGCAGAAAGACCACAAGGATGGGAACGAATCCCCTTGTGATTTCAGCCTGTACTCCAGAACTGAATAACTAGGTATTTAGGCTTCAGTTTCTTTTTAAAGCTGTCTGAAAGATTTAGATGTTCACATCAGTAGGACTTAGATCCTTAGATGCCTTCCCTTCGTCCGTCTGCACCACAGATAAGAGTATCACTTAATCATTGTGCTTCCAAAGTGTGCTCAAGGCAGGTAGTGAAAAATCAAAGACATCAAGAGCTGAGGATTTGAGCTGTGTTCTGGTGAAGGCAATGGCAAGCCCCCACCTCCCCATTAAACAGGAGCAGGATGTAGTTCCGTCTTCAGCTCTGCAAAGTTAACGATCTTCAAAATTACTGTTCCTTGGTTCACAATTTTCACCAAGAAATGTAGGTAGTTGCAGGGAAATCCTGGTATCCTGCTGGATTTAGTGCATGTGCCACTTATAAAAGCCCTTTTTAGATGAAGCCTGCTCTGCATTTCACCTCTCTGAAAGTGCCCAGTTTCTATAAGGTTGGCAAGGCAGTACTGCATTAATCAAAATTCCTCCCTACCAAAGCCTGTCCAGCATCAACAGAACAACCTGTTGCATCCCAACCATGAGAATTGTGCTTTTTGTAGAGTGCATAGATATCCAGGGGAAGTGGCATCATAGCTGAACTAAAAGCTGCAAAAGACTTGCCTCTTATATTGACTTATTGATGGGGGTTTTTTTGTGAGTTTGACTGAATTTTCATCTGGATTTTAAAGCCTTTGAAGCTTTAGGCGTAAGCTTCCAGGGAGTATAAAAGCATGACCTGTAGTAGCGGTACACCTGAGAACCAGACTAGTGAAAGATCTCATCTACTAAGCACTGTCCTATGTATCTACCTTCTTTCAATCCAATCTTTTAAAGCAATCCTGTTTCCTCACCACCAATAAATCCTTTTCCTAAGTGCTATATTCTTCATGCTGTGTTTATTCAACTTGGTCCAAAATGCAATTTCCCCAGAGCTGGGATCACAGCTTAAGGTCTAACTCTGCTGAGCAAATCTACAGTGCTATAATGTCTTCTAATGCATCTCAAAGTGCATATAGGGAGCCAAGGTCTGGCAGAGGCTATAAGTGACTGAGTTTATAAAGCAGCAGACACTTTGCAAGCCTGGCCGCAGATTACTCCTACATTAATCACTCCAAGATACCCCCCCTCTACAGTATAAACTCTGTGTATTTGTGACAGTCCTTTGACATCCTGGATGGTTTTCACTTGTCAGCCCTTTGCACTTTGATAAAATAATCCATAATCATCTCTGCAACTCCTCTAGCTTGACCCCAAATGGCTGATTTATTTCTGCAAAGAAGCTTCACATTTCATCTCTGCCTTGTCCTGCCTTTTTGCCAGAAAATAAGCACAGACCTCTTCCTCTGCAAGACAGCAGGACAAATCTAGAGCAGTCCTGGATGGACAAGGCTGATACCAGTGCTCTTCTGGGATTCTGCAGTCAATGCAATCATTTTGACAAAGTTTTCTTTCCTGAGCCATTCCAGATCTAAATAGGCAGCCATATGCCAGCCTGGTCACAATGCTATCACTATGTGTTTCTGCAGATCTACTCAGATATTTTTTCTCATTGATGACTTTTTATACCATACCTCAAATGGCAGAAGCCTTCAATGACTGCTCGCAAACCTATGCTTTCACAAAAATCACCACTTGAGCACAGGGAATGTGGCTGTGAAATTGGCTGAAGTGTCTGTCACGTTCCCAGGTACTGTTGGTGCCCTTAAGCCCCAGCTTGAACTTGACCCAGGCCATGCAGCACTGCCCGAATCAGTTTGCAGCAGCAACATCCCTGAGTACAGCATGATTTTTGTGCTGGAGTTTATGCTAAATTAAAAAGTGGCTCTGATGGAAAACTAACACTGATCAACCTGCCTTATCAGGGCTCCCTGCTTTGTGTGGGAACCTTGTAAGGAGAAAGAAAGGTGAAGGCCAGGATCTGATGGGGTAGAGTTAAGGAAAGATTAAAACTGTGGTAACATCTAAATACAAGACAGTTTGGGGGGACTAAGTGGAACTGAAGTAAACTGAACAAGTCACGTGCCACAAGCTATGGGTCCAGTCACTCAGTGCTGGGTACAGTGAGGCCTGGCAGCAAAATTCTTGAGCTTTACCAGCAACAGGAGTCCATGGACCTGAAAGTATCTGCTGCAGTAAGAGGAATTATGTAGCTATAGGCAGAACTCAAATATTTACAGGCAAAACTAGCCCAGCCATCAGGTACAGACAATGGGGCAGAGATCAATGACTTAGCCTTTTGAGCTTGATAGATACTCAGTAAATATCTTGTGTTGGAGCGAATAACTGGAATTAGTTTCTCCAGGCTTGCGAAGAGGTGGAGAACCCTTTGTTTGAAGCACAGTGGGTGGGATGTGACCTGTGAAAACAATGCTCATGTCACATGAGGCTGAGTGATTTCACATGACATGTTTGTGGTGGTATCATAGAGCAAGTCAGAAAGATTTTCTAGATCTTTAGAAGCTGATTTGATTGAGATCTTGCTGAATAACCTTTAAGCTAAATCATCTGATGCATTACAGCTTCTTGGCACTGCGGGAGTATAAGAAACCAGCTGTAAATGCCACTGAGGCTGACTTATGGCTGCTAAAGGTGACTAGAAACATGGGCCATATTGTACCTTGAGCCAATTCTTGGACCTATCTAAAATGCTAGCAAGGTTATGACTTCTGTTTATAGCTGTGCCTTAAACTGTTGGCTTTCTACAGGGGATGAGAGCTTGCCTTGCAGGTGGTAATTCAGTAATCCACTTGCATTTTTGAGCCCTTAGACTGTGAAATGCACCACCTCAAAGACCAGAGATGTCACAAATTCAGATTCTGCTGGCAGTATAGACTCATCTTTGTACGCTAATTAATCTCACAAATGCAGTTTACACTGGTTTGAGTTTAGGCATATCAGATAGTCTATAGTCTCATCGCCCAAGATCTCCGCTAAAACATCCAGAATTCCAGCAATGGAGTCTCACTACCGTAGATCTGGATGCCTAATACAGTACAATAAACCCATTGTTTTGCTCCATCATAAATTGTGCCTAATCGCTGTTGCTAGCCAGTAATTGACACCTATTTGACTTTTTGCATACATACATGAGTGCTGATTAGTGTGATCAAGGCTGCAGGAAAGTGGATGGTATGAATGGATTACTTTCTGCAAAGCTCTGTAAAATGTTCCTCCTCTGACAATCATTAAACCTAAATGAAGAGAGTACTAGTGTTCAGAAAGTCTAAGCAAGGTTCAATACTGCTGTGGTAAGACCTGGTCTGGCTAACTACATCTATGACTGTTGCTTCCTTCAAAGCAGGCGACAGCTTTCAGAGGTGTACACTCTGCAAAAAAAAAGTAAAGAAAAAATATTGTCCCTTCAAACTGAGCTTCTTTTATAAATGGCACTGAAAGATCTCATCTGGGTCTTGAAATGAGAATTTCTGAAAAGGAGCCTCTGTGGCATAAAGCAGAAGGGTTCAAGTGCATTTTCAAGTCTAAACAAAGCAATGGCTGCACAGACATGCAGAGGATGGCTGTGCCATCCTTTGGGGAACACCCTGGGACTGGTCATCCAGACAGTGGTTGTCCTAGCGTTGCTGCCTTCAGACACCAGTGTTCCTGAGGGTGTAGGGGGACACCACATACCTGGCAGCTTAGTAGTTTTAGTTTATCATTAAGCAGCTTGGTGGGATGTCAAGTTGGCTGGAACTGTCCTCAGCCACCCTGCAAAGCACCTGACCCTGGGCAGATAGCTTACAGAGTGCAGCAAGCTCATGGCAATTCAGACTTGCACATCTTCATTTCAAGATCGTAAGGGTTGTAAACCAAAACTCTGGTTTGGTTATGAATAGATATTGACTGTCATTGTAAGGAAAAGAAGCTGGAAGTTGTTACCACAGCTAGCACCTTATCAAAAGGATTTATGTTGTTTGGCAGAGAAGTTTACATAACCTAAGGAGTTTAACCTGTTTTTTATTAAGATTTCTCTGAAGTGGAGTTAGGCCAGTGTTGGACACACAAAGATCGCAAAAATGTATGTGCTCTTGGCTTTTCTTAAGTACTTGTTTATCTTCCATGCCTTACTGATAGTCACAATCTTTCCAGCCCATATCTTTGTCCACTTCCCTGTTCCTGATAAGCCTTGTGTTCCCAGACCAGGCTGCCCAGTGTGCCAAAGCTGCTCCTTGAATGCCAGGGGAAGGTGATACCTGCCAGCTTGCAACTGAAGAGCATACTTAGTGAATTAGAGGATGTCACCAGGCCAAGGCTGATTTCTGGATTCACAATGTCTGTGCCCTTTACAGGGAACAGAAAAGCAAGGGCTGCTCAAGGTTTGGGTTGGCTAAAGGTGAAGAGAGACCTGCAGAGATTCAGACAGATGCTCAGTCATTTATTTTTTTGCCAGCTGGTGGATCAAGAAGGCCTGTTAAGTGGGAGCTTTCATATCTTGCACATGGGGTTAATCCTATTTGGAGGGGATAAGTGAGGGAGGAAGAATCTTTTAATCAGAGGTAGCAGAGCAAAGTGAGCGTGGCAATGGGAGCAGCCTTCAAAGGCTGACAGAACTACAAAGCTGCACACTGCATGGTCTACTGGACTCTCCACCTTCCTGGTCTTTATGCAGCTATTTTGAAGCAAAGCAAAAGGGTCACATACTGAGCTCTGCCCTCATCGACAGCCAAACCCTCTAGTTCCCTTTTCCCTTCTGCCATGGTGACCCTTTGCATGTCCACTTGTCCTGCCCCAGTCCATACATGAGCCTAAGGGCGGATAAATACATTTGATAAAAACTTCAATCATCTTCTCTGAGCTAAAGATCAAAGGTAAATTTGCTTGGAGCACTGAATTGTGAATCTTGAAAAAGAACTATATTAGCATCAACAATGGGATTAATTAGTCTCTACCTGAAGCGTTTCAAACACAAATATACAGCCAGTTCACTGTAATTTCAGTTTTCCTTATTCCTTCCCAATATCTTACCCATTCTGCACCCTCTCTGAAAAAGGTATGCTATTTTCATATCAACTTGAGCTCTATTTTGAGAGAGGGGAAGGAATAGGTAAGCAGGCTGAGCAACCAGGCTGTGTAAAGCACAGATAACAGAACAAGTTTTCAACAGTCTCCTTTCAAGCTTTTGTGGAAACCAGAGATAACAGCTGAGCAAACTCTTCGTAGGAAACTTGTAGCATGCAGGGATGGAGTGTGCTGGTTCCCCATGATGGGATGTCAGGAGAGGTGCTCCCTGGGTGAATGCACCCATAATAGACAGGGTTATCCAGTCAGCTTCGCCTGTGTTTGGATTCTTTCCCCTGAGTGGTTTCCCAAATGCAATTTCTTCAAAGACTTGACTTATGCATGTCCTTCATCATCAGGCTGTAGCAGTTCTCTAAAATAACTATACGTTTACTATCTTATAGACAAAATGTCAATTAACCTGAGTGTGTAAAGCCACACAATTTTTTCCCCAATTTTTCTAGGGCTTGTGATGAAAACTGTAATTTATTAAAAGAACATTCACTCCTGAGTGTTCTCCAGTACTGAATGCTTGTGTGCATGAGGTAGGAGTTTGACACCCAAGTTTTACACACTCTCACACAGACGAATGGTGTGAACTACAAAATACACACAATTGTGTGCAGAATTGGTCCAGTTTTAACTGTGAAACACAGGAGTCAGGTTCAGGTCTGAATCTGCAATATGAAGTGTAGTATTTTCTGTTAGTTAACTTTATCCAGGCAATGAAGTTGAGGGACAGGGAGGCAGGGTTAGAGGTTTTTCTTGGGGGAAGGAGTGGGGAGGGGGAAGTGATAGGAGAGGTGTCTGTCCTATCTCTAAAAACCTATTAAAAAAAAGTGGTTTGATTTCCCCCTCAAAATGCACCTTCCCATGAGACCTATGTAATGTGCAGAGGAGTAGCACAATGGATGCTCATCTCCAGAGACATCTGTTCAAATCTTAGCTTCAAATCACAAATTAAAAAAAATCTTGTTCATGTTATCCTAGTACCCATGTGTGCTTCATAAAAACAGCAGACGACTTGCAGTCTGTTCAAGCAACCCTTGCGCCTGCAATAAGGTAGGGCAGAATTAGGGCAGGCATAATAAGGTTTGCTAGTACGCTGGCAGAGCTAGTGCTGTTTACTTGCTGGTAGACCCTTGACATGAATAAATAGTTTTCTATTGTTTGCTTTTGTAGGCTAATACTGCAGCTTTTCCTTTAGCCATTTTTTCATGCAACCTGAAAGACTTTAATATCTTTAAGACCTCCTTCCCTTTACTTTTGGGGACTTTATCAGAGCATAGTGCCATAAGCCTTGTTTTCAGAGAAATTAGTTAAGAAACAAAGGAATAAGCTTACTAGTTAAAGCCCAAAATTTTGGAGCATCACAAAGGTGGAAGGGGAGGGAAATGCACCTGGTATAACCTTTAGAAATGCATTAAAGGAAATGAAAACTGACTACTTAATATTACTTTTCCACTTGACATCAAAATTTTTGTGTTAGAACTGAGGTAACTTTGATATCAGTGCCCATATTAAGCATAATTGTTGTGACTGAGGCTTTTACTCGTTGTACTTGGAAGCTTTAGAATATATGAGTGGCTTTCACATAAAGTAACCACATTCATTCTCTCTCCATACTTCCATTTAACCTCCAAAACGGACACGGTGAGTGCATAGCAGAGATTTGTGTGAAGTGAAGATCTACATTCTGGGCTTAAGCCAGCTTTGACCTGGAGGGGAGGTTCATCTTATTCATGAGAAAGAAGTAAATACCATGCAGTGGCAAAGCTGTCAAATGCAACTGCTGCTTTCCTTATTTGTCCTGCTCTGTTCAAGGGTCCCTTCTATAGAACTGACCTTTGCCACGTCTCAAAGAGTGGCATTGACACTAAACTTGGTCTCGCAACCCTTAAATATTAATGTTCTTGACTTAAGGATGAAGGTAGATATAATTCTGTGGCACTGTTCTGGCAAAGTAACTGTAAGCACAAACAAGTTTATCCCCATTAGATAAATTACTTAAGTTCATTCTTAAGTGTCTCGTTTAATGAGCCCTAATCACTTTGCAAAAGCTTCCTGTGTATATTTGGGTGAGCCAAAAATAAATCCAGTGTGTCTGGATTCTTAACTGTATCTCCCAGCAGATACTGTCTTGTTGTTAGTTTGCTTTAAAGCTGGTGCTTTGAGAGCACTGTATTTCTCACTACTGCCTCTGCTAGTATTACAGTGTGCAAGTTTAATAACTGACCATAGAATTAGATATGTCATCAGTTCAGCAAAGTCTGTTCTGCACCTCATAAAATATCAGCCTCCTGTTTAAAGTATTTTTTGCAGAATGATTTGTATGGAAGTAGTAATCTTGTAACCCTGAATGCTGAGGAAAGCAAAGGAAGCAGAAAGGCAGTAAAATGTAACTAAAATAGCCCTGCAACTATATGCCCTTGTTGCTTAGATGCACATGAGCTGCTTGTGAGAACCAGATAACACTCAGGTGCCCAGATTTGACCTCAGTTCCGAGATCTGTCCCAGAGAGACTCCATATGCACAATATAAAGATTTTAAAGGATTTGTTTATATTGCATTTTAAATACTTAAATACTTAGTGTGGAAAGGTCATATATAACCATGACAGAGCTTACAAACTTGAGAAAAATGTCTCGTACAGACCAGCTGAGTGATTAACACAGGCTGAGCCCTGTAGAAAAGATATCGTACCCAAGCTCTGGAACTTGAGGAACATCTTGGCTCCTCTGCAAAAGGGAACAAGTCTGTTAACTTCTACACCGAACTTTCTGCTATCCCAGGGAAGCTTCTTTTTATCTTGTCAGTAGTTCAAAGTTACTTTATGCGAAAGGCAGGCAGATCCAGAAGGAGGAGGAAGCAAATGAAGTGATATAAAGAATATGATGTGATTCAAAGGGCAGGCTAAGAGCTCTTCTAGTAAGATTTGGGATGACATGAACGGGGCAGGACGGTCTGTGCTTGTATTGATTCAATCTGCTCTCTGATCCTGACCTGGTGTGATGAGAATTTCACCTGTAAGCACGGATAAGAATGGGAGTATCTTAAATACTGCACAGATTTAAATTAAACCTGGTGGTAAGGGGCAAGTGAGAAGCCCTCTGAAAAGGTGACCACACTGGGCGCCTGAATGATGGGCAGAATGGGGGTTTCTCAGCAGGGACTGAGGAAAGTGGGGTTTTGGTCAATCTCTGCTAATGATGCATTGTTGGCATCAGCTCCTGTCCTGATGGCTGCCTGGAAGAGCTATGCCAGTTCCAGTTACAGTGAGGAAGTCTCCTACTGACTTCAGGACCCTCACTGGTGTTTTTGAAATCTGTTTGGAAGCTAGTTGGTGCCATGGAAACATTTGTGTACTTCTTGTAGCTACTGCAAAGGGATGAAGGACTTCCAATTTTTCTTTCGTTATTGCAATGCTGATTCAATCAGCAAACTGTGCTGTAAGACACTTAGTTCAGTCAACAGCCTCTGAAACCCGAGGTGGCTGAGTGTGCTCAGAGTTGGCCAAAGCCCTCTTGGCACCCGGGCCCATGTAGACATGGCTGCCACCTCTAACTTCTTTAGAAAGCAATTGTATTTGCATATCAAAAAAATAATTGTGGTTAATGGGAATGACAGATACTTATTACTTCTCATTTCAAACACAGGACTAATTGTCTCCTGTCCCTAGTAAGCAATTTAAAGAAATGCTGGTGTAGGAAGAATTAGATAATGAAGCTCTTTTCATCTGACACTTACATGTAATTTACTTTTAAATCAACTCCCCTGGGAGGTGGCACAAGCTGTGATAGTGCAGAGACTATTTTAATGGTTTTGGCAAGAAGTCAAAGCAGAAAACTTTCTACGTTTTAGTCCCAGGACCCCAGTGGCTAATATTTCAAAACAACAGGGGGTTAAGGGTGTGGGGGTGTTAAATGCAGCATAGAACTGAGGTCACTGTGATCAAAAGGAGCTGATGAGGACAGATTCACACATCTTAAATACCTGCTTATTATGTTCTTCTACTATTATTAATAAAAAAAAAAACATGGAGAAGGAAGAGCTGGCTATTGGTTGGCTCCATCCCAATTCTAGGAGAAAAAACAATTTCCTTCAACATATCAATACATAAGTTATTGCTTTGCCATACTTTTTATATTAACATACATTCTTACAGAATCCCATTATAGAAGTCAACAGTCTTTTGCATGGCTGCTTAGGCCAAGCTGGGATTTAAGGAGAGTATTAAACAGTACACGATGAGTCACTTTATCTGTCTCTACAAGTAGATGAAATATTTTCCCACGTTAAGACATTTAAGTGTTGTCCAGATGAGCTGGAGTAACAATTGCTACTTCCCAAGCTGAAGTAACGACAATGCTTAGTAGAGGAATAATCTTTCTTGTTTTCAGACCTTAAGGCATGCATTGAAGGAGTATGGAAAAGATGAGCCTGGCCCTTAGTGAAGGCTTTGAAGAGAGAATGCATTCGCTGCATCTGGAAGGCTCTTGTGTTGGATGTTTTCTGTGTCCAAAAATATTTCACTAAGAAATGGTTGGTCAGTTCTAGCTTCTTAATGATTCCTGGTGGTAAAGCACAAGCAATGGGAATTAATCTCTAAAATTGTACAATGCTGTCTCCCTTTGTTACAGTCCTCCACGCAGGCTCTTAAATCAGCCTAATTTCATTCAAGTCTTACTCTGCAGCTGCTGTTAAATTGAGTCCTGAAGAGAATATAAGTTTGGAGGCATAAGAGGGCAGGACAGAGAATGTTTCTTTAATTGTTATTATCCACCACTCGGAGTCACTAGTGTAGAGGAGTAATTAGGGAATTGTGGTATATTTCAGTAAAAGCACCACTTCCCTCCCTTCCCTCTCCTTTTTTGTGGAAACCATATTTCAGAGTTTGTCACATTTATAAGCCCTAGCAAGAATCTCATATGCAATAATCCCAACCTAATCATATCTTAACTAAACCCTTTCTGCTGAGATTTATGGTGACTGAAAGAAGCCAATAGTAAATAACCATAATAGCAGGCACAGCGAGACATCGCGTCTGTACTTCGTGACTTTTTTAGCTAGCACCCCTTTTGCAGCTGGCCTGGGAACAATTGGTTCTTTCTTTGCTGCTACCCAGGAGGTGAAGTTCCCAGTGCACTGCAGTAAAGAGAATTGCTTTGGGATCCCCAAAACATGCGCTGTTTTTACCACGGTAGGGAAGAGTGCCAGCGTCACCCTGAACGAACAGGCCATACGAAAAGGCTGAAGGGTACAGCTTCACAGGCTGTTCCCCACAGGCAGAAACTGCACAGGGAACTGGAGGGAGTATGATTCAGGCAGCCTGACAAATGCAGCGTACAATCCTTTGGGCTTAAAGCATGGAGCTGATATAACCACTCTTCCAAGTATGTGTTGTGGGAGGAAAAATGCCTGCATGAGTCTGTACTCTCCAGCCTGTTTGACTTGAGTGATCAGGTGAAAAATGTATATTGCATTGACCCCAGCACAAACTATTATCTGGCAATCACAGCTTTGGACCTCCATTCTTTGCCCAATAACCTCTCTTCGAAGTGCAAGCTGCAGGATGCCAGCAGAGATGAGGGAATGACTGGGGGGCAGAAAACCAAAGGGGAATGCCAATGACCTTCAGTTTCCTAAGTTGAGAAGAAGGAATATAGCCATTAACAAACGGATTTTAATACAAATTTTGGCATCATGTAGTTCTACTTGCAGAACATACGCTCTGCATACATTGCTCTAGGCAGCTTAAGCATGTGGCTGTTATTTTATCTTCCTTTCTAATGCACACTGTAGACAGCTCAACAGCTGAGATCAACATGTAAGGTGCCATATCACCTGGGATGATGGCTGATGCTCACCTGCCAGCACGGAGATCAAACCATATGAAAGGAATGGGCAAGAGGACTGGGCCGAGTGTACTTGTAGCCATATGTAGCCATATTCCTGAACTTTGGCTATTTTCTTCTATTTCAGGGGGAGCAAGGAGAGGAAAATAAACTACTTGTTTCATTTTCTTTTCCTCTGTCAAATCTGAAAAATATCAGTTATCTTCACAAATTGAGAGACTCCTTGCATAACCACTTAATTTGGGGAAAGCAGCACATTTCAGAACGAAACTGAAAAGGTTTTCTTTTTTTTTTGGCAGGAATTAATTAGCCTCAGTTTCCCTCAGTACTGCCTCCAGCAACAAGCAGATTAGGCAGAGCTGCCATACAAATGCCTTTTAACTTGCTACGCATTGCTCTTTGCAGCTGCCTGTTGGACTCAAGCTGTTGAAAACTGAACTTTTTATCTTCCAGTTGGTAAGAATTAGTGGTTTTCTGCTCTCAGGCTGCACAAGAACTATTTTCTCCAGGCTACCTTAGAAAGACTGAACTTCCACAGGATCAGTGTGTAGCACTGATAAATCCACTATCTGTGGTTTCCCATCTGTTAATTGCTCCTCAGTCTGGGTATCCAGCTCGGTGTTTGAAATTCATTGGATAGAGTTTTGTAGTGAGCAGACTTCAAACCACTGCTGCTTTGCTGCTTCAATTTGATTCAAGAAATAAGGACAGTTCAAGAAATAGCCTCTTATGCTTAAGCATTTGTTACAACAGAAGACCACTAGACTGATTCTTTGCTTGTATCAGTCCCATGCTAATGTAAAGCACTTGCTGCATCTCTGACATAGCCCTACTTAAATCAAATTTTTTAAATAAAGTATGGGTTATTCTGGTACTTCCCTGAGGAGTCCTCTTCAGGTGTCACTTGCAGGGAGAGATAGATGGCAACAGCATCAGAAGTGAGAGCAGAACAAGTCAGGATGGACAGTGAAACCCACTGTCCTTCCACGTTCAGTGACATCCCAGGGACCCTCGGACTTGCATGTTCACACTCTTGGAGCTGGATCAAGAGATATAAATGTATATTAAAACTCCTTTGGACTCGGTGTGCCACTTACCCTGGGGTCCGGGACGTGCAGAGCAACACAGGGAGCAGTTTGAGGTTGCTCGTGTTATATCTATTTGCTGGAGGAGAGGCTGGAGTTCAGAGTCCACAGAAAAGACTTGTTCAGCTGCTGGACACTGACAGACACTGAGTGCCTCTTGGCTCCTTGAAGGAAGAGCTCAAAGCAGCTTGGACTCATCAGGGTCATAAATAGTGGGAGTATCACCTGTCAAAGCAGTGCTGAACCCTGGCGTGGTTGGAGGGACATTGCTCTGGGAGGTGTTCTGTTGCACTGGCATAATAGTGAAGAGCATTGTCAGGAGTGGGAGAATCTCTGATAGGTATTATCTCATTTTTGGCCAACAAAGCCAAACAGCTGGGGTGTGTCAGGTGGGGTAATTCCCTGGGAGCCTTATGAGAAAATTGTTTGAACTGAAAAAATAGCTGTTTTTTTCCAAACCTGCAGGTTTTACTCTGAAAACCTCTGCTTGTTTCAGAGGTGGTTCTGTTGCTGCTTGTCCTTCCTTTGTGGCTTTTCGTTCAGCTTTTCTTCTGAGTGCAAAGTCAATGGCAATTTTCTTGTTGACTCTGATGGGGCTACGTATCAGCACTTAATTGATTTACTAGCTCTTTTCCTAAAGCAGCTACATATACAAGTTATTAGATACACCTGATAATTTAATCATGCTGTCAGATCACCACATCTAGATTCCTCAAGATCTGAGCGACATCATGCAGGAAATGTAAGGTTTCAGCTATTTCAGTCTGCTCTGGCCTGGGAGAGACCATTTCCTTGCCTACAGCAATTGAACATTGACTCTGTGTGGGTTTGCTGGTTTTTTTATTGTTTTTTGTCTGCTGAATGCAGCAACCCTATCTGCTTATATTACTCATGGGACATGTAGATTAACAAAGTTAGAGGATGAAACCTGTACTTGGCCTTTTACTGGTCTGTCTGGCCAGTAAAAGTGGCTGCATGAAGATTTCTTTCTTGTAATTTCTCCTTTATCATGTTACGTACTTAGAGATCACAAAACAAACCTTTTTTGTGTATCAGCATCCTCTTTCACTTCTGTTCCTAAAAACATTAAATCAGTGCTGTAGTGTTCTGGAACTATATTTTACCTTTTTACTGTCTTTCCTCCCAAAATCAATAAGCCTTTGCACTAAAGTCTTATTTCCAGCTGATAAGCAGACAGTAGCTGCAAAGCTGTTGTATTCAATGATGCTTAGGAGTTTTGATAAGATGGTACGTTTTTCTGAGGGAGAGGCCATGAAATCCTGAAAACCCTGAGGTGATTTCTTTCTGTCAAGCAATATTTGAGATTCAGGATCTTATAGTGGAACCAAGAGGTTTTGCTCAATATTTGAACTTAATAGGTATTTATTTTTATGCAGAAAAGGTGCTGTGCAAGTCCTCATTGAATAATTACACTAAAATTGTCATACCATTAGGTTGCACTGGTGGACAGTGTACACCATTTCAGTATTTAAAACCTTTTCAATGGTAGTTAATACTTCACTCTTTGATTCAGTGAGTGACTGCCATTTTAAAAACCCCCATGGAAAAGGAGAGGGAAAAGAGAAGGGGTGGGGGGAAGGAAAAATAATAAAGTGTCAGGATAGTGTGAGAAATGCCCTGGGGAGGAGGCAAATATTTCTGCAATTAGCAGTGTGAAATGGCAGATTCGTTAGTGATCTCCACGCATTATTAAAAGCAGCAGAAACAGGAGCTCTTGTTCTCTCTCCTGATAGGGATAGTTTCCTTATTTTTTCCTTGTTTTGCTTCACAGCTGGTCACTTTATCTGACACACTGGCTTCGTTTCAAGCCTGGCTGGGAAAGTTGTCCTGAGCACTCACTCTGAGCATCAGCAATTTTTTTCCTCTCCAGCCAACTGCTTGGCAGCCAGGTCTGAGATGAGATCGTTCCTGCCCCAGCCCAGATAAGCTTAATCCCCTGCTTGCCTGGCAGAGCTGGGGCTTGGTGATGGCTTCAGGTGCTGTGAGAGATGGTTGTCCCACACCTTTTTTCTCTTTTGTGTATATTACCTTAATCCTTCCCAAGCTTGCCCTCAGCAAACTCATACAGAGACAGGAGATGTGGGTGAGCCATAATCTTCCCTCCTGCTCTCATAGCCAGTTTGGTTTGTCCACGTTATCTCCCTGCTGCAAACGGGGACATTAATACATACATACCTCCTCCTAGAAACAGGGCTGGCCATATATCCCTGCCTCCATCACGCCTTTCCCTGTGCCAGAGCAGAACCTGCTCTGAATATATTCTCCACTCCCTTTTCCCCCTGATACCAGCTAAGCACCAGCCTTTCTGCACTCATTGCCACCTCCCGGTCCTCCCTGCCACAAATCACTAAATTCAGTTTTTAGTCCTCAGCACAAGGGTTCCAATATTGTACCTGCTGAACTCCGCGTTATACCTTTGCCTCAATCTGGAGTGCTTTGAAGCACAGCTAATGAGAACTTAATAATGACACCATCTGGGCACTAAACCGCATCTTCTCACACAATTTGTCCCACTAACAGTGCTGGTATAAGAAAGTGATACATGCACAAATATGCCATAAAACAGAATTAGTTTATTGCTATTACTTGTTATGCTGGTACAGAGAACATCCTCGATTGCAGCTAACTGCTCACACCAGGTTTTGTACTGCTATGTCAGTAAATAAGCTACACAAAGCACAGACATCTTAAGCTATAGGGAGTAGCTAGCCAGGAAAGGCCTCACTGAATTTCCAGACAGCAACAGCAAAGAGCTGTCTCCAGGCTACATTTCCCTAAATGAAGCCTCTCTACAGTAATCATCTGTAGAGAAAACGGCTTAAGCCCCATCCTTCCTCTGGAAAATACCACCTGGTGCAATATGAGGGTCTGTTCTAGCCTCCCACTTCAGCTGCTCCCTATGCAGCTTTGCGTGTGAGTCCCAAATTCTCTCTGGATGAACTGGGAGGGAGAAAGATGATGTGAAATTCAAGTTTACCAAAAGATGGGGCTAGAGACCTCCTTCCCCAAGAAAGATGCTACCCAGCTGGCACCCTGGGTACCTACCTCAAGCCCAAAGCAGCTCCGGAGTCCTGTTTACCAACAGATAGGGTAGTGCTAGAAAGCTTCACATTTTCAAGCTGCCAGGCTTCCAGGAGCTATTCTGTTAAAAGGCAAGCGTGGGCAACTGTAGAGCCATTGTATTTATACTTCAGCAAGACAGGACAAGACATATTGGGCCTCCTGGATATATATGTTTAAATTCTGATTTATTCAAGCAGGAGGGGAAAGCATCCTTTGTGCATGCTTATTCAGTAGCAGCACAAAACAAAAAACTAATTAGGTCAGTTCAGCTTGAAGAGGAACTGTAATTTGCTAGCAGCTCAGCCATTAAAGTAAAAACTAGTTTATTTGCTAGATGAAAACATGCTGCTAGAATCACTCTGTACAATTAGACCTATATTGCTGCCAAAACAATGTTTTCTTGATTAGTCCCACAGATGCCCAAAGGCAGGTGTCTCCTCTGAGGTCCTTTACAGCTCTTCAGTGTAAGATGCATTCAGAGATGTATGTGAGAACAGGCCAATGGCTCCTTGTCATCTTGCATTCACAAGGACCCTTGCATACTGTTGATTTTTTTTTTTTTGGAGAGGAATAAATGTTACTTGTCACAGTTCAGCTCCTCCATCTTCAAAGCACCTTGGCAATCTTGAAAATCTAGCTGGATTTGTTCTGAAGTTGGGTAGATTTGCCTTCTTCCTGTGTAACATGATTTATCTGGCCAAAGTAGAGATGGATTGACAAAACTGCTGTGTGGCAGAGGGAAGCTTTCTTTATCAATGCTTTTGCAATATAGATTTTACAAGTTGATACCAGGGCTTAATCTCTAAATAAGCAAAGTTAAGTTCCAAACAAGTGCAGTTCACCTCAGTTCACAGACTTGTACTCAAGGCAGGCTGTATTATAACAAACTAGTAAAGCTAGCAGCTTGAATTTTCAGGGCTGTCTGGCTATGATACATGCTCTAATACATTTTTAAGTTGTTGGGTCTATATGCAGCCCTTAAAGGCAAACACATACATAAGCCTTTGCAAGATCAGAGTTTGAGTTAGGTCTCCAGCTCCAGTTGTGGTAGGAATTGGGTACCTACTGCTTAAACTGCTTTCAAAATCCTATCAGCTTCTGTATTCTCCATTAACCTGCTGAGACAAAACTGATAGCAAGATATATTTGCACTGAACTGTTTCTTTCAAGATGTATACATTTGTTGCATTCAGAGCAGTTGAGTCATTCTTAATATGGCCACTGTGTTCTTCTGTGTGCAAATATCATCACTGTACTGTCACAGGTGAAGATGGAAAGAAAAGTTGGCGTCAGCCTTAATTCTGTATTTCCTGGAGGCTTAAATTGGTTTAAGATAGACCTTTCACACCACTGGGATGACTTTTGGATTTCAGCCTTTGGGGAGAAGAGGTCAACATGAGTTTTACAACAAGTAATTTATTTGAAAGAGTGCTGTCAGGGTTCATAGACCCAGAACTTGAAATATTCTGCTGTTTGCAAAGTTCACATAATTCTTTGTGTGCTGTTTCTAAGCAAATCTATCAGAGCTCGTCTTCCTAAAAATAAACCAGCAGATGCAGCCCAATATGTCTGAGCTCCTCTAAAATATACACTGAGTACACAGTATCTGAGACACATTACTATGAAGAGCTGGGAAAACATGCCTTAAAAGTAGGCATCTGAGTATATAAAATGTGGTATTCTGTGAACCTTCACATTGAGACCTTGATTCAAGACAAGCCTTTCTGTTGATACTGATAGGCTTGAATCTTAAGTGTCTGCACAAGTGATAGATGTGGTTTTTGCAGAAGTGTTTACTGACTGCATACAGTTTGGAAGGATATTCATACTTTCTTTCAATTTTTATGTGGTAGACTTAGTCATGTTCATTGGCAGATAACGGAGGAAGAGAACTTCTACCTGCTATTAAATGGCAGGAAGCAAAGACAACATTAAATATCTCATTGATGCATCCCAGACACAGTATTGAATGAGAGCTGGTCACTACTCAGGCAAACCAGCTGACAAAGCACATGGCAAGTTTGGTGATGCCAACTACTCCAGAAAGGGCAATGGCTAAGAACTGAACTTGGAAGCAGTGTGGACAGTAAACTAAAAGTAGGGGCAGTTTAGGGAAGGATATATGAGGTATTCTGTGAGCAGCCCAGGCAGCCTTGTTGCCCGAGGTACTTGAGGAAGCTATGCAGTCATGGGTAGGAGGACATTCCTGCCTAGGCAAAAATGTGATGTGCTCCCACATTGAGTCTGGACGAGCTGAAGAAAATGAATCTGACCTTCTGGGCCATGTGATAAAGGGAGATAAACACTTGAGGAGGAAACTATATTAAAAAAAAAAAACTTTAACAGCATCTGTTGATAGCAACAGCACTATTTCTAGTGAAATTGTAATAAACTACAAGATTAAATGCGTATCATCTTTGCACTACGAAGCAGGCTGAGATTGCTTCCAGGGTACAGCAGAGAGATTTGCACAAACACATGAGTAAAAGCAATGTTGTCTGGGCTTCAAGCTCAATTTCTGCTATTCGGACACATAAAATTATCTAAATCCTATCTCACAATTGACAGGCACCAGGTCAGCGGAGTGGTGGAGGAAGGGAAGGGTTACTCTAATATATACGGTTCAGAAACAAGAGCAGGTTTGCTAGGGTTTCAGCCGATCATTGCTTCTCCTATCTTAGTGTTAAAAGCAGCTCTGTGTGGGTGACCATGTGGGAGGAAAACACGAAGAGATGGAGCCCTTGCTTGGCTAGACTGCGAGGCAGAGGGTCATCTTGAGGTTGAGTAAGGATTTGCTTTGCTTGCAGGAAGTGGAAGAATTATTGTGACTAATTGTAGGGTCCTGAACGGCAATTTAGACCTGAATCATGTTAAAGAAGCCAAATTCTTCTAGGAAGACAGCAATCAACCAGTTTGTTTGGGCAGAGAATTTTTAAAAAGAAGAGGAAAGGTCAGGGATAAAAAAAAAAAGAAAAGATTAAGAGGTCTGTAAGGATGCAAAAGCCTCAGGGGGAAGAAAAACCCAGATAGATAATGGAAAAATGTATTCACCTAAAATTTGCATTGTTGAGTCTGATAATGACACAGAGTTAGGGCTGAAGAGACTCTGAAATGATTACATAATCCATCCTCCTGCCTCAAGCAGGATCAGTTATACCTCTGCCACTCCTGGCAGGTTTCTGTTTGCCTGTTGCTGAAGGTTGTTCAGCGATGGATCCTTCACAGCCTCTGCAGGAAGTCTTCTCTGCAGCTTTACTACCTATTGAAAGCTTTTCCTAATGCCTAACCTAAAACATCCTGCAGTAATTAGAGCCAATTCTTGTCTCAGCTAGCACAAATATAAATAGACTATTCCTTTGTTATTGCAGCTCTCTTCAATATTCAGAGACTGTAATATTCTCTCAATTTTCTCCTTTATGCACATTAATCTTTTGTCAGAGATTGGATTTTTCTAGACTTTAGTCTGTACTTGTTTGCCTCTGCACTCTCTCCACTTGATCCATTTCTTTTATCTGAAGTCTAGCATCCAAAACTGCGCAAGCACAGGTGGCTCCAGCTACAGCTTTTCCAGGAGTGAATAGAAATAGTTCAAGGTTCTCGCAGACTCTTTTGATCTGCGTATCCTTGTTTGAGTTCGTTGTTCTTACTATGGCGCAACATTATTATTTTGTTGTGATCAGCTATTGCTCCCAATTCTTTCCCAGCAGAGCGACTCTCTGGCCTGCTGTGCCTAGCAAACACAGTGTGCTCTAGGAAGAGAAAAATGCACATCTTGTCACTTAGCGGTAAGGATGAAGTATCTGATTTGGGTCTACAGGCACTTTTTTCAGTTAAGCATAGAGTCTTCTTCCATCAGACTCTTACAGTATCACCCATAATGTCTCTAGTGACTAATTTAAACAAGTTCTGCGAGAAATACATAACTTCTTTAAAGCTAAGAAATAGCCTTCCACTGATTAGCTGAGTTTTGTGGTGATAGCTGTTATCCCAGTAGGAGGCAATTAAAGCCATTCCTGTGGGTATGTGCTGCAGTGGGATGGGAGGAGGATTCATCTTGTGCAGCTGCAGTCATTGGGACCTGGGGGTGGGTGCAGGGTACCCCAGCTCCCTCTTTAGTCAACAGAGAGAAAAATGGTTCTATGGAGGGCAATCCTGTATTTTCAGGAAGGCTGGAGGCAGTTAGGCCAGATAGCTTAGTCAAGCTGAGCTGGCGGTGGAGGTAAGCAGCATTCCCCCTTACTGCTGGAAGCCTTCCTAATGATTAATTTCTGTACTGAATAATTTTCAAATTACCTAAGTCATTAAAATGCCTGAAGTGCCCAGGACAATTAAACAGAAGCATGTGGCCACACATCCCAGGTAAAATGGATCCGAGGTCTGTTCAGTCTCCTGCCACGGCAGTGCCTGGTTCACAGCAGAAGCTTCTGGAGGTGAAAACTGCACAGTGCATTATTTGGTGACTGCTGGACTAAAGAAATAACGTTTTGCTTTTGCCCATCCCTATTCATCTTCCTTCTCCACTGCAGGTGCTCACCTGTCTGGCCCAAAGCATGAAGGTCAAGAGCTGCCACTTCTTTATCCTTGTCAGGGGGTTTGCGCAGGTGCTAATCCAAGACACATAAGTGCCTAATCCTATTTTGAGACTGTCTTGTTAGTCCTGTAAAATGTAACAGTTCACAGGTGTTCAGAGGAATAGTTTAGCACATTAGCACACTTTTTTTGATTTTCATTAAGCTTTGACAGCACCAAGCAGAGGCAGCAGCTATTAAAAATAAAACGAGGAGATTGGGAAAAAGCAGGGAGGTTGTAAAAAGTAAGTGGTAGGGCCCCAGATAGCCAGGCTCTCCTTCGGGATCAGGCTGCCTTTGCAGAACCCAGAGCTTGCTTTGCTGGCACAGACCGATGACAGATCTTACTGTGGATTTCCACGGCATTTCTCTGCCCCTTGTTATATTGCTGTTCTCACTTCTGTGCAAATGCACAGCAGGAGTTCCTGCCTCAAAAGCGTGAGGGCAGTTAAGGATAGGTCTAAACCCACTCTTAAACTTCGCTTTTCTCCCCAGATTTCTCGTGCTAACATACAGCTGGGCTGGATTTCGGCTGAACTCCAGAGCTCACCGGAGGCTGCATGTCCGGCTGTGGCTGCCCCTGCATCACCCACCGGGCTCCTGTGCCGGTGATTTTGATGGATCAGGTGTAGGTACCATCCTGTGTCACTGCCTCATTATATAGCTAAGATTTAGCCTTGCCAGTCACACCATCATCCTGTTTCCCTTTCAGATTTGTTTTATGTTCACAGCAAAGCTGATCAAGGGATTTCTCTCATGGCAAAGAAACACCTTTAATTTAAGGCCTGGCTTCTATAGGGACATGCTTGTCTAATCGTGGAACTGAGACACACACAAAAAAATCCCCTGCTTTGTATTTCTAAGGGCCTTGTCCGGCTTAAACCCCCACAGATCCACCAAGTGGGTATGTTTGTCCTGTTTGTCTCTTCCTGGGGCACTGCCCTGCGTGGGGAGCTCTGCCAAGCTCTGCCAGCCAGAAGCTGCTTTGGAAAGTCCTTGTGCTGGAGCAGCAGCACTCTGTACATGGTGATTTCATTGCTTTTTTTTCAGCCCTTTCTTCCTCTCTGCAACACGCAGGCACAAAAAATATCTAGTCTTGAGGTTGATTTGGTTAAAAAGATTGCCTTCAAGAAATAATGGGCAAAGCGTTATTAGGAATAACTGTCTGAGGGCGAACAGATGCACAACATGGAGGTAGCAAATGCGTAAGTGTGGACTTGGACCTATTAGCTGCCTCAAAAACATTTTTCACTTAAATGTTAGCAATTTATTCTGTGTTTTCTCCTGTCTTCTCTGAAATAGGGGGAAATGATGGCTGTGCCACTGAGTCACAGCACTGAAGGATGCTCTGCAAGTGTGTACACTGCAGGCAGGCAGTGCCGTGAGGCTTCCTGGGCTCTTCCCTCCAGCTGCAGGGCATTTCTCTGAGCAGTGCTGGGTGGGCTGATGGCCCGAACCTTTTGCCATCTGAAATGAAAGGAACAGTAATTGGACAGGACAGAATTCACACCGCTTTTGACGTCTGCAGAAAACTATGTTAAAAACAAATACCACAACCCCTGGAAAACAAAGATGCTTACAAAGGTAAAAGGCCAAAAGCAGCTCACCCCACAAAGCAGAGGCAGGATTAAATGCCTGCCACCTGGACTGATGAGCAGAATGAGAGAATAATGGGAAAAAAGTATTAAGGGTTAAGAAAGAAAGGGGGAAAGGAGTCCTTTATCTAGGTATTAAAGTTTTAACCCAGTAAATCTCCCTCTTTCTCTTATTTCTGGGATAAAAATAAGAGCACTTGGAAAGCTTAAGGGCTAGATTTGAGAAGACAGCTGTAAGTGTAAAGATGCTCAGACTCAACTGGGGACTGTAGAAATCCCTAAGCTGCTTTTTCTTAGGAGGAAAAAAAAATTACCACTTAAGAAAAGTCTTATGATGTGCCTGCATTTTCAGATGACTGCAGTTTTTAAAAATGGCCTTATAGTGGGCTTTGTTTACTTAACTTCAGCCAAATCTTTCACTGGCAGGAGCAAAACTTGAGGCATTGGGTCTGCACTTGTCATGCAGCTGCTTTCTGTGGTCACCAGAAGTACCTGGAGAAAGTGGTCTTCTCCAGTGTCCAAGGGTGACTAACCCTCTGGAAGTGCCTCCCTCTCCTCATCACCACTATGGGGAATCTGTCCCACTAGCTCAGATGAATGAGATACTAGGTTTCATATAGGTAAAAATAAAAGCCACCCTATGTGAGTACCTGAAGCTTATCTGTGTGCCAGCTCTCAAGTCTTGTTCTGCAAAACTCCTCTTGGACGGTATAGCTTTCAGGTTTGAAGTGGAGAGGGGCTTAAAGACTAGCAAACCTGAATCTCCTCAAACTCTGAGAAAGCCCAAATAGATGGAGGCATGTCCCAGTCTCCTAAATGGGAACTATTACCAGCTCCAGAATGACTTGGCCCTGAATTCAAAACTCTTAAAAACTAGAGAAGGGTTCCCAAAGGTAGTGTTGTTTTCATTGCTTTCCCAAGTGGATCCTGTAAAGAACCTATTTTTCTATAAAATCTGTTCAATTTCTGCAAAGTTCAGATGTGAGCAGAAGTGTTTTCCCTAAAACCTGGTTCTCCTGCAAAAGGAGACCTTGGATTGGGATCTCTCTCAGCAACTTTTGCACCATGGCTGACAAGGGCAAGAAAAGGTTCTCACGTGGCTGGGGCTGTGTTTTGCGCCCTGGAGCAGGCAAGTCAAGCAGTGCTCTTGGGTTCATGTTGTTCATCTTCAACATGAAAGATCCAGGAATCAAACCGCAGGGCTCGTTAATGTTTGCGTGAGACAGACTGGAATATAGCTTTGCAACTGTATTAGATGGCCTTAAGAACTAACTTTCCCTTTAAAGTGAGAAAATGGAGCTGCTCAGGAGACATGCACAGACTGTATGCCGAGGAGCTGTTCTCAGACTCAATTTTATGGCCAGAATCACATTTGAAGCAGGTTCCTGTTAAGACAGGAAATACTGTGCTTACTGCAAAAAAACCAGGCCTGTTCCATAATGTACCTGTGGTTATTTGCATTATTTGCATTTTATGCCAGCAATAAAACACATTAAATTTACAGGGAATCTGCCAACCTGTTTATTAGGCTTAAAATCTGACTTCCCCCTGCTGCTTTGTAATAAGCAATAAATGAACAAACATTGTTCCCCAAGCTGCACCCATACCAGCCGATACAACCCAGATGCTTCTCTGTAGGGAGAGGCTGAATAAGAAGAGGCCTCTTTGTTGTCTAGATCAGAGGTGCTGGTTAAAGTAATGTTGGGCAGAACATTAGCTGGCACTAATGGCAGCTTCAGTGTCCTCATCCGGAGGAGTTTGCTGCTCTCAGGACAGCTGAGTTGATACTGGGAGAGACATGGGTCACTCACCTCATCTAATCAGCTGCTTTGTTTCATAGCCTGATATAATGCTTGTGAGCTGCAAAATGCTCTGAATCTTCCTGCTAAAGAAAGAGAAATCATTCTTTCTTGGAACACAGAAAAGAATAGATTTTCTTTTAAGAACAGATTTTCTCTTTTTCTTTTAGATACAATGTAACATTAACAGCAGTCCAAATCTAAATGTTTCTGGACCATTTTTGTTGTTGCAATTTAGAAGTCACTATAGGTCAATTTTGTTAATCAAAGAACATTTAGTGATTTAGAGATGAAAACAGGAGTCTTTTCGGCAAGAGGACTGGTCTTTCTCAATTCCTTCCCAAAAGGAAGATAATTTTGAAAAGAGTGGGGAGACTAAGGAAGGGTACCCAAGAAAATAGGATTTACTATCAAAATCTGTGCACTACTATTTCCACATGCAATGCTCATGTAATGGTCTGTTAAATAAAACTTAGATCATAAAAAGTAATCATAAGAAAATCAGAAGCCACACTGCAAAGGCATAACCCCAAGCAAAGAAAAACTACTTGTACCAATGTTTTTGTAAACAGCATCTGCTTAGAAATTAAATCTTAGAATACTATATGCATATAAAAACCGGCACCTGTGAGTAAATCCAGATATAGAGTCAAAATGACTGCATTTAACAATATCCACAGACCTACATCCAGCACTGCTTTGGCTCTGCATCATCCTTCCTCCAACTTAGCTCTGTTCCTTCTTCGACTGCAACCATTGCACTGACTGAGATTTCTCCCACCTAATGTTAGCCATCTAATAATTTGGCACCCATTGTAATACAGTGCTCTAGCTTCCCTCTGTGGTTAGTGGAGCCAAACGAGGGAATGACCTTCTGGAGGTACTTGGTTTGGATACTCACCTTAATGAGATGAGTCACACCCATTTTTACATTTCTGAAAGCTGGGAGAGAGGATCTCTCTGCTCTGACAGGGAGAGTATAGAGGCCTTCCTTTTAATCATATGTATTTTGGTAATGCCACACAGACACAAGAAAAGGCGATTCCTTCTGCAAAGCAGAGCTGGAGGGAGCCGAAGGCTCTGCTTCCAGCAGAACAGTGGCAGAAGCAAGAACAGACTCTGCCTCTCAGCCCCCGCTCCTTTCACCCATACCCAATGCAGCCCTATTTCTGTTCCCATCTTTCTACCTCTCCCCCCTGTTTCCAGCTAGACTTTTGTTTATGCCAGGTTTCAGGCACAATTTTCTCTCTGCTCAGATCACACTGAAAACAGGTGGACAAAAATGATTTGATCCCAGTGGAGCTAAACATCTTTGTGGTTCAGTGAGCTCCTTAGGAGAGAGACAAGGAGATATGAAGTTCTAGCATCAGTGAGATTATTAGAGCTTAGTGGCTTAAACCAGCAGCTGGTAAGGGCAGCTGTGGAGCACAGCCTGGTTCAAAAGAAATTCTCTAGTTTGGTGTCCCCTCAGAGGAGAAGGATAGGATGTGACCTACATTAACTAGATCGTAGCTTCATCAATTGTCAAACTCAGAAGGAGAAATGGGAATTTGGCTAAAGGATTAAATGTAAAAGAATAGTACAAAATAGGAAGGGACAGCACTAAAGAGGCAAAACCACAATTCCATCCATTAAGCAAGAAAAAGAGAAAGAACACAATTGATTAAGGGTATTAGTAATAAGAGGATAACCAGGAAAAGAGCATCTAACCAGGAAAAGGGTATCTTACTGAAGAGATGAGAAACCTAACAGCTGACAGCAAAATGGAGGTTGAAACATTTAATACACTTTTATAGATATTGCCCAGACAACCATTTTGTAAATAACCTGTTCAAGTGCTTGGTACAAAGGTAGAAATGCAAAATAAAGCAAGTGTGCATAGCACGTGCTCCTTACCGCACTTCACTGGGATCTGAACTGATGTAAGGAACATGTGCCTTGTCCCACAGTGCGTCCTGCTGCACCGTTAGTGTGTCACCAGCCTGTGATACCTCCTGGTGGATTTTGACAAGGTAAAGGCTCTGGTTATCTTCAGCACTCTTCTAATATAGTGGTCATTTACCAGTGTGAATATCTAATTACGCTGCCTTCAAACTGGTAATGCCAGTTCATAGTTCAAGACATAGTTCTCAGCATTGCGAGAACTACACAATTACACACAATTTTAATGATTTTAACTGCACAGGTGGAAAGATGTTCACTTTTCTTTCAGCATCCACCCAGAGTGGATGCTTTCAGGTTTCTAGACACTGATCAGGTACAAACCATTATTGCTTGGGGTGGATACTTGATTTCTGTGGGAGAGCTGAGCAATCTAGGGTTTTTTTTTCTGGTAGTAGATTAGCACTTCAGTATGGGAAATGGTCTTTAATAGAAGCCATTCACATGAGCTAAGAATTAATATTGGTACATCAGTGCTTCCAAATCAGTTTGGGGTTTCCTTCATGTCTTTGCATTCTGGAATATCTGCAGATTCTTCACAAGTCAAAATAGCGTGCAAACATTTGTCAGCCTCAGTTTTATCACTAATCTATGCTCTCATCTCATCCCGTTGCAATTTGAAATTAACCATACGGGCAGTCATTGAGGTTAGAGAGCAAACACTTATTCCACAAATAAACCTGTAGAGAAGTCTAGTTCAGTGATGTCGAGTCTGGATGCCAGCTATTCTGAGATGTCAGCTTAAAAGACCTTATATTTGGTGAAATGAGAACATGATGAATAATTTAAACTTAAACAATGCATGTGCATAGATACATGTCGTCTCTTCAGTACAGCCATCCAGCGACAAGGAGCAGATCCTGTTCTTGACGGTGTTCAGAAGCTATTGCAGCTTTGCTCCCAGACTTCCTTTTAACGACCCTTGGAGTTCCTGTTGCAGGGTTTGAGAAAAGGTTTATCTTACTTCAGCCCCAAAAGATGATAAACAAGCCTCCTGCTGTCCTTCCCTCTCACTTTTCAAAGATTTACTTTGCTAGCATATTGGGAAATTGTCATTAGAGGTCTGTGCTTTGCCTGCTAGAAGCCATTCTTCAAGCTGGTAAATCAACCTGCAGATAGCTTCTGTCACCAAAGTTAGGTGACAAGGATATGCACACGATAAAACTTTGGGATATGAAAACAAGATGGGAGCTAAATTAGCCTGAAAATCTGTCGAACACAAGGTGCAAGTATACAAGTTTATATCTCAGTAACTAAAATAATTTCCTGGTAAAAAGCTGCCTGCTGTTTGGGTCAGGATGAGTGCAAGCAATGAGGTTCATTTGCACATACTGCATGAAAGGTAGCTCAGACTTACCCTGCAGTCTGAGTCAGGGGAACAAGTAATTGAACTAAAAATAGTTCAATAAGTCTGCAAAAGGTAGTCTGGAGTTGCTATGCAGCTGAATGGCAAGTATAAGTGAATGGGACATTTTAATATCAACTGCTCTTATATCCTGCAAGGACTAGTGAAAATGAATGCAATGGTAGCGCAAGTGTCACAGCTTGATGTCCCGTCTTCCTACATCCTAGTGCTGAGCATCACAAAAAGGCATAGATAAATCAGTGTAAATACCAACAAAACAATTGCTTTCATGAACACATTTCTAATGTGTTGTTAGGACAGGCTGTTCTGTGCTTATTCTAGCAAGAAGGGACATCAATGTGGTGTGTCCTCAGAAACATGAAACAATGCAGAAATGGGGAGAAAATAATGAAGTGGAGAAGTCACTGTACTTGCATCACAGAGCGGGGGAAAGAAGGGATAAAGTGAAATATGTAGAGATAAACAAGCCTTTGAGAGATAGGAGAGTCTGAGATACCAAACAGATAGGAGTCACATATTAAATGAGCAACAAAATTAAGCCTCCAGCAATAAAGAGGATAAATGAAAAGGGACTGAAGAAAGGCGAGAGACAAATGAAAGTGCGAAATGAACCCAGAAAACAAAACAAAGATTGAGTCAGTCAGTGTGGGTGTGCACGCAGGTGTCTGTGTTTGCAAGCACAAATATAGAACAGGAAGATGCTGATCAAATAAAAATAAAAGATTTAAAAACTGCAAAACATTCCGAAGCTGGAAGGATAAAAAAGTGATTGAAATAAGAATGTGAGTGGAGAAAGCTGTAAATTAAAGGATAAATGGGGAAGAATAGCAATTGAAAGATTAGAACAATTTCAGCGGTTTTGTGAACTCCAGCGACAAGGGAGAAGAGAAGCTCTAAAATCTGAAAACCTGGAGGTTTAGGACAATACTTGGCAGGCCTTATGCCTCAAAGAGGCACAGACAGACTGTAGACCTCCCTGGGATAGGGAATGCAACTTGGGGGCACCCTCGGGCCCTCACAGCTCAAATGGCTCAGCCATTTCCATTCGGTCTTATTCAGCCAGCAGAAGGCTGCTGGCAAGATAAACAGGCCAAGTGTCATCGGTTTTCTTCAAAGCTCGCTCCTTGCTGGTCAGCTTGACTCCCCAAGCTGTTATACTGGTATCTGTGGATGTGCTGTAGGTATTGTACTGATTGTCTTGGCACATACAAAGACCTTGATTTTTCCATCTAAAGACTTCTGTCCTGAGAAGATTTTGAGCCTCTTGTCTTATTTCGTGGATTTGCAGTCAATTGCTTTTGTTTGCGCTTCCCGAGCACATTGGAAGCAATCTGTGGCATTTCCCAGGCATCAGGAAATGGGATAAAAGCTTGTCCAGAGCTCAGTCTTCTCCTTTGCAGTCCATCGCAGCAAGCTTCTGGGGTGAGAGAGAAGTGTCTGTAACAGAAAGGGCACCCTTTGGCTCACTTGTAAGGATACAGTGAGCTGTAAAGCTCATATATATCTGTGGCCTAGTGAGTGGTTGGGGTAAAATGAGGAAGACAGCACAGCCCTTCAGGGATGGTCTTCTACCTGACTGCTGTCTCTGCGATCAGATGACACCGCACATCACTGCGAGCTGCTCCGTCTCTCTGGTCCCTTTGCAGACTAGTTGTGTGTAATGCAGCCTGAAAAGGATGCTGCGCCGCACTGGGATCTGTGCAAGAAATACAGGAGTAAGCAACTGCACGAACGTCTCTGCTTTCATAAGCATGTTATCTTCAGGTTGGATGCCCCGTCAGAAACTGCTCAGTATCAGCTTGGCCTAATTCGTCTGTTTAAGCTGTTGATACGAGTTAGAGATTGGATCTGCTACATAACTCAACTCTTCAGGAACTGACAGACACAGCAGTTCCCCAACTCCCTGAATTATTTTCAGATGCCTTAGCAGTGTTCAAGCACAATACAAACTGTGAGACAGGAGATCTCTTTACAAAACACTGAACTCAACCTCCTCCTAGTCTATTATATATCCTGCCTCCATTGAATACCCTTTGAGACAGCATAAATCATCCCAGGAAGCTTAGTCATGTGCCCATCTCTCATTCAGAGGAGCAGCCTGAACACCTGAATTAACGCAGCCTGGTTGTCATTTTCCCAGTGCTTTTCACTGTGCCAAGTCTCCCTAAGCAGAACTGGAAGTGACCTGTGTCTAAGGGAAGGACACGTACCTATGTGCAGAAAATGAGGGTGCAGCTCAGCAGAACGCTTGCCTGTTCCCACTTCTGTGCTGCCGCTCACCGTCACCTTGCTTTTGGCAGCACCGCCTTACGTAGGGCTGTGCTGTGAAGCAGGTCACTGAAATGATCCAGGCTAAAAATAACCTGCCAAGAAAAAGAAGAAACTGCTCTTCCTCAGATCGTTTTCAGCAATGTGGTCTCCTAAGAAGCAACTTCTTGATGGGGTCAGGCACGCAGGAGAGGAGCTTTTAGGCCTGCTTGTTACCAAAGTGAGCCTCCCATGCGACTGCACTCTGAGTCTTAGTGTGCAGTAATAGTATCCACAAGACTTTTTGTCACTGTGTGGCTAATTAAGTGACCTTCTGAAGCTCAACAGGATGCGAGAGGATGACTCATCCCTAGTCTCACTAATTTCAGCTCTCGGACTGATCTGGATAAAAACTGTGCCGGTTCCCACAGTACTGGAAAATCAGTGTCTCTTTACATCCTTCCACCTTTCTCCTGGCTTCACTCATGAAGCTAAGGTCCTGTCAAAGCAGAGCCATTAAGTCTCCCATAGCAATGAAGTTGTCCTAGTCAGCCTGCATTCTGCATTGTTACATTCCACCTGTAATTTCAGGGGTTTATGGAGTTCTTTATTTCTTTTCATGAAATGCCCTGAAAGAAAATCTATATCCTGCCTTCCATCCAGCAGATACTGAATTTCAATGGAGAATTAAGTGATTCATGTCATCTCTTCTGAGTATAAAACACTGGGGATCTGTCTGACATGATATAATCAAACTGTGGACCACTCGTAAGATGTCCAAAGGGATTTCTTAAGCGTTAGACATCCTTTGACACCTCCATTTCTCAGGTATCTCTGATCATCCTAGCAAGCAATCCTGCAGCATTAGGCATATAAACAACTTAGAAGTTGGGTCTCTGTTTCTCTGTGGGTGCCAGTCACTAGTTTTCTTCATTTCTACGATATAAGTTTCCAGCATTTTCTGATACTCTTATTGCTGTTTGTGGGGTTTGCTGAAAGAGCATCCAGAGAAAAAAAGGAGACACCACCCCTCTAAACAATACTTTGGTTTAAACACGTGCTTACCTAATAGTGAAAAATGTAGAATAGGTAGGTAATTAAGTCCTTGCAGCAGTTGGATAATTGTACTTGTCTCAAAAACAAAGAAAAAATAAGCATACATGATGAATGGCTCAGTGCAAAGAATACAAATACCAGCCTATTATGTATTGAAGTTAATAGCAACCAAATGTTAGTAAGATGGCTCGAAAGGAACAAGAGTAGGAATGTCTGATAGAGTTTAGATATTCATCAAACAAATGTGAGTCGTTAGTGGAAAGTGTCACAAAAGAAGAATGGGTGATATCATGCAAGGTGTAAGGTAAAAGTCATCATCAGCCTCTGATTTAGTGCTCATGCAAAGCACCAATCCCCACGCCCCGGTAGTTATAAAACAATATATTTTGTCATCTTTCAACGCTACATCCTACAGCCTGTTTTGGTGCAACTTGCTCATTTAACAGGTCGGGCTGATTACCATCCACATACAAATGGAGGGTGAAGTTTTTATCCTGTGCCAGAAGTGATTAAGGCTCTTGGCTCTGGTTGCATAATGGCAGAAACCTTGGGAAAATGGTATTTGCACGGTCACCTTCACAATCCTCACTTTGTCCCTTCTCCAGCATCACCCGTCCCTCCGCGCTCTGACTCAGCCTTGCCACACGCGCCCACCTGCCTGTTATCTGCAGTGAGGAGCTCTTGCAATTTCTTGTCCCACTGCATGACCCAGGTGCAGGTAGCCCTCCATAGGGGTGTCTGCTTTGACAGATTATGTTTTAAGGACCTGTAGAGTTTTCTGTAGAACTGGGGGGAAAAGCTAATAAACGTCATCACTCAGTGAAGCGGAGGTTTTAGGGTTAAGGTGAAGGTTTTCTTAGGATATGGTTTTTCTGCACCCTGCTGGGCACAGCCAAACTTCCCCTTGCACCTTGACTTTTGTAGGCTAGCTCTGAAATCTGGAAAATACATGGGTCTAGCCAGGTTCGCAGGTCCAGCTGAGGTGCAGCACAGCTAACAGCACAGAATGGGTGGTGCTGCTCTCTACAATGTTTTTAGGGTCCAACACTGGGCGTTCTCCCTCCCCCAGAACAAGCTGCCTTAGCTTTCCTACCAACACACCTTGTCCTGTTTGCCCTTTCACCACCAGACCGGTCCCGGGAACTCCATTTCAATTCTGACACTGTTCATGATGGTGAAGAATTTTGCCGGGGATTTTGCTGGTGATTTACAAAGCCAGGGGAAAAGCTTTGCTTTTTCATTGTGTGTTGATGAGCACAGCTTTGAAATACTCCTAAGGTCTAGAGTTTAGATACAGATCCAGAAGTTCAGATGCTTATCTGAACTGACTTTAAATTGACTGTATTACTCACTTTCCTTCCTGTAAGCAAAGAAGAGATATACACAGTGGAGGGGCGGGGAGCGGGGAAACGTGACCCGGCAAAAGTTTTCCCAAGGTCAAAAATTATTAGATTTGACTAGTTCTCATTTTTCACCTCCCACTTTAAACTTTTTGAGGGAGGGCAGCTGGTGTCAGCCAGATCCTTTCAGACTTCACATCGTGCTGTAACTAAGCAGCCATCCACTTCAATGGTAAGGGATGATAATTGCAGGTCCTAGGCTGCAGACTGACGTCAGCTCTTCAGAGGAGAATGCTGACTGCTTAATGAATATCAGTAGACACTGTTTAGCTTCTGCTCGGAAAAGAAAACTCAAAAATGGCTTTTAGGGAGCAGTCAGCATCCATTATCTTCTTTCCGATGATAATTTATAGATGTTTCTCTTTTCATTTGAGAAAAAGAGGCCCTGGGAAGAGTTCACTTCCCAAGCAGCAACTTCAAGTGTGATTATGTGGCAAAGAGAACAAGGTGACATATAGGTCTAATTACAGGGTTTTTCTAGGAGAAAATTAATTTCTGTTACATGCTTGGCATGGTACGGGTAGTCCCATACTGATTCCTTGCAGAACCTCTTTATTTCCTTTAAGCCATACGTTTATAATTCCCTCTGTAAAGCTTAGACAGGTGTATTCCCCCCCTTCATGCTGCTCCTTTCCCCTCATTTAAGGTTTTTGCAGTGTTGGCCTGCTCAGGCAGGCTGGGGTAGGAGGTTGTTTCCTTTTTCTTAATAACATGAAGAGATGGAATTGATGTGGGTCCCATCTCCATGTGTGTTTCTAAAGTCCTACTGTTACAACCTTGTTACTGGGGACACTTGCACACGCAAATTCAGTTAACTCAATTTTTTATAAATCCCTGAAGCAGAGGAAACAGACCTGTAGGGCATTGCTTGCTCTGGTATTGCACCATTGCTGTATTTTTGCCTTCTTCCCACCACCAAATTCCCTCACAGAGAGGTCATGAAGAAGCCAGCTGAAACAAATCTGACAGTGGGGGGTTGTCTTCATCTCAGTGGGCTGGCTTCTGCCTCTTTGTAGTCTACTTGTGATGCCAGTGAAGCACAGAGGACAGAAAATTGAGAAGCATACATCTCTCAAACCTGGGCTGTATTCATCATGATGTAGCTCTGCAGAACTCAGGTAGTATACCTGGGGATGAATTTGGTCCATTAACTTTTCCTGAATGGCCAGCTTCAAGCGAGGATGTACTTTGCTTTGAGGTCTTGCCGGGGGAATTAGTTTAAATTGTATCCTTGAGAGGGGGAAAGAGGTTCTGGAAACCAGAAAAGACCACAGAAAATAAAGGGCTGAAATAAGAAAGCTAATAAGTGTTATGGAATTGAGCTTTGTTTTCATTATTGTGGTATGCAGCAAAATGCATTTCCCAGCATTCTTCAAAGCATTCCAGTAATTCGTCTTAATTAGCATGATTTAGTTGGCTGTTTCTAGCCTTTGGAATTTAGCACAAGGTTAATGTACATAAATGTATGATGACATATAGAGAAACTATAATTGTCTCTAAGATGAAGTGTTCTAGCTGCATGGAATAAGTAAGAAATTGGCTGAGTAGGTGGACTTATTTCTATCGCCAGGACAAAATATAATAATACGCTGAACTTCAGGACTGCAGATATGTTATTCACAGGAGGTTCAGTAACAGGAAAGTAGGGGTCACAAGTCCCTCTGAAAATGCCTTTTCTGATATATTTGAATGAAGGCTGGTTTATTTTTAAGATTGTGGCTCTTTAAAACCTAGTGTTTGATATCCAGCAGGGTTACTTTTGTCTTAGTGCATTTAATTGTATGGAGCTGGGCAAGCTCACACTTGCCTTTGAAAGCCAAACTCGTGTCTGTAGCGGAAAGGTGGTAGTGAGGTATAGGAATGTGTGAACTTACCTGCCAGGGACTTTCAAGGTCTTTTCCTCTTTGTAAGACAGAGTTCTCGCTCTCTCTTTCTGCCCTGTCAGCCACATGTGCATACGAACGTCCTTTCCCAAAGGGCTTTAGTAGCCCTTTGCACTGAAATCTGTCCTCTGCCCCTGAAGATTTCTAGTCTCCATTCATAGGAGGCTCATACCCCCCTGCCTGGGCCTGGCAGATGCCTCCTTGCTCTCTCCTCTTCTTCAGCAGCATCTGGAGGTTCCTGGAGATTTACGAGCTTCTGCACATTATGTTGTATTGTAATGCACTGGGGTGGGACTGACTCTAGCCTTTCAAACGGAGGTCTTAGGGTAAACAGCCCTGTTCTCTGGATAATTTTATCCTCTTTCATTCTGTCCTTCCCTTTTTTAACGGTGGTACATGTTCTTACGCCCCCTTATGTGTGCACACACAAATACATACTGCTCAGTGTTGTCTCAATCAAAAGGCCAGAGGGAGTAAGAAGCCACGTAATGATATATGCCCAATGCAAGGTGACCACACTGTATGGAGGAAGATCTTCTGCAAGCACCTTGGAATTGTAGCAGCCATGGTACAGTTGATCAACTGCTTTGCTTTGGGAGATGTGCAATAGTGTTTCAAGCCACTTAGGAGCTTTATATCCACAAACCACCACAGATGCATCAAACTGTACAGTTTTGCTCCTAGGAAAGGAAGATCATGCAATGTGCAAAAGGAGATGAGGTCCCGATCAAACTTGGCTTGGCCTGTATTCGTTGTGTGATGCAAGTGAATTACATCCAGAAGCCAGTCTTCTCCCTGCCAGGTCCCCAAACTCCTCTGTCTAGTGTCTGCTTTGCACTAACATGAGTGGTTTTCCTGTTTTCCTTCGTGGGATGTCGCATAGTGTCATTGTTTCCCTCAGAAACACCAACTGTGTTACCATGGCCGCTCCATCTCTGAGCTAACGTGAGAGGTATCAGCTCCCACAAATTCCATACACAGTTTGCTTAGTAGCAGGAAAGAAACAGCATTTCTGTCTTCCTTTGCAAGTGGCTGGAAAGTCTCCATGGAAACATTTGTTGTTCCATAGCATCAATTCTTTGGACCATGTTCTTCCTTCATTCTGGTCCTTTGCAAGGGAATTTGCGGATGCTGTGTGATTTCCTGGTGCCTCGAGCTGAATGCATGGCTTACATGGCAAGGCTGTCCCAAGGAATATATTTAGTGTCTCTGTGCCTCTGATGGGCAGAGCACCGGTGGTCATGTTTGCCCCTCAAGCTCTGCTGCAACTATCCAAGCTGTGGCCAACAAGTTTTGGCGCAACATCTCATTTGTATGGATAGAATTCTGTTACACCGATAGAGTGATAATTGCCATTACCAGAAGCTAATTAATTTCATTCTTGAGTTTTCTTTGAGGTACCAACTGGAAATAAAAGGAGTGAGACCGATAGAAGGAAAAAAATAGGGTGTTAGGTTCTATCAGATCTTCCTCTGTGAGTCTGCTCTGAAGGAGAACAGGCTCTTTGCAGAATATATTAAAGCCACATCACATTTAAAATGCTGAGGTGACACTTGAGGAATAGTTAATCCTCCTGGGAAAGCGTATTATGCAATAAAGGAGGAGGCGAGAAGTCAGGGAGAAACATAGGTTTTGTTTTGCACAAGTGCACATGTATTTGTGAGCGTGACCATGCATACGTGTCCATATCCACGTGTTGTATGTTTGATCATTCCGTACACGGTTAGTAGAGGTACAGACTGGTTGCCAAGGACAGGGTTATGTTTAACTCACTTACAGGTGTGACTACGTGTGTCTCACAGGCCAGCCAGAAACAATCACACTATTGGGAGCATCTTCCCAGCATGAGTAAGGGCAGCAAATCCTTTTTCGCAGATGACTAGAGGTGCCTCAGAAGCAGCATGCAGAACAGTTCTTTGCAATCTGGGGGGAAAACCCACCATTACCATCTACTCTGACGAACTTTTTTCCCAAGGTCTTATCTCTTTTTCATTGCCTTGAATAAAGACTCCAAAGTATACCCTGTAAAGGTGAAAGAAGAAAGCTTGTTTCCTCTTAAATCCCTGCACCTGCTCCTGTAAAAAAAGCTGCAGTGCTAAGCCCATGGAGATATGTAAGGTGAATACGCTGGGTTTGATTCATGCAAATCACTCCCATCGCTATTAAAGAGCGAAGGGGGTGCGGGGGGTGCAGAGCAGTACCGGGGGAGGTATCCTCAAAGCGTCGGTCTCGGCGTGGGCGGTGCAGCCGCTGCAGCAAGTGGTTTATTAAGCATTCTGCATGGGCTGTTTGCGGGAGGAGGCAGGCAGGGCTGCAGTGTGAGAATGTCAGCCTGCAAGTGTGCGTTAACCTACTTCCACCGGAGAAGCTGAGAATAACCCGGGTGCGCGCTCCCTGATCTCTCCTTGAATTTGTAAGCTGTGGCTGAAGAGGAGATTTATTTTCTGTGGGTTTGAAAGTGCGACTGAATACTCATAGGGAGGGTTGTTTTGTGTTTTGAGGCTGCAGCTCCCCTGCTGTATTTCATGTTTACAGTTTATGATACACTGAATCCTTTGGTGCCTTGTTCTCAACCCTGCAATAGAAATGTCACGAAATCCATTGCAGTGTGTGCCGTCTTCTGATTTTTCCAACCACTTGCTAATGCTTTCAATGAGGTCTAAATCACAGCTCCCCCGGAGAGTGCTGTCTCTCAGAGCTCTGTCATACACGGCTGTGGGTTTTTCTCCCTCACACCAAGCTGCCCTAATGTCAGCTTTTGCCTTGGGTCCCACCAAAGCTTGCACACCCAGCAGCAAGCATTAGCAAGGCAAAGGCATGTTTTTTTGTTAATGTATGTTCCATGTTCACCCTCTCCAGACCCCTCGTGAGCACATTGCATCACCCCTCAGTTGCCTTTCTCTAGTGTCCTAGTCCTTTCAGTTGTTCCTAATCCCCACTGGCTTAAAGAGAAATAAGGAGCACGTGGTGGTTTTGCACATCCCCATAGTTACTCATCTGTTCCTTTGGCTACCCAAATACCTTTATAAATTGATAATGCAGTGAAAGACTTAGATTAGCAATGGATTTATTCCATCACGTGAGCATGCAATACTGACCCTCCTTCTCCACATAGCAAAAGAGTCTCCATCAAAATTAGAGAGATTTCTATGTCTAAAAGACAGCAAGAGAACTGGAAGGCTCCACAAAATAACTTTCTCTCCAGAAAATAACTTTCTCTCCAGAAAACAACCTAATCGAGGAGCTGGTAATCCTGATGCAGGTTTTCCCTATTGCAGTCTGACCATGTTCTACTTTCTCAACCGTTTGCTGTTCCGAGGGTCATTTGCTCACATTTCTCCCTAGAACAGACTTGTTCAGAATCCAGGAGAAAGGTGCTACAAATATGTTTTAATTTGAAAGGGAAATATGGAAATCTGCCTGGGAAAAAGAGTGGAGGAAAATTGCGAGCCATTTTGCTGGTTTATTGCATTGCCTGGGAGTTTCTTCTGCAGCAGTATGTAATTGGAATAATGAGGCAGCATGTTGCTTAACTGTGCGGTGACCAGATCAGCGGGGATTTCAAGAGATAAGTAATTCTACTTGATTTTGTATCCAGGAATGATAATTTACATTCCCTTCTACCTTAGAGAGAGAAAGGCAGTCTGGGCTATAATTAGCGTTTTTTTCCCCTGTCTCCTTTGGTCCTCCGTTCCTCTTATTGTCAGGCAACGGTAGCAGCAGCAGCATTAAAAGCAGGGAGTCATGACAACTGACTCTTTCTGGAGCAATTTGGGTTGTTAGAAGGAAAAAAGAAATATCCCTAAAACACAACTGCCTGAAAAAGCGATCACAAAACTGTATAAAGCAGGAAAATGACAGCAAAGGGCTGGGAACCACCCAGGAGTTGGGAGTTTGCTATCTGCATGTTCGACTTCTGGGCTTGGTCTTTCCCTGGTAAAAAGTGAGTTGGATTCATTTATGTCATCTGAGGGTCTGGCTGTGACTTCATATCTGTAGATAAATAAATGCCCACACAAATAGCTAATTAAGTGCAGGAAGAGTGTCTTGCATAAGAGCACATTAATGGCTTTGGAGTAAATACCCTGTTGAATTTCACAGGGTGAGATCTCAATCAATTAACAGTTTAGAATAGTCCAACCTGAAGCAATATGTCTATGTAGCACTGTACACGAGTGCTCAGTGCCTACTTTTATTGCAGGCTTGATCTGATGAATTTGAGCTTCCAGTTTAAAAAGTTACCCCTCGCAGTGAAACATTTGTCCCAAATCTTACATTTGCAAACAAAAAAAGAGCCATATTGAAGGAGTCTTCTGAATTGCTGTGACTGGATTTCTGCTTAGCGTGGCAGGAGATGTTTTATTAATCTCCACCCTTGTTCTTGTTATCGCTCACACCAATAACAAAATTTTGTAGTTATTCCCAATTCATTGCAGAGGAATTTCTTATTGTTTGCACATGTTGATTAGGTGAATTTTTCTTTCGAGCCCCACAAGATATGACAGCCACGTGGTTTTGCCCTCTCACAGGCACATGTTCTGGTGTTGAGAAAAGAAAGCCCAGATCCATCTGTGATTTTCAGGCAACTTCCTTCTGGCTAGGTACCACCTCTTCTGTTTCAGCAGAGCATAAGCATCTGTGTGACTTGCATATGGTCACAAAATGTGAATATGGGAAGCCAGGGCTTCACGCTTCTGTCCACCTCCAAACCAGTGGATGATCTAACATCTCTGTGCAAATCAGTTATCATAGCAGTCATTTATTTCTTTGAACTAAAGTTTAAGTTAATAAGGCTTCTGTTTGCCCCTGTGATCCTCATTCTTTTGGTATAGTACTATTTGTCTGTTCAGTATGAAGGGTGTTATGTGGGAGATCCCATATTGAAAAAATCTGTGGTTTCCATAAACATCCAATTTATATTCTACTAAAATCAACCAGAAAAAATATTTCAAGAGCGACTTTGTTTTCAAATAGCTCCAGATGCAAAATGCTCCACAGTTGTATGTCAGGATTGTAAAAAATGAATAGAGCACAGTGAATTAATTTTGCTAATGAGCTTTGCAACCACATGATGCACTTAGGCATCTTCATACAATTAAACCACAGAACTAGGCAAGCAGATCCCAAGTGCCACCCTTTGTCAGAGCACTTCAGGACCCTCCAAAGTGTTATATCTTCCCCTCCCTTTAATTTCTTTCCATCACAAAGAAGAGGAACATACAGATCAGTTGTTTCAACAATTGAAAAATGATTTGCAGTGTTGGTTGCAACAGTATGTTTGTAGCTCTCATTTATTCTATCCGAACAAGAAAGGCAAAGCAGTAGCATTTTATAGAGCAGAGAACATTTTTACACAGATTTCTTAAATCTTTTTAGCAGCCCTTGAACAAAATGTTTACACTGTAAACAGAATTTAGTAAACGATCCACAAGACTTATCATGACAACCTGCCTATCCCTCCTGAACCATTGTATTTCTATCCCATTCATTCCTAACATCTGCTGCTGCTGACCCTCTAGCCCATATTTACCCAGTTATAGTACTCTCTCTGCAGCCTTAAAATATTTCCTGTTGATTTACATCCATTTCTCTTCTATTGTCTCTTTTTGGCCTCTGGATTTTCTGTTTTTCTTTTTGTAAAGAGAAAAAAAGAAGATGGTAACTCATTTTCATTGCTCATGACCAAGAACTGGATAAAAATGTGAATGAGCCCTGTACAAATGGCCGTGATCAGATAAAACCATGAGTAAGGGATGTGCATGCCTCCCCAAAACTCCTCAGCCAACAGCTAGCAGTCCTGCCGAGCTCATGGGGTGTCATTCCTGTGCTCTCCTACCACTTCTCCTGATCTTCGGTGCTCCAGCTCCTGCTTCCCTGCCCGGTGAGTGCAGCTCAGCCCTAGCCAGAACTCACTGCCTGCTTGACGGGGTCCTGAGCTCATGAGTCCTGTGAAGTCTGGTGATTATTAGGCTGATATTCAAGGAGAAGAGCAAGGGTAAGCGTGACGAGCATGCCACTGGCTTACAAAAGTCAGACTCTGACCTCAGGTCTCTCAAAGTGAAAGGATGTACATGCACCTACTGCACAGTCAAGCTGGTTTACTAAGGAAAGAAAACTCATTTTTCTTTAAAAAAAAAAAAAAAGCCGCATACAAGGAAAAATAAATCTGAGCTCTGTGGAATTAATCCACCGGGAACCACCTCTAATGCTAATCTTCTATCAGGGACTTGCATCTGTTCTTTCTTTCATTGTGGTTTTCTTCAATAGAGATCAGCCGTATAGAAGGTTTTGCAGACAGAAAATAGAGAGATTACCACAAGGGTAAAATAGCAGCTCTATTTTTGTAAGGCAGGGAAGTGTGGATAATTGCAAGCAACTTCCCCCTTCATCATCAACTCTTAAATACTAGACTGGTACTCGGGAAGCCTGCGTTCTCGGTTCAGCCACAAACTTCCTGGGTGAATTTGGGCAAACCAATAATGAGGAACCATCGCCCCATGCCTCAGTTTCCAGCTCCAGGTAATGGAGCAAGGCAGAGTCCTATCAATGGTTGTGCTACGGCTACGTACAAGAATATCATCTTCGGAGGCAAGCACCAGGCAATTCCTTCAAGAGTGCAGTCCCCATCAGCCCCGTGAAAAAGCCATTTCAGATGAATTTCTCAGGAAAATTCTGCAACAATCCCCTTAGCGCTTAGGGTCCCAGTGCACTGTCTGTAGGACAGACATTTATACCCTCCAAAGATTTCCTCCTAAAAAACAAAGAGAGGAAATAAACCTGCCATTCTGTCCAGTCCTTCTCCTGCCTCTCTACCAGCTGGTTAAGTGGTCAGCTAATTTATTTTGTGTTGCTTTCCATTAGGAGTGGAGGATTGATGCCTGGAAGTATTTTAATGGCACTGTTGACCTTGATAATAAAACTGTCCTTTCTAGTTCCTACCGGTAATGGCATCCAATACCCCTTGAGTCACAGGGAAGCAGCAAGTTTAATAACACCACCGGCGAGAAGCCTCGTGGAAAGACATTAGTGGAGAGGCCCATTTTCAGTGCTGTCTCCTTTCTTATACCAGGCCCATCAGAAGTGTATGTGATTTGCCTATCCATTAGCAGATATTTGGGGCTGTGGTGATGCCCAGGACCGTTTCCACGCTCACTCCCGCAACTTGCTGGGTGTTCAGCACCATGTGACACTGACAGCTGCAACAGCTACTAGCTGCTATCTCAGGGCTGTGTGTAATTTGGAGGACAATTTACATAATTCTGAAACCTAAAAATACCCCCGCACAAATGCATTAATATGTGCTATTCTAACAGACGTGGAAATGGCTGCTGCTTTCCCCGTGCATTTTGAAACAGAGATTCTCAACACCTCTTCTTCATCTGACGGGGCTGACATTTGTGAGAGACATTTAAGGACACAGAGCAAGTGATAATTATCCTCAACATGCATCACAGGCCTTTTGTCAAATGATTAGAGAGGTGCCTTCCAGAATAATTAGCTTTCTGAAATGGCTGAGCCCCTGTCTGCTGCATGTTTACTAAAAGAGATGTGAAGTCTAAAGATTAAGCGAGAAGATGGCAGGTTCCCACCCCAGGGCTCCAGTGTCCACCCATTTACTTCCTCAGCCATGCTGATAATGTTCTCAAGTGTGCAGTGCCACCCACCCCACTTTGCTCCGTTAAATAATAGCACTTGCTTTTCACGTCTTCTTGGTGATGTAAGTGGAATATTTGTGACCTTTTTACTTCCCGTTTAAGAAGCATCCTTGCAGGTCGTGGCTGAACAGTCTGTGACAAAACAAGCTTCCCTGCGCTACCAAGTCAGTGCCACAAGCAGAAATGCTGTTTGGATAGCTGTTAAAATATGTCAGCTAATTACCTTCAGCAACAATATGGGAATGTATCCCAGAGGGATTTGCCTGAGGTCGTGGTGACTTTGACAGGTACCCACTGCAGTGGTCATGGCACTGGCAGTGAGATGTTGTATTTGTGTCTGGCAGTGATTTTTTCTGCTCACTGGTGGGATCCAAGAGTGAACTTGCACGGGGATAGTCTGGGAGGAGGCTATGCTGAGCTCTATAATTTTAGTCTTCTGAGTTTCCTACTGTGAAGTCTAGAGGACTATAAAAGACATGGCCAAAGCATAGCAGCAAATCACATGAACTCTTGGTCTCTTTAAAAAAAGCATCAAGATATATGTACTAGCTGTCTGTGTAGTCTGTAGGCCTCAGGCATCTTGTACCTAGCAATTTCTGAGGACCAGAAGATATGAGGTCTGTCTCTGGGTCATATTGGTAGGATCACGATACCAAGCTGTAAATGATGGCTGAAATGATGAACAGGGAAAAGGAACCATCCAAAAACAGAGTCAAGATGACTCAGGCATTGCATCACTTGCTGTGATGTTCTACTTGAAGAAACGCAAGTGGATTAATTTGATACAAGGTGTGGCAAAACCCCAGCCACTAAACTCACTCTAAATAGAGATACTCGACCAAAATTCAGGTCCAAGCAGCCACAAACTTGAGCGTACTCCCAAGCTGGCTCTAACCTTCACTGGGCTGAGGCTTTCTCAAGAGGGAAGTATTTGTTGATAGGACAGTAGTCAATTGGTTTGTCAACTGGAAAATGCCTAGACAGCAGCTGCTGAACATTGCAGGGGTGTCCAATTACAGTACATGGGCTTAATTATGACTCTTTCCCCATACATTCACAAAGAAAGTCCTTGGTCTGTATTTGCTTGGCTGGGCTGCTAGATTTCCCAACTGAGCTCATCAAGAATGTATTTCTGGGTCCAAAACTGCCCCAGGCATGCGGCCATGCAGTTTTGTCAACTTAATAGAGCTGTGCTCATGTCAAAACTGAAAGTATGCCTCTGCCGTGCTGGCAAAACTTTCAGGAATACCCTAATTGTATAACTGATTTCAGTGAAAGTCAAGAGCTCAGAATATTCGTAAAACCTTCTGAGCCAAAATTAGGCCAAATGCCAATAGCTACCAACTCTGATTATTTATTGATTGATTTGGGCTAGAGCTTGTCTCGCTTGGTTTGATTAGGCAGAGCCCAGCAGAACGGGCACTCAGCTCAACGTGTTCCCACAAATGAAAAAAAAAAAGCATTTTGCTGCCACTCAGTGTCCCAGCGACTACTACAATTTTACCCAGGACAAATTGTTTACCTTCTTTTCACAGGTGGCAGACTAATATTTTATTGAGAATAGCAAATATTTGGCTTAGGACAAAGGCATATTAATCTTTTTTTCTAGGTTCAACACTCCCTACCTTTCTTCGCCCTCAGTCTCCTTAGAAGCCACTCATTTGGCAAAATCAGGAATTAATTTACCCCCATGAGAGGACATGCTATTAATGAGTCTGGTGGTGTATAAGGGAGACTCAGCTGAAACTGGTGTCATATTGAGCTCCTCTAGGAAAGACAGGGAGTTTCACTTGTCTTGGATTAAGCTGTTTTGCTCTTTATTCTAATAATTTCCATTTCCTGGTTCTCAAATCATAAAAATATTTTCTCCTTCCATACTTAGTTGCCTTAGGTAACTCTTTTCAAGTCAGTGGATTTACGCAGATGTCAAAAACTATGAAAAGCCAATCATGCATTGTAGCGATTGCCCTTCACGCCCTTGCTTTGTTTGCTACACACTTCTGCCCGTGGTGTAGAAGTTACATTCATTTTGTACCATCACTGAAAACCACATCAGTCGAAGTTGCACGTTATTACAAACATTTGTTTTCTTTTCTGCTAGCACAGCCAGGCTGACTCTCATCCCACTTACACTGGTTTTACAGCACATAATGACAGTGATCACAATAACTGTTCCTTGTTTACTGGCTTGACATAATACTCAGACCAGTAAAATACCATTGACACCACTACACTGGTGGCCTGAAAAGTGTTTGACATTGTACATTTAAGATAAAGTTTAATGTGTTCTCCTCCTGGATTTTTTCCCTTTATAAAGACAGAACTGCCTGGGATGAAATAGTCCAAGTCAGTTATTTTTTTCAGTTCTATCCAATTGTACATGGACAAACCAAGTTGGCATCCTAAAAAAGGGTAAGACCAATAGGTTTCAAGCAGACTTGCTGTGCAGGCACAATTGATCTGAGCATTTGCAGCACATCTGATGTACTGAGGATGGACTGAACCCTGTGTGTATGTGCAGATTATTTCTAAAAGCAATAGTGGACCATCTAAGGCAATAAAGTTGGGATGTCTGTGGGTACCCTCTACAAGAAATATTGTATGTATTTTCACTCCTCTTTGGTTTCAGATCAGGCCTCTTGGATGCCACTTTCCCAGCTCTGACAGCAATGGCAATGGATGTATCTGTTGCACAAAGGAAGACTTCTGTCAGGGGCAGACAGTGGTGAGACTAATTGTAAGCCTCTTGGCTACCCTTGGTTCTCAAAAAAACAAACAAACAAAAAAAAAATCTATCAATTCAGAAGGGCTGTGAAAGGAAACCTACAGTGTTATTTTAAAATCCAGAGAAATTAACTGTGGGAATGTGGACACGTGTCTGGTCTGCGCGCTTTCAACCCCACTTAGAAGAGAACCGGTCTGAGGTGGTTGCTTTGCTGTGCTCGTTACAACTCAGTACTCTCCCCAGACATGTGGTATTCACTGAAAGAAGAAACAGCTGTCAGTCCAAGCTTGCCAAAATTTCCTATGCAGAGTAATACTTCTGCAGTTTTTCCAAGGTGCTTTTCCTGTGAGTAAACATTACATCTCAAAGCAGGAGTAAATACAGCGGAGGAAAAGGGGGGTATCAGAATCTGATTTTGCCTTGTCAGGGAATGATTTCACAGCTTTCTCATACATTGCCTAAATGTATAGACAACTCTTCTCTCCCATTTCCCCTCTAGAAATGAATGAATAGGCTAGGAACTATATATTCAAGTGAAAAAGAGTTTTCTCTAAGCACATACAGTGTTATAAACAGCATTGGGTTTTGTAGAGAATGGGTGAGGACCGCAGTATGTTGAAGACCATTCAAGAAGATTAACATATGTTCAGAATGTCTTCTTGAAAACTGTATTTCTCCTTATTCCTCCCTATTAGAATTCTTTCCTGCCTCAAAAACCATCTACGAATCAAGAAAACGAGGCAACGTTTGGCTCAGTCCTGCAGACTCTCCATGTACCCAGCCGTCACATCAGGGAGCAACTAGCTCAGTCGATGCAAACGGGAGAAGGACATTGCCCATTCCAGGCAATATGGGCTTTAGGCTCAATATGCCAAACACTTGAACATGCGATTAACTCACAGCTTTTCCTTAAGTCCAACTTCAGCACTGAAGAGCATTGCTGAGTAAGAGTTGACATGTGTTACAAGTTAACAACTGACTGAGTGAAGATTTTCTGCTCAATCCCATGACACTGAGATTAACAGGAGGTCAGCCAGTGATTCCCCTGGGAGGTGGACTGGGTTCCTTCGGCTGAAGTCAGAAAGTATAATAGGCTCATTGGGTGGACAATGCTGTTTTGCAAAGAGATGTAGAGCTGGTAGGGTTTGATAGGGGACCTCAAACAAAGAACTCATAAAGAATGAGGACAAATGCACATTTTTAATGAGCTCTAACAAAAGTCCATTGAATAGTTTGTTCAATTTAGTTGTGTTTTGATTATTTCCATTGTCCTTTGTTTCCTGTATGTGGTTGTGATGCATCCAGGAAAATATCACGAACATTTGCATTGAGAGTCATCCAGAATTTCCATTTAAAATGATCCACTTTGTTACAGTAATTAGCCTTGTAAGTGGAACAAAGCACACAACATTGACAATAGTTGCTAGTGATCACTTCACTTCCTAATCAGACTGCTCCTTCAAGCATTCTAATTTATTTTACTAATGATTATAGGGCAGATGCTGCACAGATTTGCACCTCTAGGAACTCCAGTGAAATAGAGAAGCGGAAAATCTTGCCCAGTATGCCTAATCCTGAAGTATCCTGAGTGATTTAAGGGCCAAGCTGTCATAAATAAAAGACTTTCCTTTCAGAGGTTTATTGACTTCAGATTTGAATTCACTAGCTTATACCAATTGCTGTGAAGTAGGTATATCTGGTTGGTGCTGAAGCGTTTCTGGAACAGGGATGGTTGGTGCTGAGCCCTTCTCAGAATGGCACTGGCAATCCCTGAAGATGGGGGTGGCTTGCACCTATTTGCTCCGAGTTCTCCATAAGAACAAATAACCTCCCAGTTCGTTCTGCACCTTTAAATCAAAGCACCCACTCATCTCAGAGAGAAAAAACTTAGCTTCCTTGAGAAGACCAATAATAAGGAGAGGCTGGTGAGGGGCTTAAACTGTTAATCCTGTGGCAGAAATACATATATTTTTTATCAAAATACAGGTCTGGTTGTATCAGTGTAACCCTCCACAATTAAAATCCCAGCTGAGCGTTAATATTCTCCACCTCTTATGATTCAAAGCCAGTTCAGCTAGTCCCTTTAGTGTGCTATTTTCCCTCCTTGTTCTAGGGATACATCAGACAGACTTTGACTATAGTTTGCCGTTTGTGAAAGGGCAAAATAATCAATGTAGGTACAACAAATTGGTGTCTGTGTAAGCAAATACATGCATATATAGGCATATTCGGGTGTTGCTGGGAGCATCAGGGGGTGCCTTTTCTCCATGTCCTTGGCATGACCCTTACCACTTTTAGTTTCCTCCAGAACTCACTGAACAGTTGAGATATCTGCAGTAAACTTGTGTTTGGGTGGCCTTAGTATAGGAATAGTGACTTTGGCTAGTTTTTATTCTGGGTGAACACCATCAGCTGAATTAGTGTGCTGGACAGACTGCTGCATTGCTTTGCTGTGCTCCCTCCCTTTCCCTTGGTTTGTGTGTCCGTGTGTTGTTTAGCTGCCTGGTGTGTTTTTTTGGAAAGTGGACAAAGGGGTGGGGGGGTGAATCTAAAAAAGTTCCTATTTCATCAAATAAAAAACGAATTTGAGATCATCAGGCTTAAAACAGGGAGAACATTTCAAAACACTGTCATTTCTTTCATGCAGTCTGTGGGATGCTATCAGTAGAAGAGCCTTTATCCTCCAAAGGCTCAACTCCTTCGTGATTTGGCCAAGAAAGTCTCTGGATTGACTTGTAGTTGAGCAGTTCTGGTCACAGATTTATGCTGACTGGTTCATTCATGTCTGGGAGGCAGAAAAAAAGTCATTTGAGACTCACAGTGTCTCTTGGACTTTGTGCCCAAGAACCATAAGCAGCCTAAGCTGTAACAGCAGACTTCATGAGGAAAATATTTCCTCTTTCTAACCCCTTAGGACTTTGCTACTGCTGCCTATTTCCCCTTCCACAGTTATAATCCGATTTGTGGTGTCGCATCTTCATTTGGAAGAGGTGTGTAAAAGTAAACATGAGTTTGAGGGGAATATTTGAGGGGAAACCATATAGAGACACAATTTTCATATCTTATGATCGGAGCCGATTCCCATCAACAGAAAATAAAGCTCAAGGAGGACAAATGCAGACAGGAGTAACATGCACAGGGACTCAGTTAAGGAACGATCTTAAATTCCACCCCCAATTCTGCTCTGCTGGGATGGATTTGGAGTTGCCATATGTATGCCATATGTATGGCACATTCATCTGTCCTCCCCACCACAGTTTCTCTATTTGTCACCATGACGATAAATTCTTATTTATCCAATAGAGCAAGGATGCATCCATCAGTAGTTGCAAAATACATGTTACTGAGAACACAAAATATATTGTATGCGTTACCAGAGGGTAAGACCCTTTGTTCGTTAAGATGCCTCTGAGTGGAGGAGTCAGTTCTCTGCCTCTTGTCCTAGAGGCTTTGAAAAGAAAAACAGGACAGATTTCCTGCGGTCACCATTCAGGCCTGCTCCTGCCATGTCTCGCAGGGATGGCACCGCTCTTGCAGCCAGCAGCCAGGGGATTCAGCCCTCCCTGGGCATAAAGCAGAGCCGTTCTTGGTGCAATGCCTGGAGAGGACCAAGGAATTTAGCTCAGCAGTGCGGAGTTTAGCATTTCCTTCTGCTCACAGGTTCTGCAGAAAGGCAAAAGCTGCAAGATCTCGATGAGACCTAAATATTAATTCTCTGTTATTGCATCAAGTTTGACTAACAAGCCGCATGAATAAATCTGCAGTCTTAGTTTCTGCCAGCGCTAAGTTTCTATGGCAACAACAACCTATCTCATCTTTAGGAATTTCATTAGCAAGGGAGGGAAACTAAAGAAAAAAAAAATCCCACCCGAAATCAAAAAAGATTTGTCAAATTAAAAGCAGCATTTCCCTCCCCCACCTGATTTTTTAGGAAAAGTCTGCTTGGATTTTTTCTCACTTGTAAAGGTATTTTTTAAAATTCACATCATTGTCTTAAACAAAAAAAGACATTGTCTTTTGTACATCCGAATCAGAGAGGGAGGGATCATAAACATGCAGACTGGAGATGCACTGGAGGAGTGAACACGGCTGTTGCAGCGCATTCAGATGAGCCCATTTGCGTATACACACAGAGCTCAGCGCCGTCTCCTTTCCCAACATTTGAAATGGGAAAGAGAGCTGGGAGTGGGTGTGATCACAGTGGAGGTGCCTGGTGATATAAACACTATGGGAGAAACAGGAGACATTTGGGAAGTTATAATGGAGCTTTATCCGTTTGTGTACTCGGGTGCTTCTGCTGACAGAGCCTCAAGTGTTCGATATTCCTGACATGGGAATTCAGTTTGTTGGATTTAGAAAGCGTGGCTATGCTTTCTCCTCCTCTCACCTTGGGCTGCCCTTGTTACAAATAAAATAAATGTAATTTAAAAAGTCAATTGAATCAAACTGATTTAGAAAAAAAAACAAAAGCCACATGCACACACAAAAAAAGGAGGAAGCGATGCACAGCCTCTGCTGTGTAAAGCAGGTTGGTGCTTACATTGTCCCACCACCCTTTCCTCTGAGTGGTTTTGTTATCACTTTTAAGCAATAGGAGGGGGGACTGCAGAGTTGTTGCCCTCCTCAGTTTGGGGAATTTGGCTTTGGCCCCACTTAAGAGGTTAAAAAGCGTTACCCTTAATACAGCGAGCATCAGGGTCTCAGCTTTTGCCCCGGATCTCCTGGTGCCATGGTGCAGGGAGCTGCAGAGAGCCCGCAGCCCTGCACGTAGTGTAAGAAAGCTGCTGGTCCCTGTCGTTTCTGGTTGCCTGTCCTGAGTCTGCAGAGGCAGCGCCGCAGCCGTGCCGGAGAGGACGCGGGTGGGAAACGACAGGCTGGGGGGAAGAGTCAGCTTGGGGGCACGGGCAAAGGGGGGCAAGAGAGCCCAGTCTGTGAACTTGAGGAAGGATTTGGGGGCAGGGAGGACATGGTTTAATCCAATGTTTGTTCTTCCTGTTCACCTGGAGTTAAGATTGCAACTGGAACAAAATGCTCTGTTACAGCCGATACCACTATAAAGCAAATAGAAGCTATGATCCCTTCCTGTTGACTCACGAATACACAAGTACATCAGATTCACTGGGAAAAATCCCATATAAATGATATGAAACAATGGTTAAAAGAGTGTTCTGCTTCTTATGTCATTTTTATCTGCGACCAGATGCCAGCTAGGAAGCCCCCAGAGACTGTATTATTTCAGAAATACAGATTGTAATGCCTTTTCACCTCAGTTTTACAGTCAGTGTTTCTGCTGACATCAGTGAAGCAATCTCCCAATTATGTCAGTGTAAGTGAATGGAGAAACATACCTGCCACTAACAAACATCCACACTCCGATTATTTTCCCTACTTTGCCTAGAAATGGCCAATCAAGGCTTTTACAATCACAATTCATCCACACTCCCTGGTGAGCTATATAATTCATCCAGTCGGAGACAGTATCACAAAACATAGCTAACATATCAAATCACAACATGAATTTTGTATAGTGAATTACAACTATTCACAAAAGGCTGTTAGTGAACAATCTCCAGCCCAATTTCATTATTCATGGAAGAAATTTATAAGCAATTCTGAATAACAAATAAATCTGAGAATTTTGTGAACCATCCAGAACCAATTCAGGAGCTGGGAAGGGAAGCAATATTTGTGGAATAAATTATTTGCTGTGAAATTGGTTGGTTGGTTCTTTCTAGCACACCCTTGGGGGCTACTGGCCTGATACTTAAAAATCAACTAATGCATATTCCAAAAAGGGAACAACAGTATTTATTCAACTGTATCAGTGAAGAATGCAAAGTGATGGAGGTAAATCAGTTCTTCTCTCAGAATTTGCTCACCGGTACAGAGATGAGTTCTGGGCAAAGTCATTAGCATTTTCTTTTTGATTTGTCTCCTGGCTGTCCTTCTGGATGATTTATGTTTTCCCATGTCCACAACAAAATCCAGGTAGCTTTGAACAGAATGTCTCGCTTCTAGTTTTTGTCATAACTATAAATTCCCGCACCCTTTGTCCCCTTACCTGAGAGCCTGCAGGAAGGCACTCAACAGTGGAAGCTCCTGGTAGGTGTATTTGCCGTACCAGGGAAAGAGGGGACAAAGCAGTGGGGTTGTGCACATTGTTTGTCTGTATTTCTGGCTGTCAGCCTGGCCTTAGCATCGATTGTGTTGCATGAATGGGGTGCAAAGGTAGTTTCAGCATAAGTGCTCAGATTAGTGATCTGTCCTGATCATCTGCCGAATGAACAAGTGCTGGATGTCATTTCGTTGGGCACTATTGCATATTCCTGTCTATAGAGCTTCAAAACTCAAGGTATACGGGCCTCTTGGCATAGACGTGGTGGTTTATCATCACCACTAGAGTCTGGTCTGCAAAGTGGACTTGAATCCACACTTCCCTGATAGTGTTAATGTATCCTGGTGGCTGCAAACAGGCTTTGGATCCAAGCCTAAAGGTGGGCTTTGGGTTCAAATCTGCCAGAAGGGAATAAGCATCGAAAGTGCCTTACTTGTCCAGCCAAACTCTAACATACCAAACTGAGAACATCCCCTTGTTTAGTAACAAGAATACTCATTGCCATTTGCCTCGAACAGAGGTTGCTGGTGAACAACTGGTGTCACACCATTCAGATGCTCAGAGAGTGTTATTTGATAAGCCCTTCTAACAGAACTTATGCTTGGCTCTATTATTAAAAATAAGAAAGGCTTCCATGGCCATAGCTACAGTGTCAGGCCAAAGAACAGAAAAATACTATATTGCAATGTATTCTGGTCAAACCATTCCACCTCTGAAAGGGATGCAGTGGGTAGTTTTAGTTTTAGATTTTTATTGCGCAGCCAGATCCCCTTTGTACCCTTGATTCATCCTTACGTGATTCATCCTAATTGCATTTGTTAGTATTGTTGCAGATACCGTACCAAATGTTCAAAAAGAGCTGGCTGGGGAGTTGGAGTGGCTGGCATCCTTAATGCAGGAAGACTAGTGCCTCTTTTCTCTTGGTGCCGTAAGACAGAATCCTAGTGCTATTTTAATTTTGCTTTTCATTACACAAGTTTCCTGTGCCCACCAACGGAAAAACATTAGCAGCAATTAGATAACTTGGATCAGCTGCACTCAGGGTCTTGGATCCACCCTACATTTCACCACCCAAAGAACCACACAGTGCAAGGATATGGTATGAATAATGAGGATGTTTCCCATTAGGGAAAGTGCTTTCCATTGTCATTGCAGACACTCCCCTATTGTCTGCATGTCCACCAGGCATTTTGCAAAATTCTCTTCTCAAGACCAGTCTTGAATTCATGTGATTACCATAAAACCACTCACTCTTGCACCAGCTTTCTGGGGGGAAGCTCATGCTGTAGGATTTCCGTGTATTCTTCAAGGGTCCGACACTCACATTGCTGACCCTGTTTGAACACCTTTCTCTGGAAACAGGCTGAGAATTCAGGTGGACAAAAAAAACCCCAAAGCAGGTAATTTCACATGCTTTGGCATTTTCTTTTACAAACCAGATTTTAAAATATCAGTAAAGAAACTATTTTATGGGCTTTTTCCATTAAGGCTGAGTTACAACATGGCAATTTCTCTCACACTGGCACTATGTCACCATGTAGCTCTCAACCAAAACATCTTCTCTTCTTCCTTGTCCATGGACATCAGCTTGTGCCCTTTCTCTATTCCTTGCGTTCACTTCACTTGGCTGTATATGTTCGCAGGGTTCAGCATCCCTAATCAACATTTCTGAAGCCTGCTTTTGTTGTAATTATGTATTTGAGACCCAGTTAAGAACAGTCTCCATCTACTAGGTGCAGTATAGTGAGAAATGCTACATGTTTCAAAGGCTCGGTAAGCTAAATAGACCAGACAGATGCAGATTGAAGGAAAGGGTGTATCATCCCCCCTTCACAGATGAGAAATGGAGTCACTGAATGAAAAGGTGACATGATCACGGAAGAGATTTAGCTGAGCTCTGAACAGTATTAAACTAAGCAGCATTTTATCATTCTCTTTAAAACATTATAAGGCAACTAGGAAAAAAAATTATAGAAAGAAATGACAATGCATAGATGCTGCGGGATAAATCTTGCCCTTGTTTGCTTCATTCTCTCCCCTCCCCCATGGATTTCAAACATCACTCAAGAGCAAGCTTCTATTATTAGGCAAAACTCTCTCTGATACTTCAGAAGGCAGTTTCCCCCCTTTCTGTAAGAAAAGAGGGAATATGATGGTAGGAACCTAATTATGAGCGCTTTCAAAAAAACCTGGACTAGCTGATTTGCACTTAGCCCTTTTGACGGAAAGCAACTGAACAGTATACTTGAGCTGTAATTATTATTATCAGTCACTCTTCACGGTGACAACAAATAATTATTTTTAAAAAGCATGAAAACAGAATTAACCCTTTCCTTATACATTGTGTCTCTAAAGTGGCACAGTCAGTTGTCGTGGCAGTTCAGAATACCAGTTGCGGACCTGCTGATTTTGATTGTTTTTTCTCCCATTAAAATACCCTGGACTGAATCGAGAGTGCGGTGACTAGTGATTTGGAGTCCCTTAGCTCCTGCAGGTTAGCTTGGCAGAGTCTAGGGTTCAGGCGCAGGTTGCTTGGGTGGGTTTTTTTAGCAACCAGGCCTTTTTCGGATACTTCAGAAACGGGTGCCAAATTCTGGTGAGACCCTTGGCTTCAGAGTTAAATGATTCATTGAAATTTTGGCACAGAATTGTGTTTCAGGCATCAACCATGCCATGTCTTGGATTCATCCAGTCTCACATTAGGTAAGAGCTGTGGCAGTGACATCAGGAATGTGGTCACTTTGGGCTTTCTGTAGGACCAGAGATTCAGCATTGCTTCACCACCAGCCCAGGACTGCAGTTACCTCCTCTGTACCCCGTGAGCCTGAGTCCCATCCTGACATGCAATGTCCACTCTGATTTTCTTGTCCCTCAGCCCTGAAAGGTCACCGTCTCCCAATAGATGGAGCCTGGGCAGGTGCTTCTTGCTGTCCTGGGATATAGATCCAGCTGTAGGACAGTGAAAACACAAGAGGGTGGAAGGAAAGGCCAGATGTAGACCATTCACCCCCGGTGCGCAACGCTCATTTCTGTAGGCAGCGAGAGCGGAGCGTGAGTCTTAAAACATGGTCTAGGACACTGTGGGTTTAATTTAGGGCTTTGTTTGTACATCTGTTCATGTCTTAAGACAGGCACAGATTTAGCTGGATGGTAGGGGGGGCTGTAGCCCCTCTTTTGGGACTTCTCAGTGCTGTGTTCAGCTCTAACTCATCCCTTTCAAGGCTGTGGCTCCCAGCAGCCTCTTACCCTGTGGCGGGTGAGGTGTATTTCAGCCCTGTTAACCCAGAGTTAACCGTATCAGTATTTCTTTAGAAGCAAAAACAAATATGCAGGATCAGAAGCACATCTTTCTTTCAGTCTAAAAGATCTCACAACCTTTGATACAAGGGAAAAATCTACCGAGGCTGTTTGAACAGAGAAGGCAACAGAGCATGGAGAAATCAAGCGCCTCATCTGCACCCCTCCAGCCAGGCAACTAGAAAGCTGGGAACCCTGGTCCCCGTATCTTCCTCAGCCCCTGGACCGACCCTCCTGAGACAGCAGCGCAGCCTGAGGTATCCCCGGTTGCCATCTGTGGCTGCGTGCCGGCACGAAGCATCGCCCTCGGTAATGCACTGGGAGCACTGGGATGCCGTGGCTGAACCTCCCGAGAGGGGACGAAGCGCAGCAGCAAGGGAAAAGAATGCAACGATCAATAAGCACAGGATTTTTAATCAGTTCAATATGTGGCCAGTGTCTGTAGGAAATCTGTTTGCAATTGTTCTTTATTAAAGACAAATGACAAGCTGTTTTCCAGGCATAAACCTCTGCCTTTCTTCTCTTGAATGCCAAGACAATTATTTGTGGCATTATTATTTTTTTTCCTCACTTTCTTTCCTTTTCTCAAAGGGTTCTCCCACACACATGGAAACTCCTCATTTCCAATGCATTTACAGTGGCAGGAGTTAATAGATAGCGTTGCACTATTAAATAACAACAAGCTCAGACGCGGGGAGGAGAGGAGGGCCTCCCCACTGCTCAGTAACGCTTTGATTCAAACCAAAGTGAAAGAAGAAAAGGCAGGGAAATTTACAGTTTCAAAGCAGACCCATCTGTCGTTACCTTGCCCCATTTCCCTGAGTGTCATGGCAAAGCGCATTGTGCATCCATAGAGTTTCCCAGGCCCCGCACATGGTGGAAGGTGCTGAGAAGAGAGCCCTAGAAGTGACATGTTTAGCACCAAAAGATGAGCAAGAAAGAGTAAAACAGGCATTTCATTTTCTAAAGGGATTGCTCTGAGGCTGGCTTTTACTTCTGAGAAGTAGCAGACTTGCTTGCCCCATTGGCAAGTGCCTAAGTTAGATCTGTGTCAACAGTCACTGCCTCCTGTGGAGCCCGTGAACGTTCGGATCTGTGAATTCAGCTTCCATTTGCTGCCCCTGGAAGATCCTCACACTGATTAGGAAATTCCTCCTGTTCACTATTCTCTCTATCCAAGTTCTTTGTGAAAATCTGCAAATCCAGAAAGTTAGATGCCAAAAAAGGACCAGATGCTCCCTCCCTGTCCCAAAAAGCTATCGCAGGCTACATTTCAAAGAAAAGGAGGTTAAGAGATGGGTTTTGTTATGCCAGTGCTGATCAGCTGGGTCTCAGCTGTACCGAGGCTTTAGCACGTTGGCTCAGGAGGTGGGCAGAAGGACCCTCACACCTCTGGTTTTCACACGCTTTCTGTCTCTGCCAGTTTCTACAGCAGCTCTCTCCCGCCTAAGGGGGTTGCTTTTAAAGTCCGTGATTCCTAGGGAAATGATCTAGAAATCTGCATGAGCCAGGACACACCAGCCTCTTGAAAGCTCAGGAGAGATCTGTTATGGCCAGCTCTGGTAGTGTCCTTTTGGGAAGTGATAGTGATGAAGGGATTGGTGGAAACTTCCCCCCAACAACTGTTGTGGGATGGTCCATATGGAGTTGCCATCTTATGTGCTTCAGTCTTCTCATTGTTTTCCATGGAACAGAGTTTTCTAGACCACAGTAAAGGTGTCCTTGGTGCCATACCAGGGAATGGGTTACTGCCAGTTACCAAGAGCTTCTTGACAAGGAGCGCAGGACACCAGAGAAAGCATTAAGAGAATTCCACATAAATGGCATTTCTTGCGGCCCTGAGATAGACTATTCACAACTATCAAGCAAAGGCCAGATTCTGGCCTTTCCACCTAGGGGGAGAAAAAGAGGTCACCAAAGCTCCTGTTACAGGCACTGAAATAGTTAAAAGCAAATCTCTACCACCCTGTCCCAAAATGCACTGTTGGCACTAACCTGAGCTGCACTGGCCACTATATAATTGGACAGAACAAGAGCTTTGCCCAGGAACAAACACTTGTTTGCTTGATTCCAATTCTTTGGCTCCAAGGACCTTCCTGGTGGGTACTTAAGAGGCTATTGTTGGAGCTGAATAGAGCCATCAGGACCTGGCCCTAGAAGAAACAATCTAGGTAATCACACCTGGCTTTGCAGAGTAAATTTGAGACTGAAATGAAGCATGATTGCATCAGTAATAGAGAAATGGGCAGATAGACTTTTGATAAGAGGTATTGTTTTTCTCTTGTTTTAGATGTGGGAAGGACACCTCATCTCAATTGGATTATACTTATGTCCTAAGAAGCTTGCATACATAATCACACTACAGCCATGACTGATTCATTCCACCTCCAGCTATTTCTTTTTAGTCTTGGTTTTTCTGGGTTTGGTAATTGTTCCTTTTGTTTTACTTCACTTGCCATCAAATAGTCCTCTGGAGACTATTTCATAACCACTACGGATTTCTCAGGGTGTGGAGGGGTGGTGCATACATACAGAGACGCACACTCACAGCAACCAGCAAACACTGATCTTCTGCAAATTAGTGCATGAGAGAAGACCAGCCAGAGCGCAGCAGTCTCCGATTTAGTCTCTAACAAAAGTGTCTAGGAGAAATGAGGTTTTGGGGGAGCACTAGCAACATTATCCTACCTCCATAGAGGGATAACCTCTCTCAGGCATGTCAGTGGTTCTGTTACGTTTTTAAGAGCTGAAACCTGCACGTGGACCTCTGAGGGGCAAAAGGCTTGGGGAGCGCAAGAGGGGCAGGACTGATGTAAACCCACCTTCCAGATAGCCATGAGTGACGTGCATCAGCGAGACTTGGCCAAAAGGGAAAGTGAACACATACCTCAGGGCTTGCTGAAGAACGAGTGCTCCTGTAGACATTTCAGACAGGCTGCTGAAAGCGGGCAGCGGCCATTTCTTGCCTGTGCAGTCTCTTTCCTACTCCTGATACGTCCACACCCACCCACACAGGGCAGGGAATGTAAATCAAAAAACTGAAGCAGTGCGACAGGTCTGTATCTGCAGGGTTAGCGTTTTTTTCTTTGAACAGTGCTGTATACAGGGGCTGAGATTAAAGACAGTTAGAGTAATTGCATCATTCACGTCCTGCCTTCTTTTTACCTCTAGATGTTCATTTAAACATATAGAAAGAGTGTGCGCATGCAGGAAGACAAAAGCTTTTAACCTGTAATATCCTGATAGCAAGAATTATCAACACTGCTCAGAAAAAAATCATGTGGAAATGCTACACCTGACAACACGGTCATGAGTTGTGAAAGCAACCCTCAAATGACGGGCCATGAATAATCAAGTAAAATAAAGCAGATGGATGGAGGGATAGACACACAGATAAATAGATAAACGAGGGTCTGTATCTCCAGATGCAGTTAGGCAATTAACTCTCAAAGAAACCAAAAGGAGTAATTCAAATTAACACCTTGGAGGATCTAAGTTTATATCAATGTAAAGAACTATAGTGAGATTTGGCATGAATTCCTCGCCTTATTAAAGATAATAAGGTCCACGTCCCTCCCAGAGCCATCGTTCCGTTCGTCGTTCTGAGATGCATATCTCGGTACTTGCTGGGCATTATAGGCTTTTCCAAAATTGATTGGCATTGACCATCTGGGCCAGATTTTCAAAGGAATTTTGTCTCCTTCGAGACAGGGAGCAGATTGCATGTCACAGTGCTCCTGGAGGGTATTGAGATGGTTTGAAAATCTGGCCACAAGTGACACAAGAGGAGCAGCTGGTTGCTGAGCACTTAGAAATGTGATTCTAAGACCTTGCAAAAACCTGGATCAGGCCTTTGGGGGTGCATGCAATCAACATCATCTTTTGATTTTGGGTTTTTTGCAAACATAGTTGTCGCCACAGAGAAATACCTTTGCTGCCTTAAGTTTTTGACACCAATGCCTGCATGCCTACCTCTCTGTCTGTCCAGCCACCAGCCTACTCTCTCACTGATTGCAGTGTAAGGGTCTTTTCTTGCATTTCTCTACTCTCATTTCTCATCTTCATCCCAGTGAAAATAACAGGGCTAGTTGCAAGAAAAGCTTTTGAACTAAGTGATTTCACCCATTTACAATTCTGGGAACCTAACGGTATCTTAGATGAAGGCCTAACCCCAAAGAAGTTGGATTATTTCTTTCCCCAAATTACCGGTTTACAGAGAAGGGGGAAAATTTACATCCAGAGGGAAAGTGGGAGAAGGTTATTGGGGGTGGGAGGGAGAAAGGAAGGCAAGCTAGGCACAGAACGGGCCAACTATTTTTCCTCTTTTATTTCAGAAATCCCTGCCAATATGCTAGCTGTGCCATCTGGCATCCGTGATAAATTTGACTATGTGTAATTGCAAGCTGCAGAGAATTTTAGAGAGGCTGGAAATTTCTCTGTCTAGGTTCTTATGTAGCCATTATCACTGTAATCGTTGAATACAGGAAAGCAAAATTTTCTTTTTTCATACTCTCCTGGAATGAAAAGCTCTGCAGTCACTTGCTGTCTTTTTCACTTCTGTTTGTTTCATTTGAACAGCAAAGCAAAGGTGATGTTAGTTCCCTCCCTATCCTCCATGAATATTTCATGTAATTTTAAAACTATAATTTTAGAGAGACAGAGAACATAACATTAATCTATTTCTAAACAAATTCCCCACCATAGATTTGTAAATGAGGGAAGAATGTTAAACTTTGAATTTACATTTCAACTTTTCTCCATTTCTTTTGCTTCATGCTTTCTTTACCCATTTCATTTTGAACGATGAACCTCCATCAGTTAGTTTCACTCCTATTTCTAACTATTTAAGCTACTTTCTGCTTTTCATGTATTGTTTTTACATTTCTGGAGTATGAGACTTTCTTTTGTCAGTCAAGCAAAGCAGAAGCAGAGAACAAGTATTCAAAGGAGGCCTTGCCAAATCCTTTTCCATATGTATGGTTGCTGCTATTTTTTCCTTCCTAGATTACATTTACCCAGACAAAAGAATAAAGACTTCATTAATCATTAGGTCAGGTGAAGGAGGCAGATGGGGTACCATTTAGGGATTCCTGCGCCCTAGAGAAGAGCTGGACCCTGCAAAGCTCTTGCACACTTTACAGCTACCTGGGGATGCTCCAATTCACACTGTTTGGCCGTGACCCTGTTGGATCATCCACCAGCTCTCTGCACTTAGAGCACGCTGCGTTCAGGTCATGCCTCTCCCCATCCCAACACACATCTCTGCACCGAAGTTAAGTGGAGAGTAGTGAACATATTAGTTCTGCACCACCTGCCAGTCTCTGCCATGCCAGAAAAATTATCACTGAACCGGCTCTGGATGCCTTCCAGGTCCTGTGAGCAAAAGGGCAGGACACCAGGGAGACTGTGGCATCCCAGGACACGACACACAGTCAAACCAGGGCACGTCGCTTTATGAGCAATGAGAAAGCTTTTGCACTGTTCCACTGACCCCTTTCCCTTTGCAATTCCCTCCCCAAATTACAGAGGCACGGGGAGGTGGGGATACTTCCGTGTCACACAGTCCATTTGCTTCTTTCTGTACGTGGAACAAAACTAACTGCGGTCTCAATCCTGCAAGCGCATTTGCTCACGTGTTCCCGCTACGTAACACGTGTGTGTGACTCCTGGGCATGAACCGGAGCAGCTGAAACAGGGAAAATTCATCCGAACATGCACAGAGATACCCATGAGTGAAATGAAGAGCACGTGGGGCAGAAACTGTGTGTAGACAGTCTAAAGTAACAATGGGAAAAGAACAAGGAAACGTATGTAGTGCAAACAATAAGATATCCAGGGAGGAGGAGGAGGGACGCATTAGCAACAGGTCTATAACTGTCTGGCTGCAACTATGCCAGAAATGCTATCACACCAGCAGATCACAACCAACCTCTCACCTCTGCCTGCCAAGTGCTCGTCTGGTTGCTCTTTAGCTTCTTTCTGGGAAGGGAGCTGAGCTACTTTAAATAGTAGATCACTGCTAGCTTCATTTGTTTTGATTGAAGGTCATTAAGGAGTGACCACACCAGAAGCTCAGCCACAGCCGAAGGGCAGTGAGGACCAGGTGGCAGATGGTGGGGACACTTTCCTTTCCAGCCTTCACAGTTGGTGCCAGAAGAAGACCTGTCCCCGCAGTGTCGGTCCCAACCACTCGGAGAGGTTGTTCAGATCCAGGGCTGTATTTACTCAAATCCTTCCCTTAATATCGTAAATGGATCAACCTTTCTCTGCTTTCTCAGTGTTAATATGCAGAGAAACAAACAGCAAAGATCTTGCTATGAAATAATTTGTGTGTTGAAGAGAGAAAAACCTGAGAAGGAGGGAGGGCTATATTTTCCAGGGAAGCAAAGGCTGTATTGTGAGCCCTGGAGAAGGTGAAGGAACAATGAAGCCAAATCAGGTGTGCCAGGAAGGGTGCCAGCACCCATCAGCCTGGAGTTAACGAAGTAGCAGCTTTGCATGTGCACACACCTCTTCGGACTTTGATCCTGGCGCTGCAACCGACTGTGCACGACAGCACGGCTGGGTAATGCGAAAGTGGCTGCTGCATTCAGCTGTGAGCACCAGCCTCTTCCAAAAGTCCAAAGAAAAAGATGCGATAATTGCGTGGAGCTGACCACCAACTAACGTGTGAGGTCCACAGCTGTATCTGGCTCCTTGTGCAAAGGCCAGTGAACACGGGCAATGCAGGAAGCACCCGTGAAGGTGCATTTGTGAAGGCATGTGTTTTAAGTGCAAGCACAGCCCCTGTTCCTGAGATCTCATAGCAAACCCTTAGCCTTGGGGAACACACTCAGAAATCATCACACAACCTCTGTGGGGAAAAAGTCAGTATCTAGTTCAAACAATGTCACTGTCTCCCCGCTGATAAAACAGACACAGAAGTCGGGACTGGTTTAACAACCTCCTTTCTCAGAAGTTCCCAACCATCAAATTTCAAGGGTTGCTCCTTTGATCTTGGAAGCACTAGAAAGATGGGTTTTTTCCTTTCCTTTTCCTTTTTTATTTTAATTTCACTAGCATGCCATGGCACAACACCTAACCCTGCGTAGCTCAGAAGACTTCTGCTGCTCTGGATTGTTTTTGTTTCTAGCTAGTCTCTAATTATTCTGGTCTTGCAGAAGGGGGAAGGGAAAGGGAGGATGGGAACGCCATCAGTTTGAGCATCTCGCTAAGTGGAAATGAGAAAGCTAAAAGGAAAAAGAAATTGGTACAGTTTGTAATTGTTTTTGTTCTTCAATCACTCAGGAAATAAATTGCTGTAGAAAAAAAATAAAGGGTCTTTGAACATCCAAAGCAGAGGAGAGCCAATAAAGGCAATGCATTTCTTTGAAAAGCAGCCCCTTTTCCTCAGCCCATTTCCACTCCTCATTAGTTCAGATAACTCTCCTAACGCTAATTCATTAGGCTCTTCCAGGATTATTTCCCTTCAAACAGCTGCTGAGAAAATAGAAATAATCTCCTTGTCGCTGATTGAGCCCGTGATTGCAACTGCCAACAATACGTCTCCTGCCGGCGCCGTGGGGAGGTGCCAGGTCTCAGCCCCGGGTGGCTGTTTGATGTTCAGGAGAACAGAGGGAACGAGGGCAGGAAACCTGATTTGGGCTGAGTTTTATGGCTTGCATTTATTTCATATATAATTGGCAGCCGTGATTTAAGGGGGAATCCACCTTTGACTGAAAGCAAAAAATAGTCTCTCCTGGGAATGGTTTCTTAGAGGGTAAGGTTTAAATAGATCTTAGGCAGTGGGGTTTTTTCCCCTCTTTTTTCCCCTTTCACCAGTATCTCACAGCTGGAGTAACTGTGGGTATCATTTTGCTACCTGGGAGAGGGCTATTTCCCAGTGGCTATTTCTCAGTCCCCTGGTGTCCCTCTTACCCTGGGAGGCTCTGGTCCCAGGTAGGCAGCTCATCTGCAGTCAGGGTGAGGTTATCTGGTGTTTTGCATCCACCTTCAAACTGAGGACCTCAGTTAATGCAAATATGGAGAAGAGAGGGGATTAAAACCGCCACTTTTTAAGCCTTTTTCTTTCTCCTCTTTCCAAAGAGCTGAAAGCAGAATCAAAAAGTCTTTCCTGTAACCCAGCATACAGCAGTGAGGGTGATCTGAGCTGCAGTGGGCTTCTCACCTCATATGGCTGCAGCACATTTTATGGGAAGAAAAGGGGTAGAGAAAATCATAAAGCAATCTCATTTTCTTGCAGAAATGTACAGAAAGCCCTCAATCCTAGAAGTTACACAGAAGAAATGAGGTGATATATTATATAGGTATTTTGAATTCAATGGGACCCGGACCATGATGTGACTTATGGGATCCAGCCATGGTTTTCCTCAGCCTCAATGGCCAGCTGTCAGTCAGGTTCTGCAAGCCTCAGTTTCCCCATCTGTGAAAAAAAAGCAGAGGAGAATACACAATGCTGTGCATTAGCAGCAGTATCGATAAGGTCCTTTGAACATGTAAGCTGGTGCATAAGAATCCTGCACGCTCACAGATTTCCTGTTACATCTGCTGGGTCCTCCACGGCAGAGCGTAGCCCCCAGAGACTGCTGCGTGCAGCAGCTCAGGAACCACCCGGTGTTGCTCAGGGCTGGGTAATGTGGGTGGCGTAGGACAATGGAGTACAGCCCTTGTTCTTGGGGGGGATGGGAATCATTTTCCTGCAACCATTTTTCACTTTTCTACCCCATCTTCTTGCCTTCTTCATGATGAGATCATCTGAATCCAAGCAACATGTTAGGATCTTGTGGCTGTGTAAATGCCAAGAGCTTTTTATTCCACATTTGCCAGCCCTTCACAGGTTTTCTGGTGCATCAGTGCATTTTGTGAAGCCGTTTCCAGCTCTTTTCTGGCTGTTGCAGAACACAAGACAAATTATCAAGGATTCAAAATAGCACAAAAGGTGTCACTTGATACTCATTAGTCAGCCAGGTATATCATTATGATCCGACATATATTCTACCTATTTAAGGAAGCAGAAACACACATATTCATATTCACAAGCTTTTTCAGACACATATCAAATAACCCAATGACCAGAGGATCCAAGCACTTGAATAAGAATATCTTCCTTCCTCCCGCCCCGCCGTCCATTCATCCCCCATCTCCCCAAAAAGATAAAAATAACCCAGCATGTGAGCTGCAATTTGATGCGAGGTTTCCAGCAGCTATGGGGATGTGCGGAAGGCAGCCGGGTAGCCTAGCAACAGGGTGCAGCTATTTGAGGCTGGTCCAGAGGAAAAGCAGAGGAGGACTGATTTTCCTTGGGGTGGGGGCAGTAGCAGGATGGGGGAAAGTTCTCCATCCATGCCCGAAAAGCAGGCTGTACCCAGGGTTGTGGTTTCATTTATACCTCTGTCCCGCTGCCAGTTGTTCTATGGGACAGAGGGACTTGCAGCTTATCCGCATGAATGTCGGGGTGCTGATGTATCACTTGCATGAGTGGGGTGGAAAGCAAGACCTGAAAGGTGTTAGGACTGGGGAGGAGAGAGTTACACCTAAAGAGAAATGCCTGTGTTGTCAGAGCATCTTATAATGGTCCCTATATGCTCTGTGTTACCAGGACAGTTTGTCTCTAATCACATCCCTCACGCACACAGAGCAAAGATTCACATGATGACTAGAGGGAATCTTCTGCAATTTATGGTCTCAGCCTGCATCTTCACAATCCGTGGGGCTTTTGTTGGAAGCTTCAGCGGTGCTTCGTCAAGCCCTTGCATCGCATCCTGACAGGGCTGCCCTTTCAAACTGACTGCATGGCAACTATTCAATGCCCCTTAAATCACACTTGGCCCTTCTTTCAAATTATAGGCTCTTCAAGCCTGCAACAGAGGTAGCATTGCCTACCACCTCAGCCTGGGCAACAGAGGAGGGCTGGAGCCTTTCCTCTGACACTGGCTGGTGGGTCACCTTGAGTCAGCTGTTTGATCTCACCAGGTTTCAGTTTTACCGTTTGTGAAGGAGGAACAATGATATTTACCTCCCTTCATGAGGCATTCTGCGAGCTAGACGCGAAAAACACCTATAAAAATGCAAAGTATGACTATGATTTATTTAACAGCTTTTCCACCCCAGTCCTCAGCCTCTTCATTACCAAGATTGACAACTGTGCTGAATGCAGAAGCAGACAACATGTGGGTTTCCTGAAATGAGCCTGAGCTCCCCCTCGCAGGGAGCGCACAGGCTGGCACCGAGGCGGCAGGAAAGGAGGACTTGGCTGGAAGGAAGGTTTGGCACATTAGCAAAGGGATGCCCCGGTTCAAATGAGGCACCTTCGTCCCAGGGTATAATTCTGCATGCAGGAGGGCAGTGGCTGGGATTAACAGACATGCTGGAACAGTTCATCCCTTGCAAGTGCAAGGCACAACCTAGCACAAACCACAGCCCAAATCTGCTGCAGGAGGGAGGGAGGGAGGGACGTGGACAGAGCAGCAGCATGAAAGGGGGACAAACCATGACATGGCACAGGATTTCAAACCAAGGAGGGGGATCCCTTTTCTATTCAGATTGGGCAATTTATCATTTTTGCTGTCAATTAAAATAGCCTGTTGAGGGGAAGCTTCACTGTCAGGATCAGTAAGAGGCCTTCTTCTGTTTCCATCCTTACTGTTACCAGTTTTACTCTCATCTAAATGCAAATCTATTACCAGCCCATAAGTGAAAGTCTCGAATAAAAGGGGCAAGAGAAGTCCATGGACAATGTAGAGTTGACTGATTCCCTAATGCCAACGCTATTAATAACACCCCACATCAGCCAGTGTACTTTGGAGCTGAATCCTAGTGAACAGGATGAGAGGTCTTTTAAATGATCTATACACTCCTCACCAGGGACCCCCTTGCATTCATCTGTAAAGATGGGCATTTCATTTCCATAATTTATCTCGGTTAGGTTTCTCTCTGAGTTCTCTAGATGTGTTTGCAGTCAGCTCTCATCTGTATTTCAAAATGCTTTTCAGCCCAGACAGGAGAATTTGTAAAAGGCTTATATGTGTGTGCATGTGTTTTGTGAGTGGCTTTAGCCAAAATCTTTCAATGCAGGTTGCTCTTTTAAAGGTAAGCATTAAATTACATCAGGATAAATTCCTTTTCTTCACTTCACTAATAATACAGAAGGCCAAGGACACATGACATTCCCCAAGACAAGATAGGGGATACCGCTGAGTGACGTGTTGTCCTTCCATTCCCACGGAGATCTCCGCACTCATCTTCACATCTCTTTTCTCCCCTTCCTCCCCAACTCCTCCTCTCTGCTGCTGTTGAATAAAACTGATGCAGTTCTCCATTCAAATGGCCAGTCCCGTGCCCTTCTCTTGAGAGCAGCCCCGACTCTTTCTGAAAAAGCAAATTCACCTCTTCCGACCTGTGGAATGACTTCACATATTTCATAAGAAGATCCCAAAAAGCACTGAAGCAGACAACTCTGCAGTCTGTTTCACCCTGATTTAACATCGTTTTTAGGTCTGAAATGTGATCAAGTTAAGCATATAATGATAAAACCATCAAGGCAGCAAAGCATTTAAGCATGCACTTTAATTTAAGCATATGAGTAATCTCACTGACTGTATATGGAAATATAGTTTTGGTGGGAAACATGATCATGTTCTTTGCCAGACTGGGGAGTTAGTAGCCCCCAAAATGTTAGTGTGTAAACAAATGAGGAAAATGCATGCATAAATCATCACCTTTAAGCCTTTATTGGGGAAATTATTCAAGTACAGACGCAATTGCAGCAACTGTATGAGCACTTTGCTCCTGCCAATGGGTCTGAAAGTTGCTCAAAATCCAGGTGTTTTACCTTTTACTCTTTATACTAACATCAACACACCGATGCCCAAAGTGATGTCCTCTACACATCCCTTGTACTTGCTGGCCATTCGATTCTGCTGCAGCAGATCCTGAAGTCTTAAGTAAAACTGCAGTTTCATTCCCAGGGGATAGAGACTGAAATGCATTTCAGTAGTTTGCCTTTTCCATATTTATTGCTTCAGCAGTCTGTCTGGCAAGTCTCTGCTAGGCTGCTGTTGCAGTTTTGTTAAGTTAATGAAGGTTTGGAGGCTCTCTGCCTCATCCCCCTCCTGAGACGGGGACCAGAGTTGCCTGATGAATCTCATCCAGCAGACTGGATGGCACAGGGGGGATTCTTCTGATCCTTTCTACATCAGCAGTGTCGCCTGGAGCTGGGAGAAGTCCCACTGGTTTCTTCATCACAGCCCCTTCACTGACTCACTGAAGAGCTGCACCTCAGCATCCCCAAGCCCCACGGAGGACCCTGCTCTTGTCCTGATCTCACCCACAACCACTGTTAATGCGCAGGGAGTTAACCTGGAGGGTTTTAACATTCCCACTCCCGACCTCATCATGCCAGATTTGCGCTCTGGCTTTGTTTTCTAAGCCCTTGTTTAGCAGCATTGCTTCTCCCTCCTTCAGTCGCAGCCCTTCAGTCACTCGCCTGATAAAGCTGCCCCGAGCCCCATCGTCTGTTCAATTCTCCGACACACAGATTAGCCAACAGCTACAAATACAGGCACCAGCTTTGCTTTTCTGGAAAGGATTAGTGTGCTTCCAGACGAATATCAAATCCTCAAGCCGGTCCCTTTGTTCTGCTCCACTTCATACACATGTGTTTTTGTTGAGCCTTATAAAAAAGAAATGAAAAAAAATGGAGGTGGGGGAGAGGGAGAGAGGGGAAGGAAAAGAGCCAGATTGCTTCGCTATTGCCTGGCATTATCTCTCCTTGACTTTATCGGGGGTGGAGAGGAGGCAGCAGTGTCAAAGCAATAGTGGATTCTCTGGATGGTGCAGCCGCTCACTATGCTGCGAGTCAGATGTTAATAATTATTTAGCAGTTGAGTGGGGGGGGGGGAAATTGAATTTACATGCATCACTACAGTGGCCTTTAAAAGTCTTAGCATGAAAAATGCATGACTGCCTATGCATTATTTATTCAGCAATGAATAGAATTTCCCGAAGATCAGACTCGCAGGTCAAGACTGACAAATTTGGCAGAATTAAGCATCGTGTCTATCAGCCCAATAGCAGATATGAAGGGGAACGGTGCTTCAACATGTAAGGCCTTGCTGCTTTGTTGCATAAATCTGGCTTTAGAAGGACGTGCAGGGTTTACCCCGACCAACACTCCTTTGCCTGCATGTGTTTAGCAGAAGAGAGCCTTGTTTTTCCATTCATCGTGGATTCAGATTGGGTTCACTCCCTCTTTCCACAATGAAAAGCCTTTTAACACTAAGTATCTGTGGCAGAATCTAGTCGTTTTGATCCACGAAGCACCATTTGTTTCAGGTTTTCTTGTGTTTATTCTGTCATCAGCAAGGCAGCTTGAATACAACCTTGAGGCTCTCAGCTGACAAATGCCCCCAAAATTCTCTCCGTCTCTCTCTTTTTGCCTTTCCAATTGTAATTCTTGTTTGAAAATAATTTTGTGCAGTCTCTAGTCCAGCTGCCTCCAGAATACCAATGAAGTACATCTGAGACAGCAACTCTATTTTCGCTAGCTGGCCTGATCCAGTATACCGAATACGTGTTTCCCTCACTATACGCACAGGCATGCATTCATCGCTCCCGGCACGCCAGTACCCCTACAGACCAAACTTCTAAGCAAAATCATTGCTGCCTGACAGTGCATCCCAGCGGCAGGGGAAGAGCTGGACCGTGTAGCATGGGGAAAGCTCTGTGTGAAGAGCACCCAGCTCCAAGCTCCAGCCCAGCATTACCAAACCTCGTTAGCTAATGAATGGAGAAACATCTGGTCACTCTGTGGGCTCTCATTCTGGAAAGATAAATCAGAAATGCTTGGAGTTCTCTCCCTGTCATGACTAGAAAGCCATGAAGACAGGCACACATCAGTTCTTTTGCACAGCTTAGCAGCTTATTAAAAAGGAGCACATTTAACTTGTGTGTGGGTCTCCTTACAGAGTCATTTGTTAACCCGTTTGCTTTGAGCTCTGCTGGGGAGACCCTTGACATAGGAGAGGTGAGCTACAGGTTTTGAGGTCTAATAAATACCTACGCATTGCTTAGTGATGGGAGGAACAGATCTGCAATCACTGTATTTTCCTTGCATGTATTGCAGCAGTTTTGAGTGGGAAGAAGTGCCTCTCTGTTACAGCTGCTCCAGAGAACCTGTCCCAGCGGGACCCCGCTGAACAGGGCAGACAGACCCAGGCCACCCCAGCAGGACCTAATGGGGGCAAATGGCCTGGGGGCGTGAGAAGGGAGAGGGGTATGGAAAGGGATGACCTGGATGGAAATCATCACAATTTCCATGGCAAGAGCAAGGCAGATAAGCAAAAAAGGTAGGTGGGCAGTGAAATGGAGACAAGGTAATTTGGGGGAAGGGGAGCCAAATGGTGCAGAGCACAACCAAGTACAGGCTGGAAGCGTGCAGCCAAGCCCCTTCTTGCTTTGGCTCACTCCCATCACACATAAGCTTTCCTGGCTGTGCACACATTTTCATCTGTGGAGGGCTGGGAAATGTTGCTTGGAGCAAATCGACGCTGCTGCTCTGCAGGCTGTCTGTCTCCCGTGGGGACAGAGGGCTCAGGGGATAGATATGTCACAGGAAGGGACAGCAAACATCTTCTGTCCTACCACTGTGTCCCATTCTTTGTGCAGAGGGGTCCACATCATGAGTCCTAGTTCTTCACTCAGAAAGGAAATGAAAAATAGTGTGAAACAGGCGCAACCCCTGCACACACTAAGGAAACTGTGGGGTTTATCAGCTCGGTGCACTGTTATTCCTGTGTAAGGTCAGTAAGATTTTCCCCACCACCATCCCCCTCACAAGTGCTGTAAGTGCATAATACACATCTTACAAGTACAGAAGCATCTCAGGAGCAATCTACTCTAGAGCTTGCTTGAAAATTGCTGTTTGCTGTAATGGTACCCAAGGGAGCACTGCTCTCTAATATTTGTTTAAAGCAGACTGGTAAAAGTAAAGTAATGCCCTTACTCACTTTCTGAATGCAGGCCGTTCCCCACAACATTGAGCAAAATTGAATTGCTGAAAGAATAGCAACAAATTGCTCTGCTCTGGAGTGAGGGATCCTAATCCAATCAAAACATACAGGTAGAGGGGTGAAGCCTATGTAGGAGGCAAATAATGGCTACGGTTGGCATTTGGTATGATGCTTATAGCAAGGGTGCCTGCCTAAACATGAGCTGGGTTTTGGCTTGTTGCCTGGTTAGGATTTTGTTTGCTGTGTTGTTTGGTTTTTTTTAAAAACAGATACATGGTCTTATGGGAACCTCAGAAGAGGGAGAAAGCATTTGTAGCAGCAGTGGCCAAAGCCAAGATGAGCAGAGGCACTTTTGGAGGCTCAAGCTCTAAATGCCTTTAGGAAACAGTCCAGTGGGAAAGCGCTGTCAAGGTAATATCACTTGACGTGCACAGACTTCTGTAATGAAGCCAGTGGGAGAAGGAAGAATATAGGACTGCCTGAGAAAAGCTAGGGGCACCGAGTGTCTGACTGCCTCATACATACAGCGTTGTGTTTCTACACGGGGCGGGCTTAGTAAGTGGATGGGGTGATGGGAGGACTGTTGCTCCACCATTCACACCTCCCAGTTAAGAATTAGGGAAGCCTGGGCAGCCCCTTCTGCCCTTCACCCACCTCCCATCTGCATCCAGAAAATAATAATCCCCCATGCCTAAAATATCTCCTTTCATGCTGAGGCTGCTGCTTTTCCATGCCCATGCTCTGCTTCATCGTAGTCAGTCTGATGAAGGTGACATAGCTCATACATAGAAGTGGTTTTTTCCTTTCCATTGAAGGAAAGGACACTGCTCAGGGTCAAGTCTCTCCTTTTGTACAGCTGCACACTTAGACTGTCTCATGTCTACCCTCGCTGATATGAAGTGATGCCTTTTCATACAAGGTCCCTCAGTAGCACTCTAGCCCTGCTCTGCCTTAATAACGGCAACAAAACTCTGGAAATCACCCATGCAAGGTAATAACCACGTGTGAATCTTAGCATTAATGTTTGTGAAGTGCTTTGAGATCCCAGCAGGGAAATTGCGTTACAGTGAAATATTAAACTACACAGATCCCTACAACCTTGCAGGCAATCGCCAAGTGACCTGAGAGGCTTTTTGTTCTTCCCCAGCCTCTTAGTTTCTCTGTACAAACCATGGTTCACTAGGTACAAGATCATCTGCAGTTCAGTTGTAAGGAATATCTTCATACCACTTCCAGGCAGGAAGAGAGGGCAGACAACAGAATGTAATGCAGAATCTTTTGTTGCTTGAGTCATATTTATCATTAATTCAGCTACCATTTACAGATGCAAAGAGAGAACTTAAGTGACTGTCCTTAAAAAATATATTGGTTGAAATAATTCTAGGCATTGTTATTTCTATTGCACACTGTCGTGTTCATTGTTATCAGAATGGCTCTGTGAAATTACCGTGGATGTACAAAGCTATTTTGATAATTCACTTTTGACACACATTCTGGGCTGCTGCTTTTACAGTGGACTTTTGCTTCTTGCCTTTAATAATTTGGGTTGTATATTGCTTTCTCTGCATTCTCATCACAACAAGAAATCACCCCAGAATGGGTATATATCTCTCCTGAATTCGGTACTTCTGCACATTCCAGGCAGGTGTGGACTCATGAATTCTAGACGTGCCTTGATTTATCCTTATGGACTGCAGCCATTTCAGAAACATCCAGTGTTGCACCCAGAGCTTACCCTGGTTTCTTTCAGAGTTGCATTTTATTAGGTTACATTGGATGACAAAATCCTGAAAACCAACTTTTTTTGGAAAGATGTTTTGCAATACTTGTAATTACTTACTTGTAATTACTGTAATAAGTTCCATATGAAGATCTTCAAATGTGCATAACCAAATGAGGTTTGTGGCACTCCTTGGAGGTGTATAAATATCATTATTGCCACTTTATGGGTAGGGAATTTAGATAATGAGGAGGAGAGGTGACATATCTAAGGTCATGCTGGAACTATGTTGGAGAGGATAGGATAACATGAAATCAAATATATCTCTGACCTCCTAAATCTCACCTCATTAATTTGATCTCTGAATGATGCATCCTTCTTATCTAGAGGGCTGTAAATTGATGTACTACCACTGGGGCTTTTTTCTGTGGATCAAAAGGGCTATGAGCCATGTTGAGCTCGGTTGGAGTTCTACGTCTTGACTACTCAATGGCTAGAAACACAGAAATGAGTTTTCGTTATTTGAAAGTGTAATTTCTAATGTAAAGAAAACTTAGTCATACCAAAAAATGTTTCCTTCATCCATTTAGTGAGATGGGCATGTTGTGTCTTTGCTGCCCTGGAGATCTCTGGCAATGGCAAGCTGGGGCTACCTGCGCAGGTGGCCTTTTGAACCCTGCATAGCTGAGAGCTTGTTTATGTCCCTGCAACCAGAGTGAATTAGTGGACTTTAATTTCAGAGCTATTCCTTTTGTGTCCACCTCTTGCTAACCTTTAATTATGCCTTCATGCTCACTCTCGCAGGCTCTGTAATTGACCACAAATTTAGTTGTGTGGCCCAAATCAAAGGCAAAGGCACATAACTGTATTAAGGTCAATTATCTTGTGCTACCGTTCTCCTGCAAAGTGAGCTGCTTCTGGTAAACCGTATTATTAAACAGGCAGTTATTCAATGCTAAAGTTGCTTTAGTTGTGCTTTTTCCTCAAAGTAACACTAAGAGGTCACCAGCATCACAGAGGATTGCAGTGTTGGAGACAATAAGGCAGCCAAATCTCATTGCATGCCTGTGATCAGGGTTTGAAATTCATTAAAAAGGAATAGTTGATGGTGGACTCTGGTTTTGTCTGCTTTATAGCCAGTTCTTCTGGAGGGTCTAACATCTGAACCTATCAAAGTTTTGCAATATTAATTAAGACATCTAATACCCTGTCAAATTAGTACGCATTTCACAAATGAAAATGGAGCCCTCGAAGTTCAGTTTGTCTAAAGCCAGTCTGGACATCAGTGGCAAAGGATCATAAAAGCTTGAGAGGGTAAAAGCCTGTGAGAACATTGAGTCACTCCTCTTTTAATGCAGGATTATTCTTAAAGAATAATAGGCTGAACTGTATGCAGTAGAGGTTTTAAAATCCCATTTAAAAAAATAAATTAAAAGTGTTAAGGTGATTTTTGTATGGTGCTAACTGGGAAATCAATCTGTACCCTTGTTTTATATCTTAAAAAATGCCATAGAAATAAAATATCTCTATAAACGTGGGGAACTGTGTCGGGTAGAGTAATTAGGGAACTTCTTGATCTGTGAAAGGCGAATTCTACCTTCTATATAGCAGTAGAGATTTCAACAGCTAGCAAGGGATTTCTGAATTGCACGGTGTTTTCACAGCTGAGTTTCCCAAGGAATAGCCAAACTGAAATAGATCCTTGTATTGAACAAAACAAACAAACAAACAAAGACCAAAACCCCCAGAGCTGGTGTTTTTCATCCCCAATAAACCACAATCAGCGAGGAAGTTGTGTACACACCTGACTTTGGGTGAATGAGTGGTCAGGTACGTACTGGAGCCAGGCAAGAGATGGTGTTCCTAGCTGAATTGGGATCAATGACTGGTTTGCACCTATGACAGATATTCTTCATCTCTGCTGTCTTTTCAGATAGGTAGCTGTGTTGGAGTTACAGATGCTTCTGTTGTTTGTTAAAAGCTATTGCTGTGTGTGGCCAAGCAGCGTTGTTTGTGTATCAGCTAGAAGGACCTGCAAGGTACAGCTGTATTTCTCATTGCACCTCATTTTGCTGTGCTATGAAGTAACACGCAGATTTTTTTTTTAATAAACATCACACATATAGAAAAAATACACATGGAAAACGTTGCTGTTTTCATTTACGCAGTCTAATGCAGTGACTTTTAAGAGAGAGATAAGGAAATTGTACCACAGTGTCAAAACTGAACTTGGTAATGGAATCAGAAAATAATCGCAGTTTAAGAGAGAAATGCTTCAAATTCCAGGAATAAAGGGCACCTTATTATGAGCTGAAGGTCTATGAATAATCCATTATCTGGAATCTGCGGAGGGTTCAATAGGAAAGCCATTGTTGTATTTCCTTTATACTTGCTGGAATTCAATTTCATTTTGTATTCTTCTTTGAAGCTAAAATATTGATGTTTACATCACTGCTATACCTAGATGCCAAAACCGGTAATGGGAAGACAGTGGACCACAGGTAACATGAAAATTGGAAGAAAAATATGGTCTCTTCTAGGAGATTTATGGCTCCCAGTGGTTTTGTGGTGTGAGGTGGCTTGTACTGCTTGGGAAAGGAATCTTATGTTTTTACAGCTCAGGATGGGAAGCCGTTTAGGATTTTAGACCTTGACTAAAATAGCCTTGTGCTTTCTTTTTAATTTCCTTACAGTCAATGTTTTTGGTCAGGGTAGTCCTTGAATCTACAGTGCTAGAACGTGTCATCTTTCTGTCAGAGCTGGAATAATTCAGTTTCTGTGTGATACGCACCAAACCTCCCAGCCTGCCAAGGCTGCCAGGAGGCTCAGCCGCGCCGCAGGCAGGATACGGCCCCTCGTTGCTGAAGTTCACCCCAGGCACATCTCAGTGGTCTGAGCCTGGACCCAGGCTCCCGTCTTTCCAAGGGACCCTGCTGCAGGGCGCTCAGCTCCGCAAAAAGGAGGCAGCCCCCAAGGACCTACAGTCAGTGGGCACACACAGCACCCAGGCCGACACTTCCTCACCCTAAACCTGAGCAGCTATGGGAATAGATTATTTCAGTTCATCTCGTCTTGATTTAAAGCCAGGATTTCCGCATGCTCTTGATCACTTGTTCCAAAGGTAAAGTGCCCTTGCTGTTAAAAAAGTAAATTTTAATCATTTTATTTCTAATTTAATCTTTGCTGAATTCAACTTCCAGCAATTTAATGCCTTTGTCTGTTAGAATAAAGAACCTTCTTGTATCAAATGTTCTCCCTATGTAGGTACTCACAAACTGTGATTAAATTGTCTCTTAATCTTCTTTCAATAAGCTTAATTGAACATCATAATACCAGTTGAATCTCCCAAAAAGGGCCACCTCTTGATAACTGATTTTCTAAAGAATCTTAAAGCCACAGGAACAAACAAAGCATTTGTTCTCCCTCCTCTTTTTTTCTTCTGGCCTCTATTAAATAAAAACAAAATATGTTGCAAGGAATATGTTTTCTGCCTGCTTAGTTGAAGCTCATTTCCAAGGCAGGTTGATGATACGACAAATCAAAATACTAAAAGTCCTCCGTGGTGCCAAGGTGCTCTTGGCACTGAATTCAAAATGAATCTGAATAATGAAAGAAATGGAATAAATTCTGAGATATGCAGATAGGAGATATCCTTCAAGATATCTTGGTAGAGCTATTAAATGGTAACTGGTTATCTATTATCGCTTTCACAAATTATAATTGCTTTTCCCTCTTTATGGCTCTTTTAAGAGATTGTTATTTCTCTTCCCCGGCAGCAGGCGAGCTCCCTGCCCGTCGCTCCCTCTCCTCGCCGCCAGCCGATGCTGCTCGTGGGCCAGCGGAGAGGAGGGAGCATCTTCCCTGGGGATGGGAAACCCAAGGAGGAATCCACTGGAGATGTTCCCACGCTGCCCATCTCCCCTGGCCGCTCACCCCGTTCCCCCCAGCACCTCCCCACCTCTGCCTGGGATTCCCCGGGCCAGGGACCATTCACCCGGCTGCGTTGTCAGAGAGGGGTCGGCAGTCTCCGGCAAAGGCAGGGGCCAGAGGTAGGGCTGGAATTACTGTAATTCTGAGCTTTGCAATGTGATGGGAGCTAACGCCTGGTATTTTATGTTCCGTTTCCTCATACAGAGTCAAGGACTAGGAGGTCCTTTTTCTTCTTTTCCCCTGTGAGATCTTTGCAAAACTCTCTCTTTTTCTGTTCTCACTGCAAGCAACACTAAGCCATCAAACGCGAGGTGTTCCTGCCTCTGTGTAATCCTAGGTTAAATGCACAATGTGATATAAACAGCTGTCCCTCCCGGTGCAGCAAGAGAGCTTCTATTCCCAAGACAGCTAACAAAGCTCACCATACTACAGTTTCCAAAATCATCTAAAACTTGTCAGATATTTTATTGACACCTTAGAAATAGGGGCGTCTACCCAGCAGCCTGCTCCACTGATCGTCAATCCCACATCACGCTGCTTAAAACACTCGCAAGAATCAACGCTACAGGGAAGTCCCCAGCCCAGCTGGAGGGCTGTGAGCTCCCCGTGAATATGGCTGGTGCAGACACCTTCCTCTCCTGTTAGAAGACTTTTTAATTTTTTTTTTAAATTTTAAATTTTAAAAACTATAATCTGAGCCCAGTGCAATACAAGAGATGTTTCAATCAAGAAACAGTTGCCTTGTGCAATGCTGTGAAACACTATCAGCGGCAAACAAATGAGAAACATAGAAAATGAGCAATGGCGAGCTAAAGCATGGATGTCAACTTTGCTTTGCCGTTTCTTCCACTGCCTTTGTCAGTCATTTTGGCAAGGTGTCAAAAGCTACAACATTAGCGTATATGCGGACTTGCACCCCCTCTTACGCGTGTATGTCTGATCTGAACACGTTCACGGAGAATCTGCTTCCCTGCGAATCCCTGCACATACAAACAAAAGAAATAGTATCTGTGTGACAGCTTTGAACAGATGGAAAATACTGGTGTCAATGTCTCAATTATTAAGCTTCTGTGTATTCCCAGTGATTGCTGCCATGCTCAAAAGAGCTAAATACATGCACTAAGCCTTTCGCTTAGACTTCCAGGTGTTGCTGGGTTTTGAGTTCTTAGTTCTGCAGGGCATTACTTCGAGTAGCCGATCCATTGTGGTTATTGGTATTTTCTTTTTGACATCTTAACTCCTTCCTAAATCTCTAACATAAATGCATCCCCAAACAAATGTCTCTTGCTCTTCCACTACCATTTTTATGTACTGCTGGAGGGCATGCTGCGGGCCATCACCAAAATAATTGCAAGTAGATGTTTTCAATGCAAAAGCCTCGATGGGAAAAAAGGTATTTTGTTGCCAGTGGGAGTCGGTGGAACTGCAGCTCTGGGTCTTACATCTGTGTAGCCCCAGGTGGTTTGAGGGGAGACTTCACAGTTGTGCACATACACACACAGAGCAGAGAACATAATCCTATAATCTGGTTATATCTGGTGCTCAGTTGCCAAGGAATTGCCCACATTACAGCAGTTGCCAGGTCAATGAAACTCTATAGTCTTTGGTGCATATGCACAAGAAACCCAGAGGATGTCAGTGAAACTCCTCTTGAGTTTGATGTTAGGCATGTGCTTAACTGGGCCTTACACTGGAAGAACATCCGTAAACATTCAAAAAATCAAAGATGTATTGCTCTGAATAGCTTAAGAATTTTTAGAATAAATTTCAGGAACACATGGTCACTGCACATTGGTTTCTTTTTTTCTTTCTAATATGTTTCTGGTTGCCCATTCATCTTATAATTTACAAACCCAGTGGGATAAATCATTGTTTCCAGCAGCTTAGTGTATAGTCCCTGTGACAATGGCCTAGAAACTCAGTACAGTGCTGTTTATCAGCTATTTCCCATACTCTGGCAGCCAAATAAAGATCCCTGGAAAGTCTTGCTGTTGGTGTTCAGTGAAGTTGTTGCCTATTGCTTGGTGTGCTATAAACTCTGAATTACCCACGCTGTGCCTCACTAGGCTGTTGGACCTGGCAGGAGGCTGTTATGGCTCCACTCCTCAGCCACATCTATGGGGATATTGATTATTTACACCCCAGCTGCCTTAAAACTAAAGCAGTTGTGAAAGCAAGAGAGAAAAGCAGCATTCCCAGGAAATTGGCTGAAGTGGGTCCAGCTTGTGGTTCCTTCACACTGTGAGTCTCCTTCAGGAAATGAGTATTTGAATCTGTTATTCTTAAGGGAAGCACTTAATCACAAGCTTAACTCTAAACAAGCTTAAATGGTTTGCTGGATTTTCTGACTGAGGGCAAAAAGAAGGTGGGAGGAAAGAAAACAACATAGAGGAGTCCAAAAGAATAAAAGAGAAAACAAAAAAATAAAGACACAGAGAATAAATACAGAGCTTCAAGGAGAAATAAAAAGTTAGATATTAAATTGGGAGGGGGAAAGGGAGAATTCAGGTGTAGTTGAAGGAAAATAAGAGCAACACAGGCCAAAAAACCCAACACACACACCCCCCCAACTTTGGAAATAAAAAATCAAAGACAATATACTGCTGTCTTAAACTTGAGTTAATATTCCAGTGAGTCAGAATAAATTATTTGTACTCTACAGCCCACTTCATGTTTTCCTGATACACAACTGGAATGCTTATTATTATTATTATTACAGGGAGTAGTTGGTTTCTAACAAACCAGACCTATTCTTTCCATTTCTCCTTCGTGCTCTGCTTCTGCAAGATGAATGTGAATGAAATCAGAGCTCCAGCCCCAGCAGTCACCCCCACAGCATCGTGAGATGTGTCACCCCAGGTATTTGCAGCTGTGGCAGGTGAGGCACCAATGCTTTGGTGCCTTTCTGATGCTGCATTCAGCAAGAGCTGAGTGGCCTCTCTGCTGCTCCTGCCTGTGCCGCTTTTGCTCAGCTAACTCAAGATGGATGTTAAAAATCCCATCTGAGAGGAGGATGTGCTGCAATATGCTGCTATATTCTGTGCTAGAGCTTATGCCATGCTGCAGAGCAGCAGTGTACGTCATATGTGCAAACCCAAAGTGCATGGGTAATAAATATAGTAACAGAGTTCTTATGCCTTATGTTAAAATACATTTCCAGGGTAGCACACACTGTGGGGTAGTGGAAGATGCACGGATGGGATATTCAGGACTGTAGCAAGAGAGGAGCAGAGAGGCAGACACAGATCTCTTGGTGGGACCCCAAATTGCCTTAGCAGCAGTGTCTTACCTCAGCAAGGTGCACTTCTGGTGCTACGCTCCAGACTATGGAGAGAAGAGCTGCCTTTGTCCCTGCTGATTGCAGGGGGGGCAGGAGGGAAAGGAGACATTTATCCTAGGACAACAAAGTGCTTTATTGTGGTCTTAAATGTATTCTGCTCTATCACACACCTTGCTGCTCAGCGGTCCTTCACTGCAGGGAACTGCTGAGCTTTAGGACTCAAATCCTCACCACAGCAAGCGCACCTGCTATTGATGCTTATTACTGTAAGTCTGTGATGCCAGAAAGAGTTACTGAAGTTCGGAGGAAAGTAAATTTTCAAATCTTTTGCAGTTCCCTGCCCTGCTGGTTCTCCTCAGTACACTGGGCCTTCCTAGGCTGGCTTCGCCCTGGTGTTTATCTCCTCGGACCAACACAAAAACTCAAAAGGCAGCAGCTTTAGTTGCAAGGGGTTCAGCCCAGGCTGATCAGCAGATCTCCCCTGTCACCCCAGAGGAGAAGGCAGTTCCTGCAAACCGCAGGTAAAAGCAACATGAGCTGCGTGAGGACGAGCTGAACGTGGCGAGGGAATGTGCAGACTCCAGGCAGCGGAAAGCAAAGCTTGGTTTGGGGGTTTAGAAACTGAGCAAGCCTCAAGTTAGCAGAGGCACGGGCACGAGTAGAGGCAGTTGCCTGTAGACAGAGGGTTATATATGATCCTCCAGTTGCTAGGCTGAAGGCTGGGGAATACAGGTGGTGAAACAGCGAGGGAGCTGAGTATATTCAGTTATTAGTCAAGGCCCCCCGCAGCGCGGCAGGCTGCAGTGCCGCGGGCAGCGAGCTGCCTGCAGAAGGGAGGAAGAAGGGGAGCAGGGACATAGCGAGGAGCCCAGGAGCGGACGGCACGGTGCAGAGCCAGGGACCTTTGTTTCTGCATGAACCTTAACCTTCTGGTGCCGTGCATGGTCTAAACACAGGAACACAATCTGGAAAGCAGCAAATACATAGATTAAGGAGCTGTCCCCCAAAAGCCCTAGCTCTGCCCAGAGCAGCCCCCACCCTCCCATCTCAGAGCACCAGTCAAGGCAGACAAACTCCCACGCAGGCTTTTTGCCTGGGGGAAGGAGCAGAGAAGGACAAGGGAAAATGTTCCTCTAAACCTTGCACATGCGTGGCCAAGAATTTAATTACATGCCATCTTTCAAGTCTGTCCCATACCTCGCTCCCTCCGGGGCTTGCTGATTTCTTTCCTCATTGAAACTAATCCCTATCACCTTGTTTGGGTGGTTTAACTCCTTGGCTGGCCCAGATGCCTTATTGCTTCTGCCAAGATACTGTTTCATTCTAAAATTCATGTTTCATGACAGAAGACTCCTCATGATATAGATGATTTTGCTCAATGAATAAGAGCAATTGGGAAATAAGGAGGACCTACCAACAGAAAAGAGAAACGTCAGATGGCTTGCAAAGCTAGAGGATCGCCTGTCACTGGATGTCTGTTTTCTCAGAGGACCTACACTGGGAAGATGAAGTTCTCTAGGTAAAACAGAAAGTCATGTCCAGGGTTGTCTCCTTTCCATTCTTGGGGCTTTGGAGTCATCCTTCCACAGCTGCTAGGAAACAGCATCTCGTGAGCATCTGCCAACAGCGACAATCTGCCGATCACAGTACAAGGGCATGGGTGCATAATGTCAGGGATATGGATAAAGATGCACAGTTAATCTTTGATATAAGAGCAGACCTGGGAGATCTTTGGTGGTTTCTCATAGGCTAGCATTTGGGGCTATCCCCAAAGGAAGGAGGTTGGATTCCAGTTGCTTTGCTGCTGTTTGTTCGAATGAAAGTAACCCAGTGCAGCTCAGAGACACTCATTCCTCACACAGGCATTGCTTTGGCTTCGATCATCGTACAATTTATGTCCAGCAATCCTCATCTCAAACTTTGCATGACTGCAAATAAAAAAAAAGTCATAAATTTGTCCTTGTTTTGGGTTAGTAAGTAGAAACTTCTGATCTGGCTGAATAAAGGAGCAACTTGGAGAATTTTTCTTTGAGATCCATTAGAGAGCTCTTTCCAAGCCATGTTTTGGGTTGATGCTTAGTTCTCAGCCTCTGTGGAGTCTAGTGTACCATGTGAAACTGGCTTTGTCTTGCACTCCCAGTTTGGTCCTGGCTGTGTCTATATTCATCTGCTCTCAGTCAATGTACAGTCTTCATTACCATTCTGACTTGGGCTTCAGGTTTTGCTGGAACACGGGAAAGCAAACGGAGACAGCAAAAATTATATCCATGGGCCAGGGAACATACGTGACCTTTGCATTTGTCACAGCTGCTTAGAGAAGAGGGTGCTGTTTGCTTCATAACTGTTGCAACATCCTTCACAGGTGGTTAATGCATTCCGCCAGCACATGAAAGAATAATTGGATAGCCACTTTTTTAAGCTGTATGTAACCAACCATATCAAGTTTATCACTAAATGTCACAGTTTATCATAATCTAATCACCAGAGAACAAGAAAAATGAGCATACTTGTCTCCATCAATAAACAACTGATTATTCAGACAATAAGTAGGTTTATTTCCTTTATTTCCATAAACGTTTGAAGTCTTATGAAGATGCTCTGGAGAAAGAATTATTTATGTTGGCATCCAGACAGTATAGTGATAGGAGATTTAGAAAAGCTAGAGAGAGATGTTCATTTAGAAATGATCCTAAAAGTCTTAATCATTTTCATTCTGCAGAAGGAAATTGGGACATCAGATTATTTATCAGATTAAAAATGCGCTGCCTGTTCCATCTTGTAGCATGCAAGCCCCATGCACAATAGCATCACTGGAAAGCCAGTAACAAGGAAAGAGCCAAAATTTCTGCTTTAGTTTTTATTTTTAAGATAACACAGCTGTTCTCCTGCCAATTGGTCCTTCTTCCATGTCCCATTTTTGGAAGTTATGTAGTATCAAATGCTGACATGTTACCAAAGAAAACCGCTCCACTGACAACAGTAAAAACAGTTTTGATCAGCATCAGAAAAAAACGTATAAAATATGGCCCCAAGTCTCCGGTATGTTCTAACATGAAGAAAGTTATAGCTTGTCCCCAGGGGGATGACAAACTGCGTCTCTGACGGCTGAGCAATCTAATGCCACAGGACACCTGCGCGCCCACGCGTGCCAGGAGACAGGCGTGTGCTTAGTATTTCATACAAACGGATGTCCTCAGCCCGTGCACCAGGTTGCCTGAGCCTCTTACGAGAAAATAGAGATGTCAGGAAAGGAAAACAATTTCCTCCATGATCCATTTGCCCTTGCAGCTATTCCTCACGCCTCCAGACTTAAGAGCGAACATCTGACGGCCGCTCAGGCAGCAGCGGCGGCTCCGGGGTTGCGAAGAGGAAGCATATGAGGAAGAGCTGGAAAATATTTTTGTGACAAAAATAGCCATACATCAGCCTGAGTGAATGATAAGAGATACGGACTCTTTTTCCTCACTCAAGTGGAAATACTAGTGACAGCAGTCTAGGGAAGCTTTGCTAAATTTGGTCACCAGAGTCCGATGGGAGCTTGCAGTGCTGTCCTGGTTAATGACCTCTTGCTTTACCTGCAGAGAGCTACCAGTTTGAGAGAATTTCCCCTCAATTTCCTTGGAAACACAGGGGAGATTCCACGAGAGTGGAACTTCTCTGTGAGTTCCTCACCCATCTCGAGTGCGTATTCAGGATGACTTCTCTCTCGCCCGCCCTGACCTTTGAAGCCGACGCATCTCTTTGGATGCAAGTTCCTCAGCCTTATTGATGGGGAATAGCCAAAATGCCTTTTCTCTGTCCCTGCTTTGTTTAATCATAGTACGTGTACCTAAAGTACCTAGCAACAAAAAATCTGGATCTTTTCAGTGCTGTTGTAACATAACAAGAAGACAGCTCCACATATTTCCTTCTAAGGGCTTCTGTGACTTTCTGTGACTCTATGGCCAACCTGGTTTTCCTGGAGGCACTGAGCAAGGGCTTGTGCTGGAAAATAAGCAGAGCCGTTAGTCCCTAAAAAGGGTTAAATGAGAACTAAGGAAAATTGAAATCTGGGTCTTGAGCAGGTTTGCCACTTCACAACTTGGGTCTATAGCTGCTGGAAATCTCCTTTGAAAATGTCCTTTAGCCCCTTTAAAACATTCATTTTAAAGCTTCTTTTAGCCTGACATTTCTGTAATACGTCACTGCAAAATATCTTCTTAACAGCTGCTGGCGGTCCATGGCATCTTGGTGACCTAAATGCTGCTTTTGTGCAATGGTGGCCTGCAAACAGCAAATGCTCTGGATGATTTTGGATTTCCTACAGCCCTGCTGTTGGGAAGAGGGGAGGGAGGAATAGCAACAGCAGGAGGCACCAAAGCGGGGGACAGGAGCTGGGGGACGGGAGGCAGTGGACAAGCTGGAGAAGATGAATGGGGGGCAGGAGGCACTGTTTGTGCAAAGGGGGAGTTGAATTCCAGACTTAGTGGGAACTGGGTGGCAAATGGACCCAAGCTATCTGCTATCTGTTATCAGAAACCTTGTCAAGGACAGATGAGCGCCCTTGCTGCCTATCGCTCCTGGCAGCACCTGCCGTGCTGCTGCCGGTGCCCATGGTGCAGAGGACATCACCCCCCCTGGCTGCTCAGGGCACCTCAACATCCCTCCAAGGCCTGGGGCAGACCACTGCTTGCCGTTCTGCAGCAGTTCATCCGCAGGCTGAGATCTCAGCCAGATACTTTTCCACTTATTTAACTGAAATTACGCTGATTAGACGAAGAAGGCCAATGAGAGCTCCATTTTGTTTAGCCCTCTCCATACCCGTAACAAGAAGGAGAGCCTGCATCGCGGGGCATCTCACCTGGGCAGGTAGGACAGAGACTGAGAGGATTCCCACCCCCCCAATTCCTTCATGCAAAATGAGCTGAATATACGTTTGATCTTCCTAGTGAACAATGCTTTTAAAAAAGGCAGACGGTGCTTTCTTCTTACCTTTTTCAATTACTGTTTACAACTATTTTCTACCTCATTTACAAACTACTTCAAAAGCTTTCTTGGAAGTCGTACACCCCAGAGTCGTTTGGATGTAGTACAAACCAAGCTATCAAAAAAAGAGGGGGTGAAAAAAATAAAAAAAATCACTTGCAGGTTAATAAGATTTCAGATGGAAGAAAAAAGCAGTAACTCAGAGCCCCGGTGTGAGAAACTCTGAACCTATTTATTTCTGTTCTCTCACTTCTTATTTTAATGCATCACAGTTGAATTAGCCTTGGCAGAATTTACAGCCCTTTTGGTCTATTGGGTACACTGAGTCTTTAATGTCCCAAGCAGTCCTATGATCTCTTAATTACCTTATTGCATGCAAAGCTCTATAGGGCTATTCCTCTACAAGAATTCTTTGTCAGGATCAAATTAGTTCTGGGGACCCCTTTCTGTGTGATGTCGAGCATCCTCAGCTCCACACGGGGAGTGTAAGTTCCACCGCTCATCGCAGGATGCATTCAGCCCTTTGCAGGATGAGACAGTGTGTGAAGTAAATGATCAAAGCGGCCCATTAGATAAATCCATGCTCTCATTGTTAACCATCCTGAAAGTTGCAGGGGAATGGTTTACATTTTTCATTTTGTATTCCAAGCACCGTGCTTAATTTTGACATTCCCTCTCTTTGTAAGGACAGTTCTGGTGCTTGGCTCTGAAGGGCTGAACAGCAGGTAACAGCTGAACTGCAGCAGTAAAACATCATCCTGTTTCTTCCTAACCCAGAGGAATTGTCATAAGCAAGGGGAGGTTTTGAATGAATGGTCTTTCTGTAATGGACGACCCCATTCAAAGGCAATAGGTGAAAAGGCGTTGCAACAAACAGTTCAGAGAGATTTGAGTTTTCCCCATTTACACAACATCTTTCATCCCTGCCTGGCAGAAATACCAGTTGATTAGAGGCACTCACTTTCCCATCCCCTAAACCCCATGCCACAGTTTGCTTTCCTTCAGACAAAACTATTGCCCATTACCTTCTAAAATGGCAAAATTCTACTTCTGCAAGTAGCAAAGATCCCCAGGTTCATGGTCCCCATGGTAGCAATGTTTCTGGGTGCTCCTTATGTCCTTCCAAAGCTCAGTCACTGCAGGGTCTCTGTTAACAACATTGCTGCAGTATTGTTTCAGCTCTCTTTTCTCATCTGCACAGGGGAAATACATAAAGCTCCTCTTCCTGAGGACCACTTCTTAGGAGAGGTTGTCGCTGTATCCTCCACCCTGAGCATCTTTCTTCCCAGTTCCCACCAAAGCAAAGAAATCCGGACTCTTTTTGCTGTCTGGCAGAGGCAGAGGCAAGCAGCCGGCTCCCCTCCAGCCCCGGAGGTGGCCATGCAGTGCCTCACTGCTGGTCCTTGTGCAACTAGGACACCTCTCCTCTGAGGATCTCAGAGCTGTTTATGACTGGGTCCCCCCAGGATCCGTGCTGAGGGAGGAGAACATGGGAGTCCATCCATCAGACACTGCATGAGGGTGGATTTTCTAGAGGATGAGGAGGAACTTCGGTTACTGCAGTCCATCCCTCCTGCCCATCCAGCTGCCCCCTCCATCCTCGGCTCCCTCCAGCCCAGCCAGCAGCTGCATCATCTGGATTAGCAATCTGATTCAGCACTAGATTAAATACATGTTCAGTTAAGGCAGAGGGCTAAGAATGCACTGTAGAGTTCTGCTGAGCCTGAAAGAGGATGCTTTTAAAAAGTCACTGCATTTAGGCCATGGGCAAAAAAAAGCCTACAAATCAGAGAGAAAAGGGGATTATAAATAGGAACCAAACTAAGCTATCATTTCTTCATATGTCTTATTCCTTCAAAAAGCCATCCCTGACATCTCCCTGGCTAACTGGGCTGGGCAGCTCACTTTGACTGTGTTTTCACATATTCTTCATTTTTGGTTTTCTGGTACAATATCTGGAAGCGGGAGGATAAGGACGTTACAAAGTCACGGAAGGAGCAGGGCCAGTTTTCTGCACCGCTAAGTGAGCACCACTTTCAATAGTACGGCAGTACCTAAATGTGCCCTTGATAAGCAGAACTTGCTAATACTGTCCCCGGTGAGCAGCAGTCATTACCAATCACAATGATTAAGCTAACTCGGTTTCCAGAAAGACGTTCAACTAAAGATATTAGCTTCTTAAAGCTGTACAAATTTGTTATCACTACCTGCAGACGGGGAAACGCGATGCCCATTTTGCTTCCTACCGCTTTTCCCAAGGTGGCTGCTGTCGGTCAGCAGTTGGGTCGAACCAACCTCTTCTGACGGGGCTGCTCCTTTCACACTTCTCATGCAGAAACAACCGCGTTGGTGGGGCAAACGGTTGTGTTGCAGCTCCGTGACAGAAACGGGACGGGGACCTCAACCTCCTGACACCCCGTCCCTTGTTGGAGCCATTACACTTGTGCCACGATGGTACGTCGTCTTCCCTGTGTCGGTTCCTTGCTGCAGCACATCTTTCCTGGTGCCATTACCATAGTGATGGGGTTTCGCCAAATGGGAGTTAAATTATACCAAGAATAGAAATGGGTAGGAATTTTTCTGACTTTCCTTGTGGGAAATAACAACTGCAGCAGCATTCATAATAACAATATTTGTACAAAGTTAAATACTAGATTCAGTGCTGATACATACAAAGAAGGACTGTTTAATTCCTAAAAAAGAGAGGCCAAAAGCATTTCTTTTAATAGTGAATCTCGAATTATAGAGCTGATAAGAGTTTTATGGCTAAAACTGCAGACTTTTTTTTTTCTCTTCTGAAATATATAGGAAGAATATTGAGGTCAAAGAAGTGTGTACTTACAAGCCCTTCACAATGTGGCAGAGGACCAGTTAACAGGATATTAGGAAACACTGAGAGAATTGACTTCTATAATCATTTAGAAGCTCCTCAAGGAAAAAACTGTTACGTAAAATAAAATTAAGTCTTGATTAGCTAAACTCAGAAGTTTAACATACATAGTATAGACAAAGGAAGAAGCATATATATGATATTCAGATGTAATAGTAAACTGGACAGGGTAAAGAGAAGGATTAGGAAGAAATTCACAACATATTACGTCACAGTTGTGAAGTTATATGAAGATATGTTTTATGCTGACGGGAAGGTCAGAGGAAAGGATGTGTGGGTGCTGCAGAATCAGAGCATATAATGATAGTAAACTGTATCAGAGATGGACAATAAACTGACTGGTTCTCTAGTACCAAAACTAAATGAAGACACGATCATTAGACAGACAATGGCAAGAGATACACAATTAAAGAATGGAAAAAAAACCCCAAGGTGGGAGATGGTTTTCTTTGAAAAGACCATGTTAGAAAATAATGTGGCAAATGAGAGTCTTGTCAAAGCTGGATTTAAAGAAGAAACCACAAGTATAGTCATGTCTGCACCAATAGGCAAAAGAAAAGATAAAAGGTAGAAAGATGTAATCCCGGCTATGCAGACATGCTCCAGGGTGTATTAGTTGTATTACAGGAGGACGTGCAAAGTTACCCAGAGGCAGGAATGAAACACAATATGACAAAAGTAGCAGGACTGAGCACTGGACACTCTGCCAGTACGAGCTACGTATTACACTATGAGCCTGGCAAAATGATAGGGACATAAGAAGATAAGAATAATGGAATTTCTTGTTCATGGCTTTTCTTAAAATATTTCTTAAAGGTCCTGGCAAGGTTAGCATAAACATAAGGTATGATAGTGCTTTACTGTGGGCTTTGCCACTCAGTGTCTTTCATTGGAAACAGAAAAAAAAATATATATATCTTCAGGCTATGAATGTAACTTGGTAAGGGTTGTAAAGAGAGATGAGAAGTGTAAAAATTGTACCACTTATTTGCACACACCTGGGATCTCATGAAGGAGGTATCACACCACACGAGTGAGAAATGGGATCCACCGAGCCCTTCTGGCAGCTGTATTGATGGCAGTGTCTAAAACTTGGAGGAAAGCTTTTGGAAGGATTCCTTGGCTCGCTCTGCCCTATGCTTGCGCAGTCAGAGACTGATGACGACTGTATCCTTATGCTTATGTCATGGTAGTGTCACAAACTAGAAATAGGGAAAGCCAGGAATAGCATCACTGGAAGATCTCGCACTCCCAGCCGTGTTACCACGCCGCACGTTTACAACCATTCCCCTTTCTCCTAGCCTAGCGATTAGACTCGCTGCTTCAATATCTTGAAATCCTATGCTCAGCAATTCATAGTTTGCTGGCTGGTACAATTTACTACAGCCTTATCCTCAAAGCCACATTTAGTAGCCTATGCAAGGTGCACGAACATCTGATTTGTAAACAAAAGCACAGCGACTGTGTCTCCTTTGTTTGGATTATAAATATCAGCCTGGTGCTTTGGGGGTCAAGGCTTCCCACTCTGCGCTCCTTTATGAAAGGGACTCTCTTAAATTATATATGTGCTTGACAAAAATGGCAGGCGTTTGCTGCAAGCTGGGTTAATAAGTAGGTATATTGTACAGCTGCCTGGTTGACTCTAAAGGGTAAGTCACCTTGTTGTGCAGAGTCACCGAGAGCCAAAGCTGGGACCGGGGGGGTCAGCTTGGGTTTGATTCTTCCTGGGGATGGAGTTCCCCATGGACTTTCTGTTCAGTTTTGGGAACACAGCATTTGCAATCGCAGTCCTGGGACTGTGATTCAGGGGTGGGGTTTTTATTCGCTCCTATACGTTGGCCATAGCCATGCCCAGGCTATTCAGCTTTGCCAGGCCTCCTTCACTCCTGTCTCTCAGGTGGGCAGGGTCCTCCCACCCTCCACCCACTCTGTGTGCAGGTCCAGGAGCTGCGCTGCAAATGCTGGTCGTGGTTATTGTCTGCTTTTTCTGCCTTCCTGGTGTTTCCACACCTTTCCTGGTGTTTCCACAACCACACCGCACTTGGTCCCCTATAACAAACCTCTGCATCTGACTGACACAGTTTGAAGGATTAAAAGCAAGTTATGGCACAGTTCCCATTCCCTCCTCCCAGATCAATATCACTGTAGCCCAATATGCAACCCCCCCACCATTGACTTTTTTGGGGGTGATTCCACCACATATCAATGTGCTGCAATACAACCTCCACAGACAAGGTCACGGCCAGCCTCAAAGGAATAGGCAAAGTAGGGCAGGAGGCTTCTCGCTCTCTTTGGCAAGCCATCAAGGTGACCGAGGGGGTTCATACCACACAACTGCCTCCTCCGATTCTCTCTCGCGTCCCGGTCAGAGCTGTGCCCTGCCCACCCCTCTCCGTTGATGGGCTGCGCTGGGGCTGGGGCGTGCCTGGAGCTGCCACTGAGTCTAACTGGGAGACACAGCAGTCTGAGGGTATTTGGAGGCTCCCGTAGTTAAGAGCAGCACAAATGCTTTTTAATATCCTGTTTATCATTCTGATTAACAGCTGGGGGACATTAACGCTGATACAGTCTCCGCATGGCGGAATGAGCTGGAACAAAGGTAACAACAAAAAAATCTTTCTGTTATTCCTAACCCCCCTGCCAGGGGTGGGTGGAAGTGCTAAACTTTCCGGTACTTGGAAAGAGGCAAATGATGATATGAAAAGGAGAGTTTCAAAGAAACATCCTCCATTTCCAACTCCTCCTCCGACTTTGTACTCCCCTTCACCACCTCCTCCCTGCACATAGAGTCTTCAGCATAATCTTTATGAACTTTCAGACTAAAAAAAAAGGGTATTCTTCAAAAAGAAGTAATGGGGGGTTTCTCCCCAATATTAAGGTACCATGCACAAAGGCTGGGTCTGCGCACCCTGGTTTGCCATGGTGGCAGGGTTTGGGAAGAGAAGGCTGCGCAGGCTGGGAATTCTTCTCCGGGAAATAAAACTGATGAAGCTCAGTTCGAGACTCCCGTGGTCGTGGCAAACAGACCAAGGTCAGAGGAAATGTGTCATGCTTCAGGCCTCATCAGTGATCCTTTAAATACACTTTCTCTCTGGAATGCCAGAGGTTTAATCTTGAACATTAGTGCAATTAATATGGGATAAAAGTGTTTACTCTGGTACCTTGTGTTGATATTTTGACAAAATGGAGGTGCTGAGAGCAGGGAACAAAATACTTTAATGAACAGGAGAAATGGTTGCTCTTTATTCTACTCCTCCCTAAATTAAATAATTTCCTTTCAGTTTGCTTAGCTCCTAAGTGGGAAAATTGCTGAAAATGGACAAGACTATTAAAGAGAGTTATAGCTGGCATAAATGGACCTTCGAGGAGAGAAATGATAGGACCCTATTAGAAAAATAGATCTTAGTGCAGCCCAGCGAAAAGCAACAGTTTGGGTTTACAATGTAATTTGCAAAACCTGCAGGTGACTGCAGGAATACAGACAGGGTAAAAAAACCAACAGTGTGAATTATTAAAAAACAGAGGGCCAGATCCTCCATTAATATGAACTGGCTTTGTCCTTAGGATCTCTAGGATATATAAAGAACTACAAGTGACTTTAGCAAGACAATCTTGAAGGGGGGTACAAGAATGAGACAAAAAACTGTCTCATTATAATTTGGGATGAGTGTAGTATTCGTTAGTGGTGAAGCTGGGAGTAAATCATTCTGACTATTACAAGAACGAGCTGAAAATTCCCTTAAGCCACTCTGCTCCGTCATATATATTGTGTGTGGTGAACGTATTACCAAAAACAGTTTGAAAAATGTTTTAGATGGCTAAAAATACATCCATGGTGCTATTTACTACTAAACCCTAAAGCAAGGTTTCTTGGCATCATACAGGATTTAGAGAAAAGTATTTGAAACACCTGAAATTACCTTAAAATAGTCATTCTATATCTGAAAGTTCCCTAAGTGGAAATGTAGGCGTTTTCAGTCAATGGAAGATTTGCTGCTGATCTCAACACATCCAAGAACCTGCCCTAAGGTAACATTCCCCACTGTGGGGACCTGGCACGGTGGTAGGTGAACGGTAGCTCATTGGGAAGCTGCGACTTTCCCCTTCCCACTGGGATGGAGCTACAGGGATGCTCTTCCCAAAGAGTTCAGTTCCCCTGTGGCATCAGGCCTAATTGTGGTTGTCCAGGTTTTCTGAAAATCTGGACACCCACTTCAGAACCGAGGGCGGCTGTGGGATAATTGCCTGGAAATATAGTGGGGTTTCTTGGAAAAAATTCACTGTTTCCCTGGAGAAGGGCTGATTCTTCCCCGCCCGAGTTATCATTTCAGCAAAACTACCCCAAACGATGCCATCTGCCGAAGTGGGAATGCACCTCTTCCCCAGCCAGCCACAGGAACTCAGGGGGTGGGATTGGCTGCTGTTTCCCCATAAAGCACAAGGCAGAGAGCTGCTGCTCTCGGCAGGCTTCACCTTTAAACGTAGGAAAAACTCCCCAGGAGCTCCCAGACTGAATTCAAACTACAAAGCAGCACCGAGCCAGCTGATGGAGTGTGTAAGGACCGTACGAAAATCCCTCGGCACCAACACTCCTCTCCTTTCTACATGCCTCGGCAGTCACCACCCACCCGTTTGCCATCATAACAGTTTGGAGGTAGGATTAGTTTGGGATACGTTTGATAGCCTTGGCACGCTCTATATTCAGGGGGATCGGACAGAAACATCCTCTCATTTCTCCATAGAGCCATTTGTCAGCAGGTGCTTGCAGTCATTCCGGGTTATATAGTATCCGGTCCTTTTATAGTACAGACTCATTACATTGATAATTAATCCGATAATGCCTATATGTCTGCTGTTATCTCCGAGGAACACGCAGCCTGAGCGGTGAGCCATTAACACACCTCACTACTCATTGTCTTACAGCAACGATGAAAGCTTCCCTAAACTTCACTCACCCTCCTTCCAGCCAGACTTTACAGTCAACATGAGATTACACCCAGGCGTTGGGGTTTTTTAATGTGATTTTTCAATTATGGAGCCAAGCCTTGTTCTTGCGGCTGGTGGTGGCATTCCCAGTCCAAGTGGATGGGATCACGGGCTGAAAGATAAGTGAGAGATCCCGCTCCTTTGGCTTCTTGCTCTAAGCAGAGAGTGTTGCAGCTCCAGCCCTCGCCACTCTGAACTAAAGCGACGCAGCAGGCAGCCTGCCTGGGCAGGGCACCCGGGGTTATGAACGGCAACGTACGTGGGGCTCAAACTGCAGCCTCGCAGACTTATTTCATGTCTCACAAATATTAAAAAATGAAGTCCTTAAAATTAAGAAAATCCAGCCCCAGGTGAGATCCTTCAGCAGGGTACCCCTGATCTTTACCAGGGAAAAAACGGTATGCCTGTGCCTGGCTTTAGGAAAAACCCCGACCAGGGCGTCCAGCCCCTCCCCAGGTCAGTTAACCCTGCAGGAAAGGTGTTTTGTATCAGTCACGATTTTGAGTTTCTTTTCTCATTTCCATGTGTCTGAAGGAATCGGTGACCGCGAGGCCTTCTGTTTGGGTCTGAAAGATGTTATTTGCCTTGTGGTCCCTGTGCCATTATGAAGTCCTGATACAGGGAAAGGAATAAAGAACAAGCTATAGAAACAAGGGGAGGGCAGCACAGAAGTGATTTCTGCTGAAGCAAATGAAGACGTGCTGTAGCTAGGGAGGCAAATAAATTGAAAAAAAAAGAAAGAAAGAAAAAAACCAATTACAATGCTTTTCTTTCCAGTGGAAGCTGAATCGAGTGGTCTTCAAACAGTCCAGAGAAATAGAATTCAAACTGAAATTTTATATCCCCCTGCTCGCACCCTGCTGAGCCCACTGCGGCGGCTGGAGAGGGCTGAGCCCGAGGCTCTGCCTGCTCCCGCTCCCACCCAGCACATCGCAAAAGGGTCTGACAGCCTCCGAGAGCAAGGAGCAACAGCCCCTCGTGGCTTCACTAGCCTCTACCTTTCCCGTTAACCTCGAGGTGTTGTTTCTCCATCAAACAAGAAAGAATCAGGATGTTTCCCTAAAACGACGGTGATGGTTTTTATTTCTCACAGCAGGCAGCTTCCCGACACAAGATGCATCGCTGGCGGAGGTAATCAGGGATCCCAGACCAGCAGCCTAACCACACCAACTAACTTTCTCTCATCTTTCTACCCAATTACGTGCTGTAAATTGCTCTCTCTGAAAGCAATTAGGTTGTCTTGTTTAGTCCCTGCACAAGTGATTACAGAGACTCTCACTCCTGTGAGTGGTGGAATTACTCACAGCAGATACATCCCAGATAAAAGCACCCTCGCTACGGCCTTAGTGCGCTTCAAGAGCTTATTTGTGCTGTTTGATTTTAAATACGCACCAAAGCTTAAGCTCATGTCCCTTAATGCGTTGCCCTGTCCACACTGCAGGAACACCTCTCTGCCTCGGCAGCTCTCAATAAGCAGAAGAGGACAACTGCCATTCAGTAATAAAAAAGGGAAAAAAACTCCAAAAAATAGCACGCTATCATTTAAATGTCTGTATTCTCATCTTAGCCAGCAAATCTGACTTAAAAAGCCAGATAGCCAAAGGCTGTGGGATTACCAGCATTCCTGGCGATGCTCAGGCGTCCGCTTCCTTGCTCACAGATGGCACAAATTGGCATTTTTTGTTCCCATCTCTGATAAGCATCTCTGGACTTAGGAACTCGTGCCAGGTTAATGTGGAGGGAGAAGCCCTTTCTAAAGGCAGAATCCAGACAAGGGAGAGAGAGAGCTGAGTCCAGACCTGCCATTAAATCCAAACAGGACTGATCCGAAAGGGCGACTGGGTCCCTGAGCCCAAGGATCTGTCCTCCGCTGACGGCCAGCCGGGCTGTGCCGCCGGGCTCGTGTGCTCCTGGCCCCGCAGTGACTCAGGGCTGTGCAATTCTCTTTGCTGGATAAAATTTTGGAGGGGCTTGCGCGGGCTGTGCTACAGGGAGCCTCACACATTGCATCTGAGGTCTCCACTGTGCAAGCGGGTTTCTCAGTTTAAGTGACTTCAGACTTCACAGTTGAGCCTAGAGGACATGGAAAGTAGAGCCCAAACAGCTCCTAAATAAAGACGAGTGGTTGGGTAGGACACCATTTCTTGTCTGGTTTATGACTTTAATAATTATTAGATTTCTTCCTGACTGGGGATTGCCTAATCCTCCCCCTTCCAGAGCAATGCAGCTCTGGGCAGGGGGCTTTGCTGGCAGCAACCGCTTCCAGACTTCATCGTGGTGCAGGGCTGTGCATGCTCTGCCTTATAATCGCTGCTAAGATGGTATTGACCGATGTATATACTGCTGAAATGTAAAGCTCTAAATACCATCCTGGTTGTTCTCTAGTCACTCTCCTTCTCTTTCTATCCCATAAACTCCCCCCTTACCACCACTCTCCTGCGTTTTGCTCTCTTATGTCAATTTTAAAGGGTTCCCCCAGGAACAATTTTATTATCTGTGGCAGGATAGAGGCAGATTTAAATACACTCAGCTGAAGCTGTCGCTCAAATTCTCAGAACAGCCTTTCTTCCACAACAGGGCTGTGGGTTGTGTTTACACAGCTCTCCCTGAGGGCCCGATTGCGGGAAGCCAGCGGTGGGATTTGAGATAGAATTAGGAAATACAGGACTCTGCCATCTGAGCATTTATAGTGCCTTTTTTCATAGACACGCAGACTGGTAAAGGGCGGGAAGGGAAACTCTACTTAAGCAGCCAGATCATGCCTGGCTGTTCAATACGGCGCTGCGGTTCAGCCCTGGGTGGTGATGCAGGAGTGTGTGCCCAGCCCCACACATTTCCACGCAGGTCCCTGGATACCGTGGGGTTTGCAGCACTTCCAGACTTTCTGCACCACGGAAACTGGCAGCGAAGCTTTGCAAACGCTGCGTGCACTACGCTGTAGCTGGTGGCGACCCGTCTTTCATACAGACTTTTCCACTTAGGCTTGGACAGAAAGGATAAAATAACCCGAGGAACAAATGGGAAGGCAATAGGTGCTGAAAGTGCAAAGGAGTTGCCGAATACCTCCTGACTTCCAGTCGGGAGATGAAAAGCTGCCGTTCCCCTCCAGGAGCATCTGATGTTATTTGAAGACCTGTTCCCAGCGCAGCGGAGCGTGGCGGCTCGGGCACGGCTCCTCCCGCTGATGCTCTTTGGGGTAACACGTGTGGCCTCGCAGTGTGGCGGTTTGGCTGCCCGCACCCTGCGACCCGTCCTTCCTCGGTCAGCCCCGTGAACGTCCCCCGGGTGCCCCAGGCTCCCCTGCAGGTTGTTGCCCCCTTGGTCTTGTCTCTGCCCTGCTGGTGCTCTGCTGAAGAGCCCGCACTCTGATGTAGGGATAAAACCATTTGGAGGTAGGTGAACCGGCTTGAAAGAAAGTGAAAACTTCATGATGAACACATTTACTATTCAAAAGAAGCCAGTTTTAGGGAAATATATTCTTTATTCTACCCTATGTTTGTGCAAAGACTTAGAAAAAGGGTGTTTGATCTTAGCTTTTGGAGAGCTTTGTTGTGTCTTTATCGGTTGCGTCATGCTTCCTATAAACCTGTGATTCCTTAATCCCGTTACTTCACACAGGCATTCACTGACATCACACAAAGCCCACAACAGTGTCTGCTAGTATTTCGGCCCTCTATATATTGTTTACAAACATGAACTAATCTCCCTTCTGCAGCCCAACGTGGTTTATCAGTTTATCAGTTGGCCTCGCATGGGGAAACCGAGGCAGGCATGTGCTCGGTGCCGTGGTGCGGGGCTGTCACCATCACAGCCAGGACGGCAAGGCGGCTGTGCAGCCTGCTCAGCTGGGTCAGACACATGATCCCATCGCCGTCCCCCAAAGAAAAAAAAAAAAAAACGAAGCTGAAAGATAAATAAATTCGTTGCTCCATTTAGCATCTCCCTCTCTCCCCCTTTGACCTGGCAGGAGGAGGAAGAAAGGTTCGTCATTTCTTTAACTTCTGTTTTTAAAACCCAGTTCTTTTTTAACTGCTTACATTGCATAGATGTCGTCAAACTGAGGTCGGACTGTGGGCTGAATTACCTGTATTCCTGATGCTTAAAATGCGTCATCAGGCTGTAACCTGCTACAAAAATTCACTGCAACTCCAAACCGATTAGCGGGCAGCTCCGTCTCCTCTAGTGCCATTCATTTATTTATTTTAATAAACAAGATCAAATTGTTATAGATAGCTGGGTTCTGTGCGTTTTAATCAGGTGCAATATTAGCCGTGCTGGCAGGGCGATGACCAAGGGAAATAGTCCTGGATATTTTTGCTTTCTGAACTGACATTTCAATTCACTGCTTGCCCAGAGACACAACATGAGCTCAGGTACGTGGGGCTTATTGTTCCTGCAGAGTTTATTTTCTCCTTATGGTATTTGACCACCACAGTGACTGCCATTTGCTGGAGCAAAGGACTGAAATAAATAAACCCTTGGTGAGACTCCCTGGATAAACCGGGAAGCGCGGGCGCGCTGGCTGCACACCTCCCCGGGGGCATCGAGCCCCGGCGGGCGGGGGGTCCCTCCTACAGCTGCAAATCCGCCGAGCTCATCGCTTTAAAACCAGCTCACCTCCAACAGGACTCTTCGTTGCCCCGTGCCCGGTTCAGGCTGGGGGTTTGTTTTCTCCCAGCCTCACCGTATTGAGGAATTGCTCAGCCCTTAGGCGAGTTATTTCACCTCCGTGCAGGCACCTGCTTCCCTTGGCCGCCCACCCGTGCTCTTCAATCCCGTTTTTCCGAGGCACTGTCTTTTTGCGGCGTGTTTGCAGGGGCTGTAGCACAGGGAAGCCTGAGTTTATTTAGGACCTTCAAGTTTTCCTCTATGCAGCAATAAAGCTGGATATACATGGCCCATAAAAAGCAATATAAGGCCCATTTCTTTAATAGCAGTAAATCCTCATGGAATCAGAATTAGTTCCAGCAGGTGGATTATGGCTGTATGTCCCTTTAAGTAATAATAATAGTAATGGGAGGAGGTGTTTTCTTGAAAATATACGTATGGTTTATCAGAATTGCCTCTTTTTGCTTGTATGTTGATTTTTGTAGGGAGCACTCGTGCGTATACAGCTAGAGGTGTGCTGCCACGCACACCCCACACGCACGTTGGCAGAGGTGCCCGTCGACAGCCGGGCTGCGCCTTTCCGTATTCCCTCCAAAGGCAGCAGCCCAGGCGTCATTTCGGTCTCTCAGACTCTGATGATGCACACAAACCCTCGCAGTCCTGCCGTGTTTTTTAATGGCCCTCATAATAACTTTTCACAGAAGCAACCACTGATACCTACAAAATATCAGCTGTTGTAGGGACTTGAATGTTTTATTTCCTCTTCCCCTTCATAGTCTCCTGCCCTTTCTCACGCTCCCTCCATCAGGCAGGTTATTAGTATGTGTCTGTGCAAAAATCAACAGCTTCTCCATCATGTACATGCCAAAATATTTCTGGAAATAAAAGGGCTGAAGAGATGGCAAGTCATCCTTTTTTTTACAGGGGGTCACCCCTGTTCCGCGCAGATTGGAAGCAGCGGGGAAAAGCAACAAAACCCTGGTGCTGAATAAGGAACAGAATAGATTTTTCTCCCCTTCTTTGTTTATTTAGTTTGAGGAGGTTGAAGTGGCATGTTTTGCTTTTTTTTTTTGTTAAAAAAAAACCTACACTTCATTGTCATTTTTTTAAGCAAGGTCAAGATACAGAAGTAAGCAGATAATGGGGTACGTTGCAAGCTGGGGTAACAGCCCAGATGTGGAGCGGGCACAGATTAATGTCATTTGTATGAGCCAAAAACTTTAATGAGTCTTAATTACTCATCTTAAGCTCTCAGTGATTGTGCCAATTGATCAAAACCATCAGGAAAATGCCTTGCCAAGGGCTAACGTGGAGCAAGGAGAGAATGCTACATCTTTAAAGGTTAAGCGACTGCGACACCTCCGTGAACCAGAGCCTGAGTCAGCTCACGCTGAACAGCCATGCCGGAGCCCCGCGGGAGCCCGCTTCTGCTGACACTGCCTCTTCCTCAGCAAAAATCATAAACCCACTTCTCTCCCTCTGTTATTCTCTTCTAGATCTTCAGCCTGAGGATCAGATTGAGAAAAATGGTTCCTCTGAAATACCCATTACTTGCAGCATCAAACCAAAACTCTACTCAAATGAGCTTGTACAACCCGTAACCTGCTCTTAGCCATTAGCACCCGACAGCTAACGAGGTTGAAATGCTGGTCCTGCTTAAATGCATGGAGCAGTCTGCGTCTCCAAATCATTGCCATGTGCATGGCAATGCATTGCATCCTCCTTGCAGAGTCCCCAGGGATCCGCTCCTGTTGTAAGAGTACAGAAACGACCACGGCTTCTCTACAATAACAACTGAGAGTCTGCAAAGCAAAACGGCACCGCCATAAGCTGTGTGTTGGGGAGATGACCCAAACTGGCATGATGAGGGCTCACTTACACCCCTGGGCATGTGAGGTAGCTGGGGTTCGCTCAATGTACTCATATGGGAAAGTGTTGGAAATGTTGGTGGGTCAAATGTTTTTGGAAAAAGACAGGTTCGGCTTCCCCTTCATATGAATTTGTGAAAACATATCTGAAAAAAATGTTGGGGTTTTTTCACCATTTAGGTACTTTCATTGCTACCACTATAATTTTGAAATTCCCTTCACCTTTATTTTTGTTTTTTTAACATTTATCCATGTAAATTCCCAAAGATGCTCCAGCTCTACCACAAAAATTATATTTTCAGCAGAAGAAATGATCTTATTTCACTCCCCCCCCAGTAATTCCTTTTTTCTTGATGGCAGGGAGGAGTTGTTTTTCCAGTGAGCCAAAGCTCCATAATTCACACAGTAATTCTACTGGCTGCTATAAAAATAGCCACATCTTCCCAGTGGATTAAGCTGTCTTGCACACCAGAGTAGCCAGTCCGGACCTCTGCCAAATGCTATATTTACATTTCCAAACTAGAATCTGTTTCTAATACATTTTTATGCGGAGTTTTGACCCTTTATATTTATTGTTAATGAGCTTTCATCTCTATAATAGCCTTTCATCCCAAAGGATCCTGAAGAGTAATTGTAATAACCTGGCATAGAAAATATACACAGAAATCAATTTACCCACCATTGAAATGTAGCCACGACTGGAGGGGTTGAGAACAAGTGACTATTTAGCAGAAGCCTGCGCAATGCTTCAGCGCTGTTTCCGTTTGAGTGACAGGGCGAGCTAATTACCTGGGCTGGCTGTTGTCCAGACGAGCAGGGTTCACCCGTAGGCCTGCAAAGCAGCTTGCGGAGAAGATCTGTAGTGACTGCGAGGGCTTGGGAGCTTGGGTTTCTGGGTTGTCGAAAGGCCACCAGTAGCTGCGCACTTATCCAGCTGGGAGGTGGTACTGGTCCCCGCAGAGACCTGGTGCCACCATAGCGTTCAACCGGTGTCTGGAAAGCTGCTGGCAGAAGCTGGCATCGTCGCTGGGCATCGCTCCTCTTGCCGCAGCAGACGGTACCTCCCTCAGGTTTGCACTGTGTTGCTGCTTAGAGCAACCTGCTGGCAAGGACCTACGGACTCTAAAGGACCGCTGGGCTTGCTGTGGCTTTGCAGCCCCACGTAGCATGGGCTTGGCTCTTTTTAACCCCTGGGACTGTGAAGGGCTAGACTCTCCTTGGCCATTTGCAGCTGGCCAGCGCTGGCCTTCACTAAGCTGTGCCGATGGAGGAGGGCAGGGGAACAGTAATAACGTCACGATCAATCACCGATTGCCACAGGAAAGCCTCGGCACTCATCTAAAATGCTGCTGCCCGAGTGGTGTAAATATTTTATTAATGGCTGCCTCAGTTCGCAGTGTTTTCGTTATTGCTCACACCTGTAGCGCTCACGCTTTGTATTATCAGCAAGGGAAGCCACGGGGCATCTTGTTTCCGACCCCCTGCCCCTGCGCTAATGGGGACCGCCGGCAGCCGCAGCAGCCCCTCCACGCAGGCAGCAGCCCTCGGCAGAGGGAAGCGATGCACATCCCCATGCCGGTTCCTGCACCGGCAGCAGGCTCAGGCTCAGGCAATCCCATCACGTCAGGGCAGGGCAGGGCACTGGCCGTGCCAGGATGAACTGTGTAACCTGCCGTTAAGAGGCTTTTCCATTTCCTCTTGCTCTGCTTTTACCATTCACTGCAGGACAAAAGCCTCTTCAGCACTAATCCTGCCCAGCCTTTCCGGGTGACGGGCGGTTCAGGCATAATGCCAGTGCATTTATCACCTTCCTGTACTTCATCTTGTCGTGGACTATTTTCCATGATGGAGCAACCCACAACCCATCAAACGACTTGTCATCCACCCTCTCGAGTAAAGTAACATTCTCAATCAAAAGGATTTTACCTTTTTTGCGCCTCAAAGGGGGCTCACCTCTCTCCTGGTGAGAAGGGGAGCTGAGTACCAGGGACCCCTGACTTTGCTGGGCACTCATCTAGTGCTCGCAGTGGGAGCCCTGTAACGCCCCTGCCACTGCTGGCATTTTAAAAAAGCAAAGGCAGAAGAGACAGAAGGAAAGAGCCTTCCCTTCCCCCGTCCCCTCCCGTAAGTCATTTTCTCTGGCCTACTTACAGGAACTGAAAATCTATTAGAGGAATAGCTTAATCCGGTTTGACTGTAATAATTAGGGTGCTTTAAAAAAACCCTGACTAATCGTATAAAATGTGATTGTAGACAGTTCAGTGCATGACCCTTACACTTATCACTTGAGGTATTATTACAAACCAGAAACAGCTGGCAAGCACGGAGGAGGATAAAGGGGAAAAAAAAACCTCACATGCAAAGGAACAGGGACTGTTCCTTTTCTGATCTCGTAACGGAGGCACTGGCAGCATCTTGAGCTGTCTTTCTAACGCGGCTCCAAAGCATGAAATCCCCTCCAAGACCCTGGACAGACACCTCTGTTTTCGCCAGCCACGGGGTCCTGCCGCCAGCACCTCCTTTTCTCACACTGTTTTTGCAGGCAGTCCAAGAGGATTTGAATCGGAGGTGGAGCGATTCCCCCCAGAGCACGCTGCAGTCAGCAGGTGTTTGTAGCGACAATGGGCAGCTTTTCCAAAGCAAGACAGTCTGTATTAGTCAAGCAGGATATAGTGCTTTAGGGTCACTGGGTTACGATAGAAGAGCAATGCTTGCTTCCATGTCTTGGCTGGTAGCAATCTCTTTTTCTCTTGCTCTCAATCTTTCTCAGGCTCCAACAGCCATCATTTCTTCCTCCTCTTCCCGAGCCTAGGCTGAGGGCAGCTGAGTTCCCATCACAGCATCACCACACCTTCAATAAAGCTGTTTTTTTCCTCACATGTTCTGACAGTTATTCCACAGGATTGCTGCCTGCTCGGTATGTCCCTGTCCCCACAAGATGAGCTCATCCATGTGTTGACACTTCTTGTTCATCCTTTCCTACCACTCCAGATAGGACAAACAAACAGTCCAGGCACCCATCTCCTGCATGACTGTCTCAGAAGACAAATCAACTCTTCCACTCCCAGCGACCCAAAAGCATATTTTGGTGGAGAATTCAAAATCTGAGCCCACTGCAGCAATCTAGTATATCAGAGAAGGTCACCCAAAGGCACTCTGCTTTAGCAGGGTCCGTCACAGAGGAAGAGGTCGGAGCTGACTTGACTTGGCCATCACATAAATGTTGGGAGAAGCACAGGGAAGGCTCTTGTTCATTGGAACCGTTCAGGGCTGAGACTGAGCCCTCGCCACACACTAGCTCACAAAAACACTACTCTGTAGAGCCAGGCAGGAGCTTTAGACTTCACAGAGAGATGACAGCCAGGATGAGACTGTACTATCACCAATAAGCTACTTTAATCAGCATTAAAAACATACGATCAACCTTGAAGGCGGCTTTTAGAGACTGAAATAGGAAGAAAATGTACTACAATTTCAATTCTCTCTCTCTCTCTTTTACTGTGATTAAAATAGGTGGTTGATCTTGGAAGCTCTACTGCAGCTTGTACAAAAACCGTAATAACAACATTCAGAGTAATGGAACTTGCAGCTGGAGTTGGGTTGTTTGGTTTCTTTTGCTCTCTCATGAGTCTTCCTTGGGTCTTTTTTTTCCATTCTGCTCCATATAGATTTTGATCTTTCCTTTATTAAATAAGAATGGTTATCCCCACTGACTCACTTACCTAATAATAGCTAGAACCTTTTAATTCAAATTATCTGATTCCTGTTTTTTTTAGATTAAAGTAAACATACAGTTAGAGTATTACTGGGAGAGCGGCAATAGAAATACCATGGTCAAATTATCCTGTGACTCAATTCTGCAAAGCGTGCTGAATCCCTTTTAATACATTTCACACGTACCCGGTGGTGACCTCTAACACCAGAGTGGTTTCTGTCCTACAGTAGCTCAATTTCACAACTCTGAATACACTTTTTTTTTGAAGGAAAGCCATCCAAAGGTTTTTATAAAACGTTCTTTAGCCTTTGGGAATGAGCCAATTAAATGCCAGGGTATCATTCTGTTTCAAAGAATTGAAAGACTTAAGGAAACACAATCTGCTTTCTGAACAATGTGAGATGAATATAGTGGTTTTACTAGAAACCAAGCTGCAGAGTTCAGATACAGAGCTCAGCTTCTTCAAAGTTCAGCTGTGGCTCTTGGTTTGCCAGCTGTATTTCCCTGCAGCGCTCTTTTTGTAACGGCCCTTCTGAAGGATCCTCCACTTGCATTGGGAGTAGATGGCAAAGGAGACATTGCTGCCAGCCAAAGTTTCTATCATTCATTGGCCTTAAAATGGGAAGGGAGGGGAGGTCCCTCCGTAAAGTCAAGAATCACCAGCAGGAAGCATCTCCACTTCCTTTGAAAATCACCTTGGGTTTAATTACTATTTTTCTATTTGCAATTGAAAAACGGGCAGGAACATAGGGAATAAACCTTCAGTGATTAAAGGGGAAAAGAGCAGGCTCTGAAAATGCCTCCTGAAAGCCAGAGTCACCTCAGGTCCTGTGCAAAGACGCGATCTCCGCTGCAGCCACACTCGGCAGCACCAGGCACGCACACATCACCACCCGCCACCTCCCAGCCCACAGCACGAGTCACCAAAAAAAACCTGCCGGAGCCACAGAGACGCTCAGTCACATCTAGCTTTATTTTAATCCCGTCAGAAAAGTTCAAGAATTACACCAAAAAATACTTCAGTCTCTGCTACCTACTGACAAAAAATACACCACAAAATTATAAACTGTTCAGTGGTTTGCTGGAGTTTTGATTGTTGGTGGAGGGGGTGGTTTGTACATTTTGAGTGAGAAATGAATTTACAGGTGGAAGGGGAAGGAAGGATAGGAAATCAGACAATGGCATTTGGCACTACATTTTTAGCTACACTATACAGTTATTTATCATGATGCCTGTTAGGACTGAGGAGTTCTGCCCTCATTTACACCCTCTAGTGTCTATGTATGCGAAATGGAGGACAAAACTGCCCAATGCAGGGGAAGAAGGGGCCAGTTCCTAATTTCCATCCCAGTCTAGCCACAAATCTGAAAAAGCAGCCCGAGTCAAATGTGAACCTTGGCCTCCCTGTGCACTCTGCTCCTGCTGCTCAGTCTCACCCGGCCTGTGCTACCGAGGAGCAGAGCTGCTTTGCAGCAACAGCTTGCAGCTCTGAAAAAAGAAAATCCTTTTTTTTTTTTTAAATCCCACCAGTCTGCACTACCTGTACATGCCATTTGGGGGGAGAGGATGTTTTACGTTGGCCAGGACTGGATTAAGCTTGGGGTCTGGCCTGTGTTTGCAAGCAGAGAGTTGATGGGACCCTTCTACTCTGAGAGCATGCTACGGCCATCCTTCTCTAACTACCTAGAATGACATTAAATACTGAAGTATCTGAAGTTGAAGGAGGGAAGCAGAAGCATCCCTTTTCACGGATGAGGGAAAATTAGGGGCTGAAAAGTTAGAGGCTTAATACTGTTCTATACTATCACCACTCTTGAGAGGCTCCTCCATTTATAATGGCATTTCTTTGTCTCTTGGTGACCCTCCGGAGGGAGGTCCCAAAGGATGAAGCCCCATGTAACTTGCCAAAGGTCACGCAGGAAATCTGTGCCAGCAGCAGAAATAAAGCCCTGATCTCCTGACTCCTAGCCCTGTGCTCAGAAGTATATTCTTGATTTCACTATGGCAGCCTCCGTCTGCTTCCATCCTGCTCTATATCCAAATGCCAACCAGGATTTCAGCCTCAGAGCCCAGCCAAGATCACCAGCACAGTGGTGGCTCATCACAAAAGCCTAGATCTTTCTGGATTTACTTAGGCCACCATGCAGGGCTGCCTGTGCATGTGTGCTTGCACATGTGTATGTTGGAGGGAGGAGGGGATGCTCGTATTTCTCTATCAGCAAATGAACACTGACGTTAGATTCAATTTGGCAGCAACATATCCCCCCCTTTGGCAAGCTAAACAACATCACAATGTCTTTGTAACAGGTTCTCTCTACCCTCTCTCTCAAAAGGATTTCAGCTGTTCCTTCACTGCATGTTAAGCCATGTCACAGCTTTCCAGCAATGATAAAACTTTGCGGGATTCTCTTCGCTGCTTTTATCCTCTCTGGCTGTTTATCTAATTTGCTTTTTTTGTTTTTTAATTTCTTTTTCTAACAAATAGTTAAGCAATGATTTAAAAATATTTTTACATCGTAAGGTACAGTCAACATCAAACATGCCTTTGTACAAGAGCTCGACTCGGTTACAAATCAACAAGAACAATGCACGAAAAGAAATATCCATTAAGATGACTCCTGCACTTGGGTTTTATTTATTCCTGTTGTGCTGTTAGCACAGCACCCTCAGCTAGAGCAATGCAGTATAGACACGGTGTTGTCCCCCCCACCCTCCCACTTTGCCCATCACCACTTGTTAACTTTAATGACCTTCTGTCTTGGCAGCCTTGGCTTCGTGGTTCACCGATCCTGAAGACAGCCAGGGCGATACGGCCCGGGAGCTGGTCTGCTTGGCCATGCTGTAGTGGCTGATGACGGTGTAGAACCTGCCCCGGGAGTTGGAATCCTGTGCGGAGTAGTAGGCGTCCAGCGAGGCCGGGATGCACCGCTTGTGCTGGAAAGGGGAAGAAAGCAAGAGAAGTAAAGAGTGGTCCCATCAGGCTCTCGCTTCCAAAATCTCAGGGTTAGCTGTTTGCACGGATGACGTTTGACCCAGACTTGCTGCAGTGAGAGCATCTGCTGCGCAGCCCCGACGGCCTTCCAGTGCCGTGGGAACGCACAAAGTTTAGAGCCAGGCAGCAGCCTTCAAAACCTGTTGCTATTGGCAACCCTGATTGCAGGCTGATTTCATCCGTGGATGGGAAACGAAGGTCTGACTGGTTTGGTACGTTACTGGCGTGCACAGAGACCGAGGCCCCTTGCTGGAGCCCCAGCAGGGCTGGCTGAGCAGCTCTTGCCACGTGCTGGACTGAAAGCTCTGTAGAGCGAAGTCCAGAATTAATCCTCAGACAAGCAGAGGATAGGCAGAGGCAGAGTAAGCTGCTTACGTGCTGCTCTCTTACAGTGTGTGTTATCTCTGACCTGTAGGACGACCACCCTGGTCGGGGGTGGTAGGAAGCGTAGCCCAACTGGCCAGCCCTCGTCAGAGCTCCTTGTCTGTGCAGACACTGCCCACGCATCTCCGCTGCGCTAGCGCGGACACTTGTGTGCTAAGGACTGCACAGATAAAACAATTTGCTTTGCAACAGCTGTAAAAGAGCAATCGAAGGGTAACAAATGTCGGACTGGTTGCTATTCACCAGAGTCGAAATAGCACCAAGGACACAAAGGGCCCCAGGTACAATTATTATTAAATTATGAGATACCCAAATCCCAGTTCAATGTGACTAGCTGAAATCTGAGCCCAAAACCTTTAATCTTTTCAGCAGTTCAGGTTTGGATCTGATTCTGAAATTCATGACTCCGTCCTAACTTCATTTTTATATAACCTAAGAGAATAATTCACAATGACTAATACACCAACATCCCTACTCTATTTTCCAGCCCACAGACTATCCCCAGTGTGGTCAAGACTCCTGTGAGTTTATCCACAGTAAGGAATCAGTGAACTATTTTGCAAACTGTTTTTTTTTTTAAAAAATCTCAACAGACCAGGCAAACAGTTCTCTGTGAATACTGAAGATAAAATCACTGGGTAGAGGGATTTTGGCAATTAAGTTACATGGTTTTGTTCTTGATAGAGGCTCAAAAGCACCTAAAAATGAACTACATGGACAAATTCGAATTTCTTTCACAAAGGACGCATGTGCCAGTGTGGTGGTGCACTCACTCGCGACAGCCAGCACTCTGGGAGTTTGCTTTGCGTTAAAACGTATGCCAGTAAACCTCAGTCACTTGAACGTGTGGGAAGCAAACGCAGGATTCCAGCTGCAATAAATCCATTCACAAATACGAGGGATTGTTCCTGAACATCTGTCTGTAGCGTTCACCAAATGCTAATCCCAACAATTACAGTGTAACAGTAGCTGATGGAGGCAGATGCAAGTCCACATTTCCCATAACACTTTTCCCATTTCAACACATTCTTGCCAAATGTTCTGTTTGGCCCGGTCAAAACAGCAGACTAGACTGTAACCATGCAGTCAATTAGAGTCTATCATTATCTCAGGCAATTCATCCGTCTGAAGTTTCTTACCTTATAAACAAATCCATCTGGGCAACTGTGGTCGTAAGTAAAGGCTTTGTATACCACAAGAAACACTATGCAGGCAAGGAATGCAAGAGCCAGACTTATGAGAATAGTGACCTACAAAAGAGGGATAACGTTACTCTACATATGTTAAAATGGCATATGAGCAACCTCATAATTAAATGACTTATAGTAACAGCCATCCTAACAGACTGCAGTCTTCACTCCACTGTGCAGTACTTAACTAAGCATGGTAATTGAATGAATGCTAGATCCAATAGCGCTGAATTCTCACATCATTTCCACCCCCCCCAGACCTTCAAGAGTGCACATTCCTGTGTTTAACCCCTTGCATATGTATAGATTTTGCTGAGGCATTTGGTGTTCTCGGAGGCTCTGTGTTCCCATGCTCTCAGCTGTTCAACTGGCAGCATCATCTGCTGGCCCAGCAGGATCCGCCAGCAGCCAGAGTCCACGCTCGGGGTCTACTCTGTGCAGATAAGGTGCCTTGTGACCATGGCGAGATCCTGCTTTTCTGATAGCAGAGGTAGGTGAGCAGGTACGAAGAATGAAGCCTTTGTAGCACACATCCCTTTGTGCCTTCTGGACGATGCGACAAGGATAAGTTGTGCCTCAAGTACCTGGCAGAAAGGAGGGTGGGAGAAAAGGAATCCTTCTCTGTTTATCAAAGCTGTGAAAGGGGAATACCCCGACCACCGACAAAGCCCAGCATGTAAATCCCGCAGCATGTCCAAGAGCAGTTGCTGGTATTGGAGGTACAGGACACAATACCCTCTTTGGGGCTCAAATATTTCCGCTCCCCTCATTCCCAAGCAGGTTACTTTGCTGCACCATTCTTTTTCTTTGCTGTAGCTCCCTTCTCTCCAGCCCTTCCAAGTCCCTCTTAAATAGTTCATTCCACAGCAAGTTTCCTGGCCCCATTCAGATGTCTGGACTGAGGCCCTGATCCTTGATTTTAGCTGAGCTGTGTCCTTCCTAAGGACTGAGCAAGGGTCCCAAATGCACTCTTACTCTCCCCTTCCCCGAAGCTTTCTGGGTCCCAGCTAGTAATTCTGCAAATGCAGCATAAATGGCTCCGGACTTCTATTGCCTAAATTACAGCAACCCATCCTGTCGAGACTGCTGTCTCACACTGATCTGGATTGGCATGAAAAAAATATCATAATCCCTGGGGCTCCAGTGTTACCATGCAAACTGGAGTTCCTAATCGAATGAACTCACTTACAGAGATGATGGGGGTGGGAACAGCAGTAGGGGAAACATTTAAAGCTGTTGCACAGCCAGCAGCACGGGGAGGGAGCTGCGGCAGCTCTGGCTCGCTGGGACTGAACGCCAGCAGCATGCATTTTGCAGGACGTTTGCCTGCATGGGGAAGGGGCTGCAATGTTCCTGTGCTCGGTGAGCCTGCGAGAGCTCACGCTGAGGAAGTTCCTACAGCAAAAGTTTGAGGCCAGGCATGGGTTTACAGGAGGGATAGCAATCAATGAGGTTTTTTCCTACCCACAACCTCAATCTTCAGAATTGCTTCAGAATCCCACCGTCCCATCATAGCACCAGAAGCTGAGCCCAGGGCTGCAAATTTTCCCTGGTCACATCAAAACCCATCCACTGAGAGAACCGCAATGGTAGGACGGTAGGACGTGGCAGGGACTGTGCGCCTGCCCCTGGCTAATGCCCCTACCTGCAAGCACACTACCACCGTACCATGCATGTGCTCATCCTCCAAACATGCCCCCGTCTCCATATCAGAGCTGCACCTACCTGTACTAAAGGCAATCATTATCATTTACTGCCCCAGCAAGGAAAAGCCACAAATTTTTCAGCTCCATCCAGTCATTCACGTTTCATCCACCTTGTTGTTGTCACAGTAATGTCACAATCCTCTTTGTTTTCTTGTATGGGTATTCAAGGAAATTGAATAGTAGGTACAGGCAGAAGTTGTTCCTTAGCTAATGTATAGGAGACCGGTGACGGTAGAAAGTGGGGAAATACAGAGATAATTCCTACAGTATTCTGGACAGCCTTGTCAGGAACAGCAGCTAATAAAGAGCAAGCTGGCCACATCTCAGAATTCAGCAATATAATGTTATTAATATAACAATAATATTATGTAATATTAGTAATATTGTGTCATAAAGATATTCTAATTGCTTAATATCAGTTCACACTGAATTTTGCTCTAATTCTCTCCTTCGGTCATCGCAGCAGCTGTAATTGTGAGAACCTGTATGATATGCAATCCCTGCACAGACTCAAAGGGGCCACTGTAATCGCTTGCAGTACAGGAAAAGACTTCTCATCCTCATCAATCCTGCAGAAAGATGCACTGCCTGGTGAGATGTATTCCTACATCTAACACAGCACATTGGGACTATTACTCAGAGAAGGTAAAGCAGTCCTGGCAACGCCACCTGCAATGCTAGAAGATCCAGAGATACAATTTTGGTGGCTGTTTCAAGACAAAAAGAAAGAGTCAAGGTAAATCTGCATTTATGGTGTTAAATCTGACCCAACACATCTAGTTCAAAAGTCAGGAAAGAGAGAGGTGTGCAGACTATATCTAGCAGGAGAGATTCGTAAGTTCATTGTTAAGTCAGAATATTTTAGAATAAAGTATAAAAAGGCAAGAAAATTGGGGCTAACAGGCTTTTCCAGTGATGAATGGTTCACTGAAGCCCCAACCCGCCTTTTAGAATAACTACTCATATTAACCTCCTCCTTGGGGCCTAATCTGCTGCAAAATGGTCCAATTAAGCAAAAGGCAGCCGCGGAGGGAGAAGCACTTACTGCTGGATCTCATCAGAGAACATGTGTAAGAAAGTCCTGGTGTGATGAAAAGGTAGCTGGTAGGAAAGGAGTACAGTTCTATGAATTGCACTAGCCTGACCAAGAAAATATGGGCTCCACCTCCTCTCCATCAAAGCACACTTGCCTGTAAGTTTGAATAGAAATATTTCAGACGAGCTTTATGGTAGCCCATGGGTTCCCAACCTGGGGAAGCCATGACCCTTTTCATAGTGCTGAAGAGGAAGAAGTCTCAGCTGGATTCAAGAGAGATGGAAATGGAATTTGCCATGATTTCTGCCCCAAAAAGAAGTCATATTACACCTGAAAAAATGGAAAAAAGTTACTTTGAAAAAGTATAGTCAAAAGGAGAGACTTCCTGGATTAAGTATGCCAACCCAACACTGTCTACTTTTTCCAACAGGAGACCTGGGAAAAAAGACCCCTCTCCAAAAAGACCCCCACAATCCAGCTCTGGCAGGCCAATGTGGAAGAGCATTTCCCCCTGTAGAATACCTGTTCACCAACTCTTCCCCATTTAAAAGGGGAGCATGTTAGGCCTGCTACTTCCTCCAATAACAATTTATGTAGTAATACAAAGATGACAATGACAGAAGTCCCCTTTGAGGTTAGTTTCAAGGCACTAAAGCAAGATGTACATCTCGCTCTACCAAAGCCAATGTTTAGAGGGCAGCCCTGGCTAGAAATCCTGAAAATAAGAAATGTTCAGCTCTCCTGTTTGGTTGCTGTGCCCTAAATACAATGTACAATGAAAAAAGAAATCTTGTTGGGTTAAGCTGAAGGAACAAACTTGTGCTCAGGGCAAAGGAAAAGACAAAGGGCAATGAAATTACACCAAATGCCACCTGGAATGCATAGAACATAACCCAGTGAGAAAGTACCTCTTGTTCCTGAGAAATAAGAAGTTGCTCATCCTCTAGCTTTCTTTAGTAAATACAACCTTCATCATCGGGGCTAGCAATGCTGCACACCAGCAGGACGCAAACACCCCGTGCTATGAGTCCTCCTGCCCTGACGTCTGCCTGGTTGCTTTCTCCCCCTCTGCATCCCCGTTTCCTCCATCCCAGAGGGATCCCTGGGTGCAGGGAGAAGAGGCTGTGAAAGGGGAATATCCCTGAACTGTCAGATGTGTTCCTCACACGGAATGACGCTGTGTCTGCCGTCCCCACGAGTTGCCACCAAAGTTGCTTTGAAGGCTTCTCACTCTGAGCCAATTAAAACAGCCAAGTTCTTCCTTTAGCCTTCAGAAAAAGAAAGAACCGAGCTGTCTGGAGCGAGAATGAATGTCCCTTCTTTTGTTAAATCCCACGTACATGCACAGCCTATGGAAATGACCGTTAGTAATGCGATTTGACTGGTTCCTTTCCTCTTGTCTGCCCACTGAGCCCCTAAAAATAATAAATTCCCCTCTGCTCTGCTGCTCTGCTCTGGCAAAATGCTGACACCCAATTCATTACCTCCCAGGAGCAGGTCCCTCGGCTGAGCTCTCCCCTCCCTTCGGGGTTTAATTGAGCCCCTTCTCACCTCCCTCCCGACGTTTCATGCACTTGCAAAATTACACTGTGACACAATATTACACATGATGATACATAGTGTAAAATTGCTCTAGGATGAAATGTCACATAAGATGTTAAAACCCAGAGGAAAGGGAAGAAAAATGCACCCCCAGATATTTTGCCACGCCAGAGCCAAGATCCACCTCCAGAGCATACAAAGCTTCATCAACATTCAAACACCAAAGAATCACAGAGCTGCAATACCTAATAAACCTCCACTTTTTTTTATGATTAACATGAACCTTGGCAGTCTCTAAGCAATATGAACACTCACAGAGGGGAAATAAAATTTAGTGAGCAGATAAAACCTAGAAGTGCTGCAGGCATGAATCTGTCACGTGTGACTGCTCGAGTGGGTAAAAGAAGGGGGGGGGGATTTGCCCGCCCCTCGTCCAAAGTCTTATATGGTTCCCAAAGGTTCCCTTAAGAAGGGAGTATCTGCTGGAATGGAGAAGAGAGAACGTCATTACTGCACCAAAAAACTCCCCATCCTCCACAAAACGTGGAAAGAGGCTTTTAGCATCAGTGAAGGATGATGTCAACCTGCCATTAACAGCAGCGCACTTGGCTTGGTTCCTCCCCACCTTTCCCACAGGTGAAGTACATGTTGCATTTTCACAACAGCACAGATAAAAAAAAAAGATATCCTCATCAAGCAATAGGACATAAGTTGCCACTAGTTTTTGTTCCAGTGAGATGATATCCAATTGCAATGGTGTTCCAGTTAACCTGGCTTTCATGCTGTCCATCGAAGTATCCTTCCTACTCTCTTTGATTTCAACAGCTGCCTATGATTTCTTTTTTTTCATCAAAAATTCCCTTTTACCCTCTCTAGCTATAATGAAAAGCCTTATTTAAAAGCAAACCATAGAACAATGCCACATCCATACAGCAGGGCATTCTTTTAATAGCCTTTTCCATTGCAAGGTTTCTACATTTTTATTTCTTATTGTTTCCTTGGCAAAAGTTTTCTAGTTTGTGTCCTTAGTTTTCAGAGAAGGTGTGCACCCTTCACTCCCCATGGAAGTCAAGAGTGGGGAGCTGCTGGTCCCTCCAAAAATGGAGCCGTAGCGGCTTTGACAGCAATACTGATAAGCTGCTGAGCTACCGAGCCTGCAGGTAGCCACACACCAGCGTTGGGCTGGTACTGACTGTCACACAAACCAGTGAGGTATTTCAGTGCCTGGGAGTCCTGGGAAACCTGAACTCCCTGGAAATACCTGGGGGAAAAAAGGAAGTGGAGAAAGGCAGCCTGAACGGAGGTTGATGGGAATGCTACTGCACAGAGCAGATATTCATAAGGAAGGATGTTCAGGCAGTGTGGGTGGGGGTAGGGTCTGTCAGCAGATGGCAGTTCCCTCAAATTTATGCGCTGTTTGAACTGAGTTGACAAATATTTTTTTTCCCAGTGGGGACTGGATGCAGACGGCTCTCTATTAGTATTCTGCATCCAACCTGTGCTGGTGAGTTGAGGGGGGGTGGTTTTGTTCCCACTTAAGCCACATATTACTTGCATTAGCAGCTGGAGGAACATAACTTACAATCACAGCCCTGGTGTCAGGGCTTGTCATTCCACCTTTATGTTTTGCTCACCGGCTCTGCTGATGGTGTCACACATTGCAAGGATTCAGCATAAAAATGGTAAAAAAAAAAAAAAATTGGATAGGGAGCAAAAATAACATGGGCATTCAAATACAAGTCACCTCACAGCAAAACACAGAAGACGACATCCTACAAAACTGTGAAGCAACACCTTTTGAAGAAGTAAAGGGTTGTTTTTTCTAACCCAAACCACAATTATTCTATGAAATTAATCACAATTAATCTAACAAATTTACTCTGTACAATATGGTCAGCAGAAGGAGCTCAGTAAGATTCCAAAAAGATTAGACATTCATACGGAGAGCCTCCACATGGCTTGAAGGAGGGCTTAATAAAACAAAAGGCACAGCCCCCTCTTCCCCCACCGAGTTCTCGTATTTGATGGCATGAACCAGTCATTCAGATCCAGATCCACAAAGGCAGTCAGGTGTCTATATCTCCTTTAGTTTCCTACAGGACACTAAAATCAGTAGGCACCTTCTGTAGGCCCAGATGTCTTCAGAGGGGTAAGAAATGGTCCACTTTGGGTTTTCTTACATTGCTCTGACACATCTGCCTCTGGGTCATTACAATGAGTTTCAGCTAGTTTGGTACAGCACTGCAATCCTTGTGCTCCTCTAGTAAAGCTCAATCCCATCACTGCTCATACTCAGGCAGCAGGCTTATCATCTGCTGTCTGAAATTCATTTGGAAAATCACTGTGCTGCCCTCTCTTTGGGGGGAAAACAGCTGCATTCAGTCCAGCTTTGGAGGAACTCAGCAAGAACTGCCTGCTGTTTGTGGACAAGGCACAAGCCCCAGGTGCCCGGGTGTTTGAAGCCACCCTCCATTTGCCACCTAAAAGTGGAGCAATTCTCAGGGTGCAAACAGATTATGTGATTTCTACCAATCTGCCTGAAGAAAGCAGCGCAGAATATCTCTTCTGTGCTCCTGCAACTCTTGTGAGAGGCCAGCAAGCAGGGATTTTCATCAGTGTGGGTGGCACTTCTTAGATATCAAGCGTGATTTTTTTTTCTAAACCTGGCAAATAAATGTTTGATTCTGGACACCTTTCCCACTGCTCAGAGCATGCAATATACATGCTCATATATGCTCAAAATAGGAGTACAGCCAAGAAGATGCCACAACCAGGAAAAGCATTGACGTCTATAGAAAAAACAGCCAGACAAGCAGCACCCAGAGAAGAGTTAATGCTCTCAGAGTGTAGAGTTGTGTGTTACTGTGAAGTTACAGCTTAATTCCCAAGTAAAGACCATTTACCATGGAAAAATCCCTACAAAATTCTGCACAGTTTTCCTAGTCTTAGCAGCTGTAATGGGAATAAGGGACCTCAGAAGCCAGATGCCTCTGTCCATTCCTGCGCTGCAGTCTCACCCTCTTCCCGTTCAAGTTTGTCAGGAAAGGATGCCACCAACGATGCCACGTCTGGTTCTCCGAGATACCTTCAGTGTTGCTGGGTATTGGGAAATTTTGTGACCTTTAATAGGCAACTCAGTTGAAGAAATTATCTTGGGTTTGATTTTCTCTTTTTAGAAGAGGAAAGACTCTGAATGAGGCAAAATTTGTTATGAACAAAATTGGCAGAAATTCTGTCAAGATTATTTTCATAGAAGGGCATAAGAGCTATGGTTGGATAGGCAACAAGGCTCTTTCCATAGTTACACCTGGAAACCTATCAATCCATTGACAACCTAGACAACTTGCACGCAAGAAAAAAAATCACAAAATCATCAATCCATTTGCCACAGGGCCAGTCCCAGAGCTCCTGCTGCTCAGTAGAAAGGTGTCAGCTGTAAGGGCATCTCAGTATACGTTCATAGGTTCATGATCTCATTATAAGGATTTTTGCTTGACAGTGAAAAATTCAGGAGGGTAATTTTTTCCCCTTCATCCCATAATTTCTTCCAGCTGATAATTAGATGTAAGACTGACAACAGTAGATCTCGACATGAAAGCTACAGGTAAAGTGAAAGACTCAGGAGCACTTCCCAGCTCCCGGATCCAGCTGTCTATCCTGGCTGCCTCCCACCTGTACGCCAGGATGAAATCCAAGCGTGAACCACCCCATCATTTGAATCCAGGTTGCTAATGTAAGAAAACCCAAGCATGTAGGCAGGGAGGGAGCCACAGGCTGACAGGTCACTCAGATGGATCGACCAAGGGGATGAGGACTCTGAAATACACCCCAGGAAGAGCTGCTCTACTGTTTAGACTCAGCCAAAGAAATGGTGTGGTGCATTGCTCAGCACCCTGTTATACAGCCTGATTTGCTCTGCAGGTAAAGATGATTAGGCTGCACTTCTTCGAAAATGGCATTTCACTTCTGATTTTTAACAATCTTTTTGTAATAAGTTGCTGATTTTGCTGATTTTATGGCAACAGCTTAGCCTCTGAAATTTTGGAAAGCGAACTGAAAAAAGTGACACAACTGGGTCTTCATATTCGTTTGGTACTCTTCAAGAAGATGTAGGATTTGTCCTTTATTATTACAGTACAGCTTTATTCCAGATGGTGTCCAGATTCTTAAGTAGCATCTCATAGGAGATGCTTTGTAAGAGGGAAATGTCCTTAGTCATGTACCTAAATCTTCAGAGCTATGGGAAAATACTCCTTAGTGATGCATGGCTTCTTACACAAAGCTTAAGGGCTTTTTTTTTGGTCCTTTATCTTAGTATTTATAACCGTAAACCAACTTGGCCCCAATTCTCCTAAGAACACTTAGGATGAGGATGGTATAATCTTGGGGTCCAAAAACATCTCACATCTGCTCCACTATTTATGGGTTCCTTTCAGCCCACACAGCCCAGCAATCAAAGTCCAAAAGATTCACAGAGTAGAGAAAAGAGAGGGTAATTTCTCCAACTACCCTAAAGTCTCAGAGGTATCCACTTGAAACAGCACTAGCTGTCTCTGAGCCGGTTTGCTACCCCAGCCACATCCCCGTTGGCTCTATCCATCTCTGCATACACCACCCCACCACGACTACACCAGTGAACCTCTCCAAGTTTGCAAATCTTAAAAAGAAACGTCTATTTTCCGAGATGACTACGTACCCACCAGCAATTCCTCTGCTCTGCGCCTTGTAATACTGTGAGTGCAGCACAAGTGTAGAACAAGAACACCGTGTTTCTAAGCAATTTGTCAAATAATTAAATTATGCACACAATAACTAGCTGGCTCAATTATATTAGCCAGTCTCCATCATGTAATATAATTTCTAGTGGCTGTTTAGGCACTAATAGCCTCAGATCTTTTTAACTGTGTCTGGTGCCAGCTGCGATCTGCATGACGTCTTTCTGTGCCAAGTCAAACCCCTTGAAAGGAAAATTCATGGCTCAGTTTCCAAGCCCCTGTTCCTTGTGGAAGTTCTAAAATGCCATTTTCAATAAGGATGCTTCCACCATTGAATATTAGTGAATTTCCACTTAGGTAAATAAAAAAAGCTCTACTTGGTTTGCTTTTTCTTTTCTGCCATTTAATGCCACAAAAAAAATCCTTCATTAAATAGGCTGGTATATTCAGAAGGTATAATATTGCTTCCAGGAACACCGAATAAATACATGGCCTTTTTGGCAAACCATACAGGTGTTTAAAGGTCTTTTTCCCCTCCTCCTACAAGAATATTTTCTTCCTTTTTCAACTGTCATAAGCCTTCCCTCCTTATTTCTGTGACTCTGCTACCTTCAAATGAAAAGAAGCAAAAACCCAAAATTAAACAAGTGGGGTGACTCAGGAACACTGCTTATAAAGGTGCTTTTCTTCCCAGACCCACGGTCCTAATAACACCTGACATACCATTTCACGAGCTGAGCAATGCTGGAAGAGGCTTCCTTCCAGATCACTAATTTGAGATGTTTTTTCAATTAGTGGGATTGCAGTAGACAGCTACATCATCTCCACGGCTAACCCTTCATCAGTGACATGCTGCAATTTCGCACTGCATTGTGCAAAGCCTTGGCTGTGACATTTCCTCCTGTCACTTCACGTGGGACATGACAATGGATGCCTCAGCTCATCAAGGGCCCTTTTTAAATGCATTAACAGGAATACAAGATAAATCAAGTCGTCAATAAAATGTCTCCTTGCCTACCCTTTGCCTTCCAAGACTCAACCTCTGAAGTGTCTCATACATGCAAAATAATCTCCTCCCCCTGCTTCCCTCACATCGGATTTGGTGCAGGGAAAGCATTAGGAGCCCTGAGTAAGAACGGGTTCAGGGATTAGCACGTGGCAACAGACCTGGGAAACGCAGGTTGTGTTCCTTGCTCTGCTGCTGGCTTTCTTTGGCACCTGACACACTCAGGTCCAGCTCCACAGCTTGCTCCCCACTGCTACTCACAGACGCTCCAGCAAGATCCACCTAAAGCTGCAAGCATCTAAGTCTCCAAAGGCTTGGCTTTCTCTGGGCCCTTGTGTGCAAAACCACCCCAGCACCAACACCATCCCACGGCCAAGGATCAGGCTGTTCTGGGGAAAAGCTGAGGTCTGTTTGCTTTATGAATTACCTTCCCCCACAGGCAGGGCAATTTTCAAAGTGAACCTTTCAGACTCAAGTATTGATGTACTGAGCTAAGGCACAAAATGGTATTCCTCCAGGCATGTTCTCTTGTGTATTTGCTGCTCCCATCACTTACTTATATTTTGATTTTACATCTGACACTACCATTTTCCTCATCAGCCATCAACAAAAGAAGACTGGATTTAAAAATGCCAAGAACAATTTAAGCTCTTTGTATGCCAGGGCACAAGATAACTTTCCCCTACCACTCCCCAGTCACACGGACTTCTTAGATAAAATGACATCGAAGGTCAAGCTTGCACAAATTAAAACACCTTTGTTCAGTGCACGCTTGTGGTTAAAAAAAAAAAAATCAATTGGAAGTTTGTTCCTTCAAGAAGGTCAACATATTCACATGCACTTCAGCATCTATGTCTACCATCACAGGTCAGGGAAAAAAGCTAATAATATGGCAGCATTCATGGTCCAGTACACCCATTTCTCTTAAAAAACTTATTCTTATTATGTGGGTGCTTCATACAAGGACAAAGTGAGGACTTGGTGAGCAAAGTGTCTCCTGGGTAACTTAAGAATTAAAAGCCTTTCCATTTTAAATTAGAAATGTGAAGCTTTATAGCTGCAAATGACTTTAAAAAGCTACTCTTTTAAAAACAAACAACAAAAATGAATAATCTAGCTGATTATGATGTCTTCAAAGGCATGAGGCCAGTTCCATTAGCCGTGGATCTGGCCCAACAGGCTTAATACATCTGCAAGTACTAACAAGAGGGAGCTCAGGTCTGTTTAACATTCAATCAGCAGCCTGTGCTGCTTTATAAATAGAGAGAATGAAACATTAGATGGGGGGGGAAAAAAGTATGAGTGAAGCATTTAACTTCCCTGATTTTTTTTTTTCTTTTTTTTTTTTAGCATTCTGTGGTTTGGCTACAAGACGCAAAATGCACTTCATGACAGTCAATAAACGTTGCCTTGGCTGCAATCAGCTGAAAACTCTTTCCTCCTCCATCCCATTTGGTCCCTTTTGCTACATTAGCCAAACTAGCATTAAGCATATTTCATTCCACCTCAAATGCTGACAAGAAAATTACCCAACAAATAGGGTTTACTGTGGGGTGGCAGAGGTACCAGAATAAAACATGGCATTGTGTTGTTGAAAACAAAGATGCAGTGTAAGAAATCATTCAGACTAAATGGAAACTGCAATTACATTTTGTAATTAGCAGAATGGGTATCTCCACGCAGTCGCTTATGAAAATCTTTTTCAAGCATTTTGTTCCAAAGCAAAGGGTCAGCTGAGGTTTCTGCTCTGTTGCTCTTTTGTTCCTCCAATATATCATGGTCTGGAGAATTTAGATTCAGCAGGTCTACCCCACAAACCCTTAGTCATGTGAATATTCTCTGTGACTTCCATTTTTAGACATTTTCTGCATAGCAATTAACTTTCTTCTTCTCTCCAAAAATCAATTAAAGGAAAAAAATAACCCTGAACAAATCTCTTCAGCTGATTACTCTGTCAGTGCTCGCAGATGGCAAAAATAAAATATATTTGAGGCGTTTTTTCTGACTTTGCAAAAGAGTATGTGTGTGTGTGTTTCTGTAAAAAGAATATAAAACAAGAATACACTTTAAGGAATGATCCATTTCATATAAAAGCCGTGTCTTTTTTTTTTTTTTCTTTGCTTTGCTAGGTGATCCCTAAGCCAGTCATATAGAGCATTCTAGTTAAACCAAAATATACTTTTCTTGTGTGTGTTTTAGACATGGAAACTCTTCCTGGGAAGAGTCCCTTCCTGGGACCTAACCTGTACCAGAAAGCCAGGTATTAGCTGCGAACTCCTACAAAAAGCACAGACTTTTACCCAGACAGGGGAAAGCTTGCAGGGTTTATAGTACCATACCTGGGGACGTGATCAGAAATATCTGTTTTCTGGCAGCTGAGCCACAAATCCACATTCGGTTCATCCTCACAGCTCCGAATTGTCACTGATGACCACAAATGGCTCCATCAATCTACCTCCATGCAAGCTGTGAGACCAACTAGGACCGATAGGACCTATCCTCTTCTCTTCCATTACAGCCAGAGCAGGAGAAGAATGAGTTCCGAGCTCAGGCAGAGAGATGATGAGCAACATTTCTCACTTCCTTTCAAACACACAAGTGAGAGTCTGAATCCACACAGGTGCTAGTTTGCATCAGACGTAAGTAGACGCAAGGCCAGGCAGGGCTGGGCAGTGGATTTGTGAGAAAGGAGAAACTGTGACCCTCTGCATTGCAGAGGGAAATATTCGACCTCCAAAGACAAGGCAAAGTGCGGACCCAGAGACAAGTCACTCCATCGCTGTCTGGAGAAGACTTGGTGAAGCGAGGGCTGCCTGACACCCCTGCAACAAGAACATGCCCGCTGCATCTGAGCCCACTGGGAACGGAGATTGCCTGATGATAGTTGAGAACCCCCAAAGGGACTGAATAAGCCTCCAAATCGGTCTCTGGAGACTGAAATCAACCCCTTCATACTGACACCTCTCCAAGCCCCTCTTTGAATGCAAGACTCAACAGGAAAACACTGAACTGTCCCCGATGCTGGTGCCAGTGCAACAAGATGCCTGAACGCTATTGCCACTGCTACCCTGTGCCTGATGCTCCTCCGCTTTGTCGCTTGTTCTCCTGGATCACACAGCTCATCCGAGTGCTGTGCAGCCTGGAAACAACATCTCAGCCACATTAGCAATTATCACCAAAGTGAGAAAAATCTCTGTGTATTAGAGCATGCTCCCTCCCTCGAGCACCGCTCACATTAGTCAGTGTAATGGGATCTTTCAGCAGCCACTCTGCATCTTCCAGATAACCGATGTGATCTGGCAGTCACCATGGTAACATTGTTATTGTTAGTATTAAAAAGCAGTATGGAAAATTGTCCTGCTCACACTCAGAGGAGTCCTTTCTCTATGAGTTACTCCTGCCCTGTGGTAACTTAACGATTAAAGGAATCTTTAAATTTCTTTAGCTACTCAATGGGCACAGTGAAAAGCCCCATGTCATTTTTCTGGGATTCATTCCTTTGCAGGTTAGAGGAAGAACTATAAGCATAAAGCAATAGCCTACAGGTGAAAGCAGAACATCCTATGGAGCAGTTTGCAGGAACCATGGCATGGAAGGGGAGTTTGGGAATGGGGAGCGGAAGGAGCAGAAAGAGAGGAATGCCACATTTGGGGCTGGGGGTGTGTGCAGCAGAGCAAGGGACAGTTGCCACCTGCACAGCTGCAATGGATATGTGCCCTTTAAAAACAAGGGCAGGGTAGATAAATGTATGCATTCAGGGAAATGAGGCATCTCTCAAAGCTATGCTCACAGTGCAGTCATTTGGCAGTCCAGGGGCCACACAGCAATTCTCTGCACCACACTGCACAAGACACCTTGTGCTCACATCTCAGCGGATCTTACCTACAGAAAGAAAGCGATCAAGACCTGCTCCCCACCTTCCTCCACAAGCATACAAGCCCGGGACTTTCCTTCCCTCTGAACTGCAATGTCTGTCACACGAGGATCCTTCCACTACAAAATCTAGCTGAATACCCTGGGTCAGATTCTAGTGGTGCAAGCAGGGGAAGCATCTTTCATTTCAGCAAAGCTGTTACCAACAGCAAATCAAGCCCTAGCCCTGGCCCAGAAAAATCTTTCTTAATAATGAACAATTATTGCATCAATGTCTGTTTTGTAGGGTGTGGCTGGAGACAAACCGATTTTGTTCTAAGTCTTTCACATTAGGTCAGAGGAAAATAATTGTTTCAGTATGAGCATTTCAATAACAGAAACATTTGAATGGGTTCCACTATATTTTAAGAACCTGATGAAAAGTGTGGTGAATAATTACATCCACTGGATACTGGATCTGCATGTATCAGAGCAGTTTCAGGGTGGAGGGAGGAGAGGGTTGATCTAATGATAAGAAATATATTGTCATTGCATACTCAACAGGCACGGATTACACAGTGACTCTGAAAATGGATCTTGCCAACTTGCAGCAAAAAGAGTGAAGTTCCCAGTCTTCTTCAGTGAAGTAATGATCAATACTTGCAGATGATTTTTCCAGGTAGATAAATTGCTCATAAGAAAACATCTTAAATATCTCAATTTCTCCCCCGTACACCCACTCCCAACTTGTTCTGTTAAAGACAAGTATATAGTTTAATTATTCCAACTCTGAAAGACCGATAACTTCAACTTTCTTAAGAAAATGATCCATGAAGAGGAAAGAACTGTGGAAGACTTGAGAAGTCAGGTAACTATGGTAGATAACTATCACCCAGCTAATAGTCATTAAACCATTGTCTCCCTGAAAAGGCAGTAATGAATAGCTCTATGGCATTTAGTGATAACAGAGGTCAAACTGGTTGCACATGAACTTACTTGTGTAATAAAGAGAGCAATTTGCGCAAAATCAGTAACCGACAGGCAACTTGTGTCAACCCGACGCTCTGTGTTGTAAGCCTTTGCTGAAAGACCACTCCAGTACCTTTTCTGGTGCTATTTGGAGACAGAAAAATCTAGGCAAACTCAGGGCTAGCACAGATCTACCTACACTCACTGGGTCTGACTGGCTCACGCAAAAAATCCATCAGCAATTATTCTCCAGCTTGTTTCTTCTTAAGCAGGGTGCTGATGTCTTGAACACAAACTTCAGCTACATGACAATCAAGAAAGTGGGTAGAAACCCACTCTTCACCTTTTAAATGCTTCTGGTTGATTTCTGTTTTATCTGGACTGGTTAGAAGACAAAAGGAGTCACTGGAAACCCTGTCCTCCAGAAGTAACAAGACTTTTTGTTCAATGGATAATCTGCTTGAAAAGCAAAAGAGCATTTGATCTCATTTCAGTATTGATAGAAAGAAATAAGGGCAGAAACTCATGGGCATAAAGATACTTGCATATGAGAGTTTGTTCTTAAAAGCTGTAACATAGGATATCACTGGCAAAAAGAAGCAGTAAGCCCTACCTCGCATGCAAAGGGTTAGATCTGTTGTCCCACAAAGGAACATGAGAGCATCATCACATTTGCAGTCCTTTTCTAGTGCACCTTGGTGTCATCACTGGATGGCAAAGTGTTGTAAGATGCACTACCTTCAAATCGTGCAAAATGGAAGGCAAACACCAGACGCTATTCCCCTCCAGGCTGAGAAACCTTGATATACATTGTTACTGCAAAATAAGATCTTTGCAGTTCAAAAAATTCCTAGAGGGACACACTCCAAAGGCATAAACAGTCTGGAGAAGGCAAGGTCTATAAATCACTAGCAGTCAGCTTAGAAAAAATGTTGTCATTGCTGCTCTGCAGAGGAGTAAAACGATAAAAGAAATTTCTTTTATGTATGGATGGCTCAACCATAACGCTATTTTAACATCATTTTCTTGTAACCCATCTACACACAACTATTTAAACATTTGTTATAAAGTATGTATGGGGTGACTCATCCAGCTGAAGAATAAGTGTAATTGGTCAAAATTCCAGGACACTGTGTGCTGAGCTATAGAGAATCATAATCTCATCTATTAGGAGATGTGACAAGTTGCAGAAGCTATCTAAAATTCCTGGAAGAGGTAGTGTGAAATAAGAACTGTTGCCTAGGGACAGTCTCTTCTTTACAATAATTAAAGAGCTCAGATCTGTGCTATTCTGGATGGATGAAAAATATGCATGCATAAGCTTAGATTCTGGCTTTGGCTTGCTCATGCGAGAAAGTTGTCTAATAATTCATTAGCCTCTTCAATAAAAGATACCCAAAAGGCAGAATAAAGGGCATCTGTGGATTTGACTGCCATGTTCATATGGTCCCAAAATTTCCCCCAGAGATCCTGATCTTCTGTATAAAGCAGTTACATGACTCAGAAAAAAAACAAGAACTTGGGAAGAGTTGCCTTCTTCACTGAGAACGTTCCCATACCAAGTGACCAGAAGTAGAAAGGAAAGAAAAGCACTTCATAGACTGAAACAGGAATGTTAAAAACCCCTCCAGAGAGGTTATTAGTGGGTGGGGAGCACATCATAAATATGGAGTCCAGCAGCATTTTTCCATAGACACTCATTAATGATATTCACTTTGCCATATTTCTGTTTGAACTGATGATAATTCTACCCTTTGGGTGAAAAATAAAATACAAGACACTTCACTTCATATTCTCCAGGATGGCAAAGTAGTGCAACAGCAGATAGGAGAGGACCTCTTGGCTATTCCTTTGCACCCTCTTACTGTACAGTCTCTTTCCCCAGCATACAGGTGCCACGTGTGAGACACATTGCTCCCCATACGCAGATTAGTAGAGCTGTAGTAGCAAAATGGCTCCCTATGAAAACCCTTAAATTCAAGCATTGCCGTGGACTCACACTAGTTGTACAGAGCGTGGA